>NW_028261396.1:1994060-2294060 GCF_051295495.1 Thamnophis sirtalis
CCATGACTTCAATTTTCAGATTGCTGCCCTGTGGCCTTATCAGTTTTACCCAGTAGCAAAACATCATGAAGAGCTGCTTACAAAACCGCACCAGCATTTATCAGATGGAAATAAGTATGGTGTGTGTTATTTTTCACTGGGCTACGTATGTGTAAGACTATTAATATAGAAAAGCAGAAAGCAGTGTAAAAAATGACCAAGGCAATAAACCTACTGGCTGATACTGCTAAATTAAAAGGTGAAAGGAAATCTTTCAAAAACACTATTTTGTTATCACATTATTAAGAGGCTTTTTTAAACAGTTAAGCACTAAGCAGAGTCATCCACGGTGACTCTGGCAGCAACTAGACCACCCTGACCTCAGCTCTTGCCTTTTTCCTTTTACATTTCTTTTTCTTTTCATGATGGCAGACAAGAGCAGAGTTGAAATCCTCTCTGAAACAGCTGGAAAAGGTACGTGTGGGTCGGAGGGAGGGGGAGGAATTCAAACTTCATCCTCCTGATGCGGGGCTTTGGGCAAAGGGTGGAGGGAAGTGCTCTCCCTCCCCAAGGAGTGTAGTTCGATTGCAGGCAGAGCCACGTTGTCTTTTCAAACCTGTAATCAGTGAAGCTGGACTGGATCCTTCCGGGGCTGGGGAAAAGTGTGTGGGCTCCAGTATGGCTCTTTGACTGGCTTCCTGCCTCCTCCTGTGGTCTCCCTTACTCCCTCCAATCCAACTTTGTCTGTGTGTGTGTTTGAGAGGGTGGAGGGAGGAAGGAGGGGAAGGGAGAAGAAAAAGAAAAAGAAAGAAGGAAACTTATTTAGCAAAGGAGAAAAACTAATGCTGTCGCTTTAAATCGGAACTGAGCATGCCTAGCTATGGAATTCTGGGAGTTGAAGTCCACAAGTCTAAAAAAATTGCTGCCTCACCTGCCATAAACCTCACCGCACGGCACTGCCTACAACCAACATCAGTCTTGCTTCAGTAACAGACTAGCCACAAGAGAGGCTACATCATGAAGATATGTTCTCTACAAATGATTAGTGGGCCATTTTTGTGCAAATAGTCCTCAACTTACCACCACAATTGAGCCCCAAATTTATGTTGCTGAGTGAGAAATTTGTTAAGTGAGGTTTCCCCCATTTTACAACTTTTCTCATCACATTTGTTAAGTGAATCCCCGCAGTTCTAAATTAGTAACACAGTTGTGGAGTGATTCCGGTTTCCCCATTGTTTTCGCTTGTCAGAAGGTCGCCAAATGGAATCACATGGTTCTGGGACACTGCAATCGTCATAAAAGTGAGTCAGTTGCCAACGGATGTAAATCATGTAACCATCGTGAGGCTGCAATGGTGTGAAATAAGTGTGAAAAATGATCATGTCGCTTTTTTCAGTGCCGTTGTAACTTACACGTAAGTTGAGGACTAGCTGTACTAAAGGTAGTAAGATCTGGCTGGTCTCAAAAAGTACTCAAAGAGACCCACTAAACTTCAGGAATTCTGTGAGCCGAGGTGGCGCAGTGGTTAGGGTGCAGTACTGCAGGCCACTTTAGCTGACTGTGATCTGCAGTTCAGCGGTTCAAATCTCACCGGCTCAAGGTTGACTCAGCCTTCCATCCTTCCGAGGTGGGTGAAATGAGGACCCAGACTGTGGGGGCAAGTTGCTGACTCAATTTGCTAACAAAATTTGTAAACCGCTTAGAGAGGGCTGAAAGCCCTATGAAGCGGTATATAAGTCTAATAAATAACAGTAAGAAGCTGAGCTCAATGTAGAGACATTTTAGACTGTGATTGTTAAAAAGTTATACCGTATACGGGCTCTGGGAAGTCGGGGGGAGGGAAGGGAGGTGGGGTTCTAGGGGGAGGGGGGAGGGGGGAAATATAATATGTGTTAAATTCTAAAGTACAGGATTGCACTTGTATACTGTGGCTTTTTAATGTTAGTGTTAACATAGAACAAGCTGAATATATTGGAAGGTAATAGAAGTAAACCGAAGGGAGGAGTTGAGCGAAAGAAGAAGGAGGGTGGAGAGGGTGAGAGAGAGGAGGAGGAGAAGGAAGGGAGGGAGGGAATGGATGAAGAGAGGGAGTGATAGAGGGGGAGGGGAAGTAGGTAGTAGAGGGGTATGTAAGAAGGAAGAATGAAAGTTGGAGGGGGTTGAAAGAGGGTGTATGGTGGGCCAAGGTGGTATATTGGGTTTGTATTGTAGGGGGCATTTTCTATATAAGTGAAGGCTGTGTTTATTACTCAATGTTATATGCTCCGGTTATGCACAGTAAACATGTGATTGTATAGAATGAAATGGAAATAAAAAATATTATGTGGGAAAAAAAGTCTAATAAATAAATAAATAAACTTAAGCAAATTGCAGAACAAGGAAGTTGACATGAGGGTTTTACACAAGATTAGACTTATTTTTCTGATGTCGGTGTTGGCAGGTTTGGGAAATAAATTACCCATATTTCTGGCTGGGATATATTATGGAACCAGTGCAAAGCTGGTTCTTGCCTCTGAATCACTATAGTTCTGCTGAGCTGTCTGTCAGGCTGCCTGTTTGCCGATTGGCAGGAATTCTGACCTTACCTGTCTTCCAGCTTCTAGACATACAACAATCATTACTCTTAGTTTAGTTTAGTTTAGTTTAGTTTTATTTGTCTTGCATGCCGCCCACTCCCGAAGGACTCCGGGTGGCTTACAATAAACAAGGGAGGGGATAAATAAACAAAACAATACTTTAAAATCCACAACAGTCACAGTTTCCGTGGGGCTGGATATTTCAAAAGCCCCCCCAGCCTGCTGGAGCAGCCAGGACTTAACGGCTTTGCGGAAGGCCGGGAGGGTAGTAAGGGTCCGGATCTCCACGGGGAGGTCATTCCAGAGGGCCGGAGCTGCGACAGAGAAGGCTCTCCCCCGGGGAGTCGCCAGCCGACATTGGCTGGCAGATGGAATCCGGAGGAGACCTAACCTGTGAGATCTAATCGGTGTATGGGAGGTAATCAGCAGGAGGCGGTCTCTCAGGTACCCAGGTCCGATGCCATGTAGGGCTTTATAGGTAACGACCAGCACCTTGAAGCGGATTCGGAGACTAATGGGTAACCAGTGCAGCTCGCGGAGGATAGGTGTAACGTGGGTGTACCTGGGTGCACTCTTCCTCCTCCCACCAGCCCCCCCCCCCACACACACAATTAACACAGAGTTTAAGCAGCTTGGGTGTACGTATTATTTGGAATTAATCTCCCCCTTCTTCATTCTTGAAAAGATGTATTGGGAAAAAAAGAGAAAAATGACAAGACATTTCATGAACACAGCAGGCAAGAGTATTTACAAGAATAATGCTATCTTACAGCCCAGAAGTTTCCCCTCAAAGCAACCACTCAATTTTGTTCCTCTGCTTTTTTTTGGCCAGCAGATATGCTGCAAAAGCTAGGTATTTTTTGTTATTTGCACAAACATTTATTTAAAAAAAACATGAATCTGAGATGCTAGCAATTTATTCCTTTTGTGATTTTGTTGCTCCACCACAGAGTAATAGAATAGGCCACTGTTCGAATGAAACTCTTTGCAATCTTTCAACCGTCAGCAGAAATGAAAACAATCTCTGTCAGCTTCAACTCGTTTGTGAAGGATTAGGAAACAAAAATAATAATCTAGTTTTTGCAGCGTGTCTGCTCACTACCAAGGCTTTTATGCAGAGAAAACACAGGGCTGAATGTTTTAAAACCGGGATAAATTCTTGAGCTTTTATTCCAAAATTGTCAACTTGAATCCTGACACTTTTGCACTCTGTTGTGCGACATCCATTCTTTGGGACTCAGAAAGGGATGTTTTCAAGGAGAAAGGCAGAATACAGAATAACAGAGTTGGAAGGGACCTTGAAGGGCTTCTAGTCCAACCCCCTGCTTAGGCAGGGAAACCCTACACCACTTCAGGCAAATGATTATCCAATCTCTCCTTAATAACTCCCAGTGTTGGAGCATTCACAATTTCTGGAGGCAAGTTGTTCCACTGATTCATTGATAGATGGATTTGTGTTATGCCATGTGTTTTGTGAAGTGGTTGTTTTGGCTGGGGAATTATGGGACTCAATGTCCGCACATTTTAAAGTGGCCAATGACTGAGCTACAATTCTAGACAAAATGTCCACAATACACCATACTCCATAATCAGATTGGATCTTCTCATCTAATCTCCTCTCTAACAAAGATTCATCTAGAGCATTGTTTCTCAACCTTGACGACTTTAAGTCCTGTGGACTTCAACTCCCAGAATCCCCCACCTCTCCTTACCGCTTTCTTCTTCCCCTACCTCTCCTCCACATTTCTTCTTCCTCTCCTACTATCTCTCCTTCTCTTTCTCCACCCTCCACTCCTTTCCATTCCTTCGTCCCTCCATTCTCTACTTCCTTCAAAGAGTAAAATCACTCTTAATGGAAAAGTTTTTTGGCTGTCATATTTAAAGGTAGTTCTATTATTATCCCAGAGAACACTTTTTCTGTATATATTTTAATCTCTTTGCTTTTGCAACCCACTCAGCACATACTCTGAGATAATTTACAGAGCAAGCTGACTTTAAAAATATGGAGCAAGATTCAGGCCAATATGCTTCTTTAGTCACAGGAAACAAAATCCATCCCACTGAAGAATTCCAATTTGTGTGTTATTATGAAGTGATTTTTCCCACCCAATGACAACAATTCCATTACACTAACAAATCTGGTGTTTTGGGCAGGCAAGATGTTTAAATGTACATTGCTTTAAAGCTCCCAATTTCCCTGAAAACATTTATCTTAGAAATTTATTTTAACCATGCTAAGCTTTCTGGTCACTATCCAAAAAGCCGCTAAGTTCATCCAATACTCCAGCTGTATGCATTTTTCTCCAACAAATGAATGGCCAAAATATCGTTGGAAGAAATGTCCATCTGGATTCAGTTCCAAATGGGAAGGAAGGTACTGGAAACATGGAAACTGCTTGGAAAGATGGTTTAATGGTGGTTAGGACCACATGATTTGAGGTCCTGGGCAAAAAGAGCACATTGGTGACAGAGGAAGATAGATTTATACCAGAGGTGGGTTTCTACCAGTTCGCACCAGTTCGGTAGAACCGGTTCGTCAAATCTACCGAACTGGTTAGAAGAGGTTCCACCAAAAAGCAGGCCACACCTACAGAAGAGGTTCCAAAAATTTTTGAAACCCACCACACACACACACACACACACACACACACAGACTCACACAGAAAGAGAAAGAGAAAGAAAGGAAGAAAGAAAAAAAGAAAAAAAGAAAAAAGAAAGAAAAAGTGAGAGATGAAAGAAAAAAGGAAAAAGGGACAGAGAGACAAAAGGAAGGAAAGAGAGAGAGAGAGACAGAGAGAGAGACAGAGAGAGAGAGAGAACACATGGCCGGCAAGCCACTCCCACCAGGTCACATGGCCAGCAAGCCACTCCCACAAAGGAGGCCACACCCACAAAGTAGGTTCAAAATTTTTTTGAAACCCACCACTGATTTATACCCTCTCTTGGGCCCCACCTTGGAGCTTCCTGTTGCTGTGTAAGAAATGTACTCTTATTGGTTTTCAGACTCCCATGGGGCCAGGTTGAATCTTGCTGGGTGATGATGTAATGAAAGGGCTTTGGGCAATTCCTATTATGGCTTAATGGCTTTGTCCTGGTTTGGATCTTGAGTGAGGGCTAATCCTATCACCCTGGAGCGGAAGGACTTTTGTGTTGTAGAAGCTGGTCCAGTCTTTTGTCTTGAAGATGAATTGGCACCAAAATTTCTGTTGGAGGAGAGGGCAGGGAGCTGGGGATGAGTTTCTGTCTTAAGAGTTCTATTTCTCTTTTAGGGGAAATATTCTGCCTTTTTAATATTTCCTAAAACATTTCATTCTTCTAGGAGAGGGGTGAGTGCTAACTTCCTACAGTATGTTGGATTCTGCATTTGTCTGCTGATACCTTTCTCCAAGGAGTAATCCCACCATCAGAGATGAGACAGGAGTTGGCATTTTTAGTGATACTATTTGCCTTTTATAACTCTGCCCACAGGGAAAAGTCATCAAATACCTGCATTGTTCTCTATTAAGTGCCAAAGATATATTTTTTTAATTATCTCAGACTTAAAAAGTATGTTTTAAGACACGTTTACATCTGATTGTTTTTCCATATTTTTAGAAGTATTTTATTGGTAGGTTTGCCCTTTTGATCTGCATATATGTCAATCCACTCTGCAATAAGAATTTTAAATTAAATTTCTAACAAAAAGGACAGCTGTGTTGGCAATGGGAGAGAAAAAGAAAAGGGCCAGAGCTTTTCCTCTGTAGATAAAAAAACATGTTATTCTGAAATCCTAATGCACATTGGTTTTATAACATAGATGTTCAGTGGTGTAGGAAGGGACCCTCTCGTCAGATTAAAATATTCTTTATTCTTAATATTAAAAAGAGGTGGCGCAGTGGTTAGGGTGTAGTACTGCAGGCCACTTCAGCTGACTGTTATCTGCAGTTCGGCGGTTCTAATCTCACCGGCTCAAGGTTGACTCAGCCTTCCATCCTTCCGAGGTGGGTGAAATGAGGACCCAGACTGTGGGGGCGATATGCTGACTCTGTAAACCGATTGGAGAGGGCTGAAAGCCCTATGAAGCGGTATATAAGTCTAACTGCTATTGCTATTGCTATTGCTATTACATTTCCTCAAAGAAGAAATGGAGAAACATGTTCTTAAAGGCAGAAAGCAGCCCCAGTCCCTCCATAGGAAAACAGCCTTAAGCAGAAGAGACTGTTTTTTTTGGAATGGAGATTTTGTATCGATTCAGGAAGACTGGGCTGAGCTATTCATAAACAAATTGCACAGAAGGTTGGAGTTGATGGGATTAAGAATTTACATCCCCCCACCCAAATTCTAAGGACAGGGTATGATCTTTAGGACACAATAGGATTAACCCACCACCAGGGGTGGGTTCTTGCCAGTTCTAACCTCTTCTATAGAAGAGGTTCCACAAATCTACAGTGCCCTTTAGAACCGGTTCCAGCTCCCTCCCCCTGCCCGTCCGCACCACGCTTGCCCCGCCCACCGCTCACTGATTGGCTGGCTCACCAATCGCCCTCCCGCCTCTAAGAGTCCTATCTAAACCTTAAAGTCTTAAAGCTGTCAACTTTGAACACCCCTGGGGTTTTTTGTTACTAAAGGGTTAGGGGTGCAAGGGTCTTGTAACTTGACAGCTTTGAGACTTGCGCACTTCAATGCCAGAGTTCCTGAGCCAACATTTTGGTTGCTAAGTAAGAGCGTTGTTAAGTGAGTTTCACCACATTTTACAAGTTGGCCATGCCCACCCAGTCACATGGCTGCCAAGCCACTCCCACAAAGCAGGCCACACCTACAGAAGAGGTTCTAAAAAAAAATTGAAACCCACCACTGCCCACCAACATTGAAATAGTAAAAAGCATAAGGCTCACTGAATTGCACAACCCTCTGGAGCATCTCAATCACTCTACAAAGATCCATCCACTCACTCAGCCTCCCTAGAAACATGCTGCTGTCACTGAAGTTTCTGGAAACCCAATAAACAGAGACTTTCTTTCCATGTGGCCTGGATTTTATTTCCAGTGTCTTTCTCTCTGCTTGGAACCGGACTGGATTTCCCCCCCCCCTACAGCAGCCAAAGCAATCCATAAAAAGGTATGTTACCAATATTGCAGAACTCTGTCTAGAAGTGTAGTCTTATAAACTAGATTTTTATCCCTTAAATTTAGTTCAATGATTATTTTTTTTAGAGAATACTCACTTCAACAATCTGCTTTTCTCCTGGTGAAATGTCTTTTCTTTTTACAGTCTATCAGTACTGATAGTATGAAGAATTCTTGGTGATGTATAATGCCCCACTATGTAAAAATTGTTGGAGGGAAATAAATAAAATGAGGGCATCTTCTGGAGAGAAAAAAACATAAATGCTACTGGATCCTAATATAGAGGACATATAATAGAGGACAGGGAAAGCAATTCCCTGTTATGCACATCTTAAGAAGAGTTTCTTCCATCCCGAATATTATAGAGAGGTGCCTGAATATGCCCCTTTAAATTCTTCAGCTTCTTGGAGAGTCTCTGAGCCACATTATCCCCCTTTCCCTTCAACTTTAGGTTATAAAAAAGACACTCTAGGCAGCTTTGCACAAATAACTTTTCTTCCCTCCCCCCAAAAATATTTATGTGATGTATTCCAGGAAGAGGTATATTACAGAAAATCTATTGAGTTCATCTTCTAGATGCTCACACAGTGGAAAGAACTGAATATGTCACATTTTTAGCATTTCCATAATACCTTTCCCAAAAGATTGGCTGTAGAAAAATTAAGGGAGTATGTTTTCATGTCTGAAATAACACGCCAACTGAGGTAGGAAGCTTTGATCACTACAGTAGAGTTTGGCAATCAGTTATTGATTACAGCATAATGTTTAGTGGAGGGAGGGAGGAAAGGAAGGAAGGATTTTTTATTAGTCAATTTGGGTTATTTGGATATATATGTCATGCTGACGAGCAGATGAGACTATACATTTCAAGACTGTTAGGAGATTGAAAGGGGAAAAAAAGAAAAGTGGTAGTTTTGTAACTATCTTGGAAGGTATGATTATATTAAAGGGAAAAATCATCAGATATCTGCATTGTTCTCTGTTACTTGCCAAGGATCAGAGGTGGGTTCCTATCAGTTCGCACCTATTCGGTAGAACCGGTTCGTCAAATCTACCGAACCGGTTAGAAGAGGTTCCACCAGTGGACCCGGAAAGCAGGCCACACCTACAGAAGAGGTTCCAAACTTTTTTGAAACCCACCACTGGTGGGTGTATAATGTCCCGCAGTTATCTACGCATTAATAATGATCTAGTAATATTTCCTTATACATTTTAGGGACCTTTCCTTACATAATTGGTGTTTTCTTTCATACTTTTGGATTTCTAATTTCTGTTTCCGTTAGTTGGCAATTGCTAAAACCAATCCCACGTGAAAAAGTATTCAAAGCCTTCTTTGATTTTAATTGTCAATTTATTTATTCCTTCCTTGTAATATTTATTCATTTACATATCTCTGTTTTTCCACTGTTGTGCAAACACAATTCCAGCAGCTGCTAACATGTGTAAAATTAAATATATATTACACTCCCTTTCAAATAGCCAACAAAATATTTCTGGTTTTAATTCCATATCTTGCTTTACGATTGCTTCTAACCACTAACTTCTGAATAGCTACTTGGACCGACCTAAGTACTAATTCATAATTTCATATCCGGTCACATGGGTGGCAAGCCACTTCCATCTGGTCACATGGGCAAGAAGCCACTCCCATCCAGTCACATGGGTGGCAAGCCACTCCCACAAAGGAGGCCACACCCACAGAGTAGGTTCCAACAATTTTTGAAACCCACCACTGCCAAGGGTGTACATGTTTTAATTCTCTCAAGTCTTAAAAAGTATGTTTTAAAAGATGTTTACATCTTATTGTTTTTCCGTATTCTTTAGAAGTATTTTATTGGTAGACGATACATTTCAAGACTGTTATGAGATTGAATGGCAAAAAGAAAAGTGGCAGTTTTGTAACTCTATAATCCTGGAAGATATGATTATATTAAATTCACTGCTCAGGATAAAAAAAAATGTGAGAAAAAAAAGAAGAATGGAAGTCAAACAATGATCCACAGAATTCTAACTGAAATCAAAGTCAGTCCCACATAATTGTACTTTATCTATTTGAATAGAGTCTTGGGCTTCTGCAGAGGGATTACTAGGAAAGAAAGCATTTGTAGTCTCTTGATTAGATGTCATTAGGAAGACAGGCAGTGGAAATAAAACCTAATTTTTATGGGCACTGTGATGAACAGAGACTGGCTGTTATTTCGTCCAATGTTCTTCAGTTCTCATTTGAAATAACATTATGCTTGAACCTTCTGGCGCATTCTGCTTCGTTTCTTATTTGAGTACTGCGTTCTATTGTGACTACCGCTATTGTGAAACTGCTCCTATGGTGCCAGAACTCTATTTCACAATAGTAACTTCATGTGACATCCAATTCAAGCCATCATCAGAGTCTACAGCTAGACATTCGGCAATTTGTGGAGCTACAGATGTCAGGAGCTTCGGAGTTGCTATCTGGCTGCATATCTCATAGTAGGAAGTAAAAACCCAGCTATATAAAAGTGTGGCTGTGAGTGGCCAATGTAGCATTTAACCAGGGGTGGGTTCCTGCTAGTTCTAACCTCTTCTATTGAAGAGGTTCCACAAATCCACAGTGCCGTTTAGAACCAGTTCCAGCTTCCTCTCCCGCCCATCCGCCCATCATCAAGATGAAGAGCGAGAGGAGGAATTCTGGGAGTTGAAGTCCACAAGTCTTTTTTTTTAAAGAGTAAAACATACAAATACAAATACAATTTTAAACATACAACCCCCCCTCCCCTCCCCCCCCCCCGCGGTGACAGTCATTCACAGCCCAACTTTTTTTTCCCTTCCTCATTGTTAGGTCTCTAAGCCACATCTTCTCATTACAAAATTCAGGGATCTATTACAATACCCATGTTCACTTTTAACTTTCCCCGTTTTAAGTCCCTGCTGTTCTCCTTGTCGCCCACATAGACCATAAGTTCCAGCTAAGGTAATGTTCCGTTTCTCCTTTGTCCCTCAGCCAACCCGTCGTTCTGTCCATTT
This sequence comes from Thamnophis sirtalis, assembly GCF_051295495.1. Classification (NCBI taxonomy): domain Eukaryota; kingdom Metazoa; phylum Chordata; class Lepidosauria; order Squamata; family Natricidae; genus Thamnophis; species Thamnophis sirtalis. Next base: position 2,004,724 of record NW_028261396.1, read on the forward strand.
CTGCACACTTATAAATCTTTTTAATTATGGCATCTTCCGACGGTATGGTAGTGGATTTCCAAAATTGTGCATAAGTTATTCTTGCGGCCACAATTATATGTAGGCTCAAATGCCATATTGAATTGCTCATGTTTTCTGGTTTAATGCTTAGTAGAAGGTTCTCGGGTCTCCATTCCATGCTTGCCCCAGTAACCTCTTTTAGCCATTTTTTAATCCTTTTCCAGTATTTCGTGGCCTCAGTACAGGACCACCAAATATGGTAGAATGTGCCATCCTTTCTTCCACATTTCCAACACAATGGAGATAACCCAGGGAACATCTTGGCTAACCTTGTTGGGGGGAAGTGCCACCTATAAACCATCTTGTATAGAAGTCCACAAGTCTTAAAGCTGTCAAGCTTCAACTCCCAGAATCAAGTTTGAACACCTTTGGGTTTTTTTTTCTAAAGGGTTAGGAGTGTCTTGTAACTTCACAGCTTTAAGACTTGCGTGCTTCAATGCCAGAGTTTCTGAGACAACATTTTGGTTGCTAAGCAAGAGCATTGTTAAGTGAGTTTCACCACATTTTACAAGTTGGCTATGCCCACCCAATCACATGACTGCCAAGCCACTCCCACTCGGTCACATGGCTGGCAATCCACTCCCACCCGGTCACATGGCCAGCAAGCCACTCCCACAAAGCAGGCCACACTTACAGGTTCTAAAAACATGTGAAACCCACCACTGCACTTAACCCATGAATGTCTTTGAACTCTTCACTCGTAGGATACATGGAAAGAGTGGGATAATGTATATCTGTCCCACATCACTGTACAAAGATCTGGGATTTCCCAGGTTTGGACACAGATAGTTATAGATGAATTACTTCTTCTGGCGCTGAAATCACCTTTATTATTCCTTTTGTACAATGATAGACACGAGTCATCGTGGAAGGGGGAAGAGAAGAGATTAAATAATTAATTGCACCAAATTATTGTTATTGTTATTATTATTGTAATTATTATTATTATTGTAATTATTATTATTATTGTAATGCGCTCTACATGGGGCTGCCCTTGAAGAGTGTTCGAAGAATCCAATTAGTCCAGAATGCAGCCGGGCGAGCGATTGTGGGTGCACCAAGGTACACCCACGTCACACCTATCCTCCGCGAGCTGCACTGGCTACCTATTAGTCTCCGAATCCGCTTCAAGGTGCTACCTATAAAGCCCTACATGGCATCGGACCTGGGTACCTGAGAGACCGCCTCCTGCCGATTACCTCTCTCAGACCAATTAGATCGCACAGGTTGGGTCTCCTCCGGATTCCATCTGCCAGCCAATGTCGGCTGGCGACTCCCCAGGGGAGAGCCTTCTCTGTTGCAGCTCCAGCCCTCTGGAACGAGCTCCCTGTTGAGATCCGGACCCATACTACCCCTCCCGGCCTTCCGCAAAGCCACCAAGTCCTGGCTGTTCCAGCGGGCTGGGGGGAGCTGAGAAGCATCTACCTCCACGGAAATTGTGAATGTTGGTTTTGTTTTTAATATGTTGTCTTTGTCTCGTTCTCCCCTTTTCCCTTGTCTTTTGTGAGCCGCCCGGAGTCCTCCGGGAGTGGGCAGCATACAAATAAATAAACAAACAAACAACCAAACAAATAAATAAATAAAAGCTAATCTGAGGATGAGGATGACTGCCTGCCTAAACTCAGGAGTGCTCATTATTTAAGGATAATCTCAGAAACTTTGTTTTGATTCCAGGTTGGCTGCTGAAATCAGTTTCTTTCTCTTTTTTTTGAAGTTGATTCTGGCCACAGGAGGCTTGGCTTTTACTTGAAGCAGCTGCTCCATGATTCTAGCTTGATTATATCACATCACACCACCAAATTCAGCCGAGAAGAGAAGTTAATCCATCAAATGTGAATGAATCCAGAGTTTTCAATCACAGTTAAACTAGACCTTTTTTTTTTTCATTTTCTTTTCCTGGAATAACGGAAAGCGATATAAAAGAAATTCAAAAGTACTTTTCTGATAACTTGTTGACAGAGTCACTGTGACTCTGAGAAAAATCTTCGTGATGAAGAGACATCTAAATGAAACAATTCTCCCTGCATTCACTCTTCAGATGATCCACAATCCAATATTCATTGCCAGCTGTTCTTTGCCACACATTATTCCACTAATTTGACCTTAAAATGGCAAATTCACTTGTTTATTGTTAAACCTGGTCAATTGCTTTATTTCAGGGATGTTAATAGCAATAGCAATAGCAGTTAGACTTATATACCGCTTCATAGGGCTTTCAGCCCTCTCTAAGCGGTTTACAGAGTCAGCATATCGCCCCCAACAACAATCCGGGTCCTCATTTTACCCACCTCGGAAGGATGGAAGGCTGAGTCAACCCTGAGCCGGTGAGATTTGAACAGCCGAACTGCAGAACTGCAGTCAGCTGAAGTAGCTTGCAGTGCTGCACTCTAACCACTGCGCCACCTCGGCTCTATGGCCTGGGGGAGGAGATCTGGCCCATAGGGCCACCCTGGAAACAGTGAAGGAGCCGCCCACCGTGCCTCGGCCAGTGAAAATGGAGCCCGGGATGGCTGCGCGTGGCTTTCCTGAGATCCGTCTTCACTGGCAGAGGATGTCAGGAATAGCAATAGCAATAGCAATAGCAGTAGACTTATATACCGCTTCATAGGCCTTTCAGGCCTCTCTAAGCGGTTTACAGAGAGTCAGCATATTGCCCCCAACAATCTGGGTCCTCATTTTACCCACCTCGGAAGGATGGAAGGCTGAGTCAACCCTGAGCTGGTGAGATTTGAACCGCTGACCTGCTGATCTAGCAGTAGCCTGCAGTGCTGCATTTAACCACTGCGCCACCTTGGTGGCCATCGCGGCCAAAAGTGGAGCTCACAAGGACTGTGGGTGGCATTCCCGAGCTCTGTTTTTGCTGGCAGAAGGTTGTAGGAGGATGTCGCAGCCAAAAACGGAGCTCAGGAGCCTGTTTTCACTGGCAGAGTCCTCAGGCCACCACACAGGAGCTCCCAACACAAGTGATGTTGAGTTGGCCATGCCCAGCCTCCTGAAGGCTCCAGAGGGTGAAAAACGGCCCAACATGCTCACCAGAAGTTGGAAAATGGGCTGTCTCCGGCCTCTGGAGGCCTCTGGGGGGTGGGGGAGGCCGTTTTCGCCCTACCCAGGCTCCTAGAAAGCTGTGCACCCATGCACAGGGCAGCAGGGAGGAGTTCATGTGCACATGCGCAGGGGGCATGGCAGGAGGGGCATTAAGTTATGGGGTGGGCACACAAGCGCGCACGATGGCACGCATGATGGCACGCACATTCATGGCTTTGGCACCTGAGCCGAAAAAGCTTCGCCATCACTGTCCTATCCTTATTAAGTGAAGAAGTCACGGATTCAGTTTTAAGCTTGCATTGCAAAATATGCAATTATTTTCTGAGCTACTGTCCTCTCTGCCAAAGAGCCGAGGTGGCGCAGTGGTTAGGGTGCAGTACTGCAGGCCACTTTAGCTGACTGTGATCTGCAGCTCAGCGGTTCAAATCTCACCAGCTCAAGGTCGACTCAGCCTTCCATCCTTCCAAGGTGGGTGAAATGAGGACCCAGACTGTGGGGGCAAGTTGCTGACTCAATTTGCTAAAAATTTGTAAACCGTTTAGAGAGGGCTGAAAGCCCTATGAAGCGGTATATAAGTCTAATAAATAAATAAATAAATAAATAAATAAGATCAGTTGGTTAAATCAAGTCATGTGTCAATCTATGTGTATATGTTTAGATAGGTAGGTAGGTAGTAGTTGGAAGGAAGGAAGGAAGGAAGGAAGGAAGGAAGGAAGGAAGGAAGGAAGGAAGGAAACTCAAGACCTATATAGCACCTTTTCCAAAAGTCATATACGTACGCCATTCAGAATTATAACTCTTCCTCAGGTCTCTTTCAAGTAGCTATTTACAGTTCCCTTTAATTTCTGTTCTCGCTTCACTACATTTCCTGCTGTTTCATTCTGTCAGTTGAGATCACTGTTATCAGTTTAACAAAATTTAAGTGAATTTCAGGCGAATGCTCAATTGTTTACAGGTTCCTTTGAGAACAGAAATGGAGTTAGTTTCCCCATTCCATAGAGATGTGAAACCATTAGCAGCCATACTCAGAGTGGAAAATAAGAAATATTAAATCCTGAAGCCAAGTGGAGACAATTTAAAGTGACAGGTCCTGTGAATGAAAGAATAAACATATCAGAAATTCCCTCAATAACCTATTGTACCCCAGAGATATAGATACAGAGAGAGAGAGAGAGAAAGAGGGAGGGAGGGAGGGAGGGAGGGAGGGAGGGAGGGAGAGAGAGAGAGAGAGAGAGAGAGAGAGAGAGAGAGAGAGAGAGAGAGAGAGAGAGAGAGAGAGATCACCTGAGAGAAGTCACAGTGCAAATGCTTCATTTCATAAATAAAACATTTTAAGTGGGCAGCTATATAACCTGTCACAACATAATCATTCAAACCAGTGTAAAGGATCTCTCTCCCACACATCAAAAACATTTCTAAGACAACCAACCATCTACTACAATCTCTGAGTGCCATTGTGCCACTCAACAAAAACAAAATCACTCCAATATATCCTAGGCTAAGCCCTTGACTCAGTAATCAAATGATTAAAACCGGGAGTCATCTGTTTTTACCACACACAAGTTAAGGAATAAAACAGCCATTAGGGGTATATAGGACAGACAGGAAAATGCATTGAGCAAAATCAATTAGGAGCCAGAAGGCATAATAAAAATTCACTAATCTCTCAACACATTGACAAGTTCAACCACAATTTCAACTGGGAAACTGTTGATGTAGACCAGTGATAGTCAACCTGGTCCCTACCGCCCACTAGTGGGCGTTCCAGCTTTCATGGTGGGCGGGAGGGGTTTGCTGTAACTCTGCTTTATAAACTTTATAAAGTAAAGTTACTTCCCTATTTTATAAATCACCATTTACTGGGGAACCGGTGGGCAGTTAGAAAATTTTACTATTAACAGAGATACAAAAGTGGGTGGTAGGTATAAAAAGGTTGACTACCCCTGATGTAGACCAAGAAAACTCCAAACATGCCAATTCTGGTAAGCTTGGGATTTAGGCAAATCAGCCATTAAGAAAGACATAGAAATAAGGCCCTTCTACACAGAGGTGGGTTCCTACCAGTTCGCACCTATTCGGTAGAACCGGTTCGTCAAATCTAACCGGCCTCTTTTGTGGGAGTGGCTTGCCGCCCATGTGACTGGATGGGAGTGGCTTGCCACCCATGTGACCGGGTATGAAGATGCCGACGTCACTTGTCAGAACCACCTTAAATTACCTCACTCACAGCACTGGCATGCATAAGAATAGGATGTCAACTTGTTTTTTAAAAGGCATCTTTGGTTTGCGTTAAAACAACTTCAACACACGCAATGTTCTGATTGCACCACAAACGCAGTAGTCATCCTTACCTTTCACAGAGGCACTGAGTTTTATAAATAGGAGCATGATAGTGTAGAATAATCATATCCAAGGACCAGTGGTGGGTTTCAAAAAATTTCAGAACCTCTTCTGTAGGTGTGGCCTGCTTTCCAGGTCCACTGGTGGAACCTCTTCTAACCGGTTCGGTAGATTTGACGAACTGGTTCTACCAAATAGGTGCGAACTGGTAGGAACCCACCTCTGCTTTCAACCCATTCCATTAACCAGACTTTTCCAGCTGAAGTTCTGTCGGAGGTCTTTAGGAGTTCAGCAAGAGACCATGATTCAAAACATTTTTTTTTTTAAAAAAATGTGTGTATATTGCACGATTCTAGCACACTCAATGGTGGGAATTTTTATGGGACGAGGCTTAGCTACCCGTCTGCCGCATTGCTCTTATAAATAAATATTTCAAACATGGATCGGGCAAACTGGAAGTGAATTCTATTGTGTAGTTTTTGCACTTTTTATTGTCTTTATGCAGGGACTCCCTATTAACATTGTTTTAAATTATATTTTAATCTTCTACATCTCAGCTCTTTTGTGCAACTTTTGTATCGCCTACAAGTTTAATAATTCCCTCTCCCTATTCACCCAAGACATTTATAAAACCATTGAAGATAAGTCCCCATGACTGAACCTAGTGGCAATCACTCCACACCTCATTATAGTTTGGGGAGGAACCATTAGTGTACATATTTGAGTATGATTCTTAAGCCAACAGTGCAATTATATTTGTCATGTCTAATCCATATTTAACTGGTTGAGTAATCAGCATGACATGGATTTCTTTGTCAAATTTGCTGAAGTCAACACACATTAGGCTACATCATTCCTACAATCTATTAAGGACGTTATCCAGCTTAACAAAGGCTACACGGACAAGCTTATTCTAATATTTGTGATGCTACTTTTAAGGAAGTGCAAGTAGGGTTATGATCTGTTCTAAAAAAAATTCCCAAATGTCTATGTTGGACTGATTAATTGAATTGAATTGAATTTATTGCACTTATATGCCGCCCTTTTCCCCGGAGGGGACTCAGGGCGGCTCACAATCCAAGTCAGGGAAGGGGATACAGATAAGGGATAAAAAGACAAACAAAACAATACACAATTTAAAAGCACACAACAACCATACCATTCGAGGGGGGGGGGCAAAAGCTCTTTAGCCCCAGGCCTGTCGGAACAGCCAGGTTTTAAGGGCTTTGCGGAAGGCCTGGAGGGTGGTGAGGGTTCGAATCTCCACGGGGAGCTCGTTCCAGAGGGTCGGAGCAGCCACAGAGAAGGCCCTCCTCCGGGTAGTCGCTAGTCGGCATTGGCCGGCAGATGGGATTCGGAGGAGGCCTAATCTGTGGGATCTAATCGGTCTAGTGGAGGTAATTGGCAGTAGGCGGTCTCTCAAGTACCCAGGTCCAATACCATGAAGGGCTTTATAAGTGACGACTAGCGCCTTGAAGCGTATCCGAAGACCAATAGGCAGCCAGTGCAGCTCGTGGAGGATAGGTGTTACGTGGGTGAACCGAGGTGCACCCACGATCGCTCGCACAGCTGCATTCTGGACAAGCTGAAGTCTCCGAATGCTCTTCAAGGGCTGCCCCATGTAGAGCATGTTGCAGTAGTCCAGTCTAGAGGTCACAAGGGCACGAGTGAGTTAGTTCAGGGATGTCAAGCTCAAGGCTCACGGGCTGGATGTGACCCTCCCGAGCTCCATTTTTGGCTGCAACGGCCTCCTGCAACTTTCTGCCAACAAAAATGGAGCTCAGAAGGGCCTTGCAGGATTACACAAGTGATATTGAGCTGGCCACGCCCACCCTATCCATGCCCCCGCAGGACCCCGCCCCCCCAAGTCAAACACAACCCTGATGCGGCCCTCAATGAAATTGAGTTTGACACTCCTGGATTAGTTGATTATTTGCTGGATCTGCTTTTCTTCCTATTATAAAAAAATAGATTTGCATTCCTACATCATTTCCTCCAGCCTATGGTTTATGATATGCTACAGCCCCAATTGGATTAAGGTATTATAGCTGTTCAGATTGCTTTTTTTTTATTGTTTTATTGTTTCATTATTCTTTGTAGGTATATGTATTATATTTTGGTATTTGTTTTTCTCCTTTTCGGTCAACTACTCAGAGTCATCTTGACTGTATTGTGCAGCTATATAAATGTTTAAGAAAAACAAAATAAAATAATTAAAATCTGGCAATTCATCAGTTCTCCCGGATTTCTGAAAAATGTAAGAATTCAGTCAAGCCACCTACTAATTCTTTGGATACCTTAGGCTACTGTTCATCTGCTGCTGGAGATTTAACCTCATTTAAATATAGGAGTTTTCATTATGATTCTATCCTTCTCAAACTTCAATCCTGCCCCCTTTTTTATTTATTCATTTCTTTTTATAGATTGTTATTAGGCACCTGAGGTTTAAGCGGTGGAGACAGTGGTGGGTTTCAAAAAAAAATCATACCTACTCTGTGGGTGTGGCCTCCTTTGTGGGAGTGGCTTGCCGGCCATGTCACCTGGTGGGAGTGGCTTGCCGGCCATGTGTTTTCTTTCTCCCTCCCTCCCTCCCTCCCTCCCTCCCTCCCTCCCTCTCTCTCTCTCTCTCTCTCTCTCTCTCTCTCTCTCTCTTCCTTCCTTTTGTCTCTCTGTCCCTTTTTCCTTTTTTTCTTTCATCTCTCCCTCACTTTTTCTTTCTTTTTTTCTTTATTTCTTTCTTCCTTTCTTTCTCTTTCTCTTTCTCTCTCTGTGTGAGTCTATCTGTCTGTCTGTCTGTCTGTCTGTGTCAGTGCTGGGTTTCAAAAAAATTTGGAAGCTCTTCTGTAGGTGTGGCTTGCTTTCCAGGTCCACTGGTGGAACCTCTTCTAACCGGTTCGGTAGATTTGACGAACCGGTTCTACCGAATAGGTGCGAACTGGTAGGAACCCATCTCTGGGTGGAGAAACCTAGATTCAACAAACTTTATCATCCCAAGAATTTTCTTTTTTTCTTCTTCTATGTTTACATTTTTTATATAGATGTTAGTTCCTTGTTAAACGTTTGCCCCTACTTCAGGGTAATTACTGTAGAAACTTACAGATGAAAACATTTCCATGAATTTTTAATTTTAAATGCGAGTACATGAGAGCAATGATTTATTTTTTTTAGTTATTTATATCCTGCTTGTATTATTTTTAGAAATAATTCAAGGTGGCAAAGACACACAATACTCCTTCCTCTCTCTCTTTTTTCTCTACAACAGGGGTGTCAAACTTGGAGCATCATGGCAACCTCACATGATGTATCTGTCAGCGTTCCAAGTATGTAGAATTAAATCAGAGTCCAAGGCAAAACGATCCTTAAAGTTCCAATTTAATAAAGCAGACATCTTAGCACATCTGTGTTAATCCCAATTCTAGAAATTACATCACAATTCACCCAGTTAAAAGTTCATGATCTTGTCCCCACACCCACAATCCATCACATGGTCCAATCTTCTTCTTCCACGCTAGCATCCACACCCAGCTACAGAAGAGGTTCCCAAAAATTTTGAAACCCACCACTGACGCACACACACACACAGACTCACACAGAGAGAGAAAGAGAAAGAGAAAGAAAGGAAGAAAGAAAGAAAAAAAGAAAGAAAAAGTGAGAGAGAGATGAAAGGAAAAAAAGGAAAAAGGGACAGAGACAAAAGGAGAGAGAGAGAAAGAGAGAGAGAGAGAACACATGGGCGGCAAGCCACTCCCACCAGGTCACATGGCCGGCAAGCCACTCCCACAAAGGAGGCCACACCCACAGAGTAGGTTCGAAATTTTTTTGAAACCCACCACTGTTGAAAACCCATTGGCAGTAACATCAATGCTTAATCTACCTCCATTCCTTGCTCATCTGAACTTCTAATTATCCTGATATATTGGATCTTCCCCAAGATGTTTAATTCCCAATGACTACACTATTAATCTTTTTCTAAAGGCTGATCTTACTCTTAAGAAGTGTGAGAATGGGGCAGCCAACCAGTTTGAAAACATACAACAGACTTTAAAGGTGTTGATTTAAAAGAAAGAAGACAAGCACACCACATACCTGCAGAAGTTATCTTGAACTCCCTATTCACATCCACGCATCAGGATGACAGCTGAATTAACCCACCTGTCTAAGAGCAAATGTCAGGCTTACGTGACAGTAATGGCATGCTCTTGGTTGCTAACAGCTACACAATTGGATCAACACTATAATGCAATCAGTAATTCGCACCAGGTGTTTGCCAAACCAAAAGAGGGGTCGCACAACTCCCAAAACGTAATTACAGCAAAGCTGCAAGAACAATTAGGCTGCTTGAAAGGCAAGGAGAAATAGGTTCTGTCTACTGATAGTGTCCTGTCATGAATTTAGCAACCTCAAAGGGGAAGGCCACTGTTCTTTTTTTTAAAAACACTGTTTTATCTATTCCTGCAGGCGAGGAAACTTGTCCATCATACAAGGGTTTTTCGGTAGCAGCTGAGCCCTCTGCTCCTTTCCCTCACTTTCAGATAAATGTCAGAAGCCACAGGGCTTAGAAACACGTCTTAGTCATGTCTGATGGTGTATTTGATCCTTTGCAACACGAGTATTATAACCACCCTGAAACTAAGGTAATTTTATAAACCCAGAAAGAGACATCCAGAAACTCTGAAAAATGGGCCACGGTTCACTAAAATGACAATTTTCTAACCGTGTTAGAAGAGGTTCCACCAGTGGACCCGGGAAAGCAGGCCACACCTACAGAAGAGGTTCCCAAATTTTTTGAAACCCACCACTGCCCCCCCCCACACACACACACCGACAGACAGACTGACACAGAGAGAGAGAGAAAGAGAAAGAAAGGAAGAAATAAATAAAGAAAAAAGAAAGAAAAAGAGTGAGAGAGAGAAGAAAGAAAAAAAGAAAAAAGGGACAGAGAGACAAAAGGAAGGAGAAAGAGAGAGAGAGAGAGAGAGAGAGAGAGAGAGAGAGAGAGAGAGAGAGAGAGAAAACACATCGCCGGTAAACCACTCCCACCAGGTCACATGGCCGGGAAGCCACTCCCACAAAGGAGGCAACACCCACAGAGTAGGTTCGAAAATTTTTTGAAACCCACCACTGATCCCATCACTCTGGAGCTGAAGGGGAGAACTCTTTATTATGTAAAGGGACTAGCTCAGGCTTTAATGGCTCATTGACAAAAGGGGATGGGCAGGAAGCTGCAGGTAGCTATTCTGTCTTTTAAAGCATGTTTCTTCCTTTTCACATCCAGAGAAATATTCTGCCCTTTCAATATTTCCTAGGATATTTCATTTTTCTGGGAGAGGGCTGGGGGATAACTTCCTACAATTCTCTAAAGTATATTATTTAAAAATGTTACACTTGCAAATGCTGTGAAGTGTGATCTAAAACCTTCCATCTTCAGAGAATGCATGAGTGCAAACCTAGCACCTGGCTGTCTATAGCTCTTTAAAGCAGCCACATCTTTTCCGGAAGTCATGCGGCTCTGGAACTATGCTTCCACCCTTGTGGGTTCTCCAAAGCACTCTTTTTGGAATTGAAGCTGGGGCACTGCCTGGCCTTACTTTTCACTCACACTTTTATCAAAACACATTCTGAAGTTAACAAGATATTGGATGATTAATATTTTATCACAGTTTCCATAAACTTTGGGAATACAAATGTATTTTCGACTAGAAGCAGGAAGAAAAAAAACATTTTTTGAAACATCTGAGCAACAGACTGTGTCAATATTTACAATCCCATTTTCATGTAGGTTTTTCTTTCAAATTGTCTCGGGAGCCCAGCAACACAGATACTCCAACATAAAAAGAACTGAAATGTATTCTTGTAATGTTGAAATTAGAGATAGTTAAATGTCAACAGCTTCTTCTGAGACAGTCAAGATTTCTTTGTAATAAGGAACAAGCACATTCTCTCATTCTTCCTGCAACAACCTCCAGGATCTTGCCTCTGCTTTAGGAAAATCGTTCAATTAGCAACCAGATGCCTCCTTTAGATGACCAAACAAGAATAGGAACTTAAAAGGGTTCAGGAAGAAGAGAATAATCAACTCGGAGATCTCTGGAACTCCTTTGCAAGGAATTGAGTGAGTATTTTTATTGCTCAGCTGCAAAAAAAAAAATTCCCCTCTCAGGACTGCAACTGGTTTCCATCACTATTCCCTCTGGACAACATTTGCAATTCCACAAAGATCCAATTCACACATCACGCTAAACAGAGGTGGTATTCAGCTGGTTCTTACCAGGAGCAGTGAGTGCTGGAGGCTCCGCCCACCCGCCCCGACATAATACGCGACCTTCTGCGCATGCGAGCGTGCTCACATTTGCAAACCGCTAGCAAAGGTAAGTGAATCCCACCACTGATGCTAAACAAAGTTTCCTTAAGCAGCTTTGGTTAAATAAACTATTACTGTCTCTTTTTGCACAACGTAAAATCATAAGCCAGGATTTACAAACCACAATTGTGGGATTCATACAATGCAACAGACTGCATTATGTCATAGTACTGAGCCACAATCCCAAGCTAACTCTTTTATTATACCATTTCTGAATTGCCCAGATATTATGTTAATGTACACCCAGAGGTGGGTTCCTACCAGTTCGCACCTATTCGGGAGAACCGGTTCATCAAATCTACTGAACCGGTTAGAAGAGGTTCCACCAGTGGACCCGGAAAGCAGGCCACACCTACAGAAGAGCTTCCGAAATTTTTTTGAAACCCACCACTGGTCCTTGGATATGATTATTCTACACTATCATGCTCCTATTTATAAAACTCGGTGCCTCTGTGAAAGGTAAGGATGACTACTGCGTTTGTGGTGCAATCAGAACATTGCGTGTGTTGAAGTTGTTTTAACGCAAACCAAAGATGCCTTTTAAAAAACAAGTTCACATCCTATTCTTATGCATGTCAGTGCTGTGTGCGAGGTAATTTAAGGTGGTTCTGACAAGTGTCGGCGACATCTTCATATCCGGTCACATGGGTGGCAAGCCACTCCCATCTGGTCACATGGGTGGCAAGCCACTCCCACAAATAAGGCCACACCCACAGAGTAGGTTCGAACAATTTTTGAAACCCACCACTGTGTACACCTATAACGTGCAGCTACTTTACAGTAGTATAGATGGAGAACTATAATTAGTAAAGGCTGGGGCATCTTCGGGTTAGGTTTTCTTGGGCAGCGAAATGACTTGAAGCAACCCAGACACAAGTTGTCCATGGGAGAACAGGGGAGAGTGATGAAAGCAATGTCATGCATCATGATGTTGCATACATATCAGAGGTGAGTTCCTGCCAGTTCTAACCTCTTCTATAGAAGAGGTTCCACAAATCTACAGTGCCGTTTAGAACCGGTTCCAGCTCCTATCCCACCCCCCCATCCACACATCATCAAGATGAAGAGCGAGAGGAGGAATTCTGGGAGTTGAAGTCCACAAGTCTTAAAGCTATCAAGTTTGAACACCCCTGTGTTTTTTTTTCCTAAAGGGTTAGGGGTGCAACTTGACAGCTTTAAGACTTACGTGCTTCAAAGCCAGAGTTTCTGAGCCAACATTTTGCTTGCTAAGCAAGAGCGTTGTTAAGTGAGTTTCACCACATTTTACAAGTTGGCCACGCCCACCCAGTCACATGGCTGGCAAGCCACTCCCACCTGGTGACATGGCCAGCAAGCCACTCCCACCCAGTCACATGGCTGGCAAGCCACTCCCACCTGGTGACATGGCCAGCAAGCCACTCCCACCCAGTCACATGGCCGGCAAGCCACTCCCACAAAGCAGGCCACACCCACAGAAGAGGTTCTAAAATATTTTGAAACCCACCACTGATACATATGCATGAGATGAAGCATGTAGTGTGACAGCTAATCTGCTCTTTTTTTTGTAACTTAAAGCTTTCAGACATCCCTGCCCTCATCTATATACTACCAAAACTCTTGTGTCCATTTGTCTATTTGTAAACTTCAAATGGGTGAAATGATAGCATCATCAATTTTTGAACCAAAGGAGTTCAAATGGGTTAACTTAAAAAATGTGCCCCAAAATCCAGAAACCATCCGTCTCACTCCCACTGCTCTTTTGCCCATTGAGGTCATACATTGCTCTGTTTAGGTAAGTAAGCCAATTTCTCTGAAATGATGACTCAACTGTAATGATGATCACAAGTTGTGTAGCATTTCACAAATGTTTATATCTATATCCATTGAGAGCAGAATTGCATTACCGCCGTCCGTAATGCAATTGATTTTGAGAAAGTGGCATTACAAGTGGAGATAGATGTGGGGGAAAGGGCATTTCATCTACCCTTTGAAATTTCCAGCCAGACAGGGGTTATTTTATGTTATTGCATTTTATTCATTTCCAGCAAAACCTTTCAGAAGGTTTTTCTATCCTCTTGCTTCCAATAGAGAGCAGCTAGGGAAGAGACCGAAAGAGGTCCAGATATGCTGGTTTGTTTCTAATTTAAAATATACCAGCACTGACCATTTCAGCCCCAAAATGTTTAAGATCCTAATATCTTAAATATATATAAGTATACAGTCGAGGTGGAGCAGTGGTTAAATGCAGCATTGCAGGCTACTTCAGGTGACTGCAGTTCTGCAGTTCGGCTGTTCAAATCTCACCGGCTCAGGGTTGACTCAGCCTTCCATCCTTCCGAGGTGGGTAAAATGAGGACCTGGATTGTTGTTGGGGGCAATATGCTGACTCTGTAAACCGCTTAGAGAGGGCTGAAAGCCCTATGAAGCGGTATATAAGTCTAACTGCTATTGCTATTGCTATCTTAGAGACTGACTATTCCTATAAGTATTAGTCTTGCTTCTGCTGTCCATATACAAGGTCATCTGTATACTGTGGTGCTACTACGTTTTTGCCAAATATAAAGGGGTGCTACTTTTTAAAGATTTCAACATCTGTTCTTTATTGTTTTAATTATTTCTTTTTTTAAGTGCCATGAACCTGAGACACCGCCTCCTGCCAATCACCTCCCAAAGACCGATTCGATCGCACAGGCTTGGCCCTCTCCGGATTCCATCTGCCAGCCAATGTCGGCTGGCGACCCCCCGGGGGAGAGCCTTCTCTGTTGCTGCTCCGGCCCTCTGGAATGAGCTCCCCATGGAGATCCGGACCCTCACCACCCTCCCGGCCTTCCGTAAAGCTACTAGGTCCTGGCTGTTCCGGCAGGCCGGGGGCTGTTGAAGTATCCGGCCCCACTTCAATTGTGAATGTTGCTGTATTTTTAAATTGTTGTATTGTCTTGTACTGTCTTATTTATAGCAATAGCAATAGCAGTTAGACTTATATACCGCTTCATAGGGCTTTCAGCCCTCTCTAAGCGGTTTACAGAGTCAGCATATCGCCCCCACAGTCTGGGCCCTCATTTCACCCACCTCGGAAGGATGGAAGGCTGAGTCAACCTTGAGCCGGTGAGATTAGAACCGCCGAACTGCAGATAACAGTCAGCTGAAGTGGCCTGCAGTACTGCACCCTAACCACTGCGCCACCTTGGCTCTCCCTGTTTTATTGTAAGCTGCCCGGAGTCCTTCGGGAGTGGGCGGCATACAAAACCAATAAAACTCAAACTCAAAACTCAACACAAATTCATATACTAGATTTTATATGTGCATGTTTGCGTAGCATGATATTCAAATTAATCAGCTTGGTGCCTTTGAGTTATTGCTATTGTCTATAAATATATTGAAATTCTGATTGCAAGACAGATAGGCAACGTTCAAATTATATTCCTTGTCTTTCTCTCTCCTTACATCTTCTTTAAGAATTAAATTAACAGAGGATATAAATCTGGATTCTTTCCCCTCCCCCCCTCCTGCCTTTCTTGAATAATGTATTCAAAATATATAATTTTCACGGTTTACTGTGTTTCTCATGGAGGAATGAAAGCATTTCTGTCTTTCTGACCCCATTTACTGGCTCAGTACAATAAATAATTCAGCCATCTCTGAGAGGATGTGTGCTTTCACTCTCTATATCAGACAGCGTGTTCAGTGGGAATTCATTTCACAGTGGCTCAACAGAATTTATATACTCCGCATCTTCACAATGTTTAGATTGAATCAATCACTTTCTTTTAAAAGAATAGAACCTCTATCTTCAGGATTACGAGGGCTGTGACTGTAACAATATACCTACTGCTAAACAGAAGAGTTGAACAAATAAATTTGAAGGATGCCTCAGTAATACACACAGAAGAAAATAGCTACCCAAAAGTGATTTGGGTCAATAGTATAGTTGGTGGGACACACAAGAGGAGGTGAAGGAAGCAATCTTGTTTAAATATATGTATATATTTTAAGTGCTTGCCTGATACTTAAATGGTTACAGGCATCGTTTGCTTTTGACAATGCAGAATTTCACGAACGAAGGCAAATGTATATGTTGCAAGATCTAATCTGGGTCAGTCCCCGGGACAAGAGATTTATACTCTTCAAGAATTTCACTATAATGATTATAAAGCATATTTAAGATCAGTCGATGTTGTGAAACATTCATGCATTAATATATGCTGATATTAAACAGTATGACTGATGGAATAGCAAATAGAGAAATGAGCAATCTGCTTTTGTTTTGTTTTTTTCCTGTACTTTTTAACCAGATTAAATTAACAATGGTTCTGCCACTTTTCCTTTATACTGACATCAGTGGTGGGTTTCAAAATTTTTTAGAACCTACTCTGTGGGTGTGGCCTCCTTTGTGGGAGTGGCTTACCGGCCATGTGACCTGGTGGGAGTGGCTTGCCAGCCATGTGTTCTCTCTCTCTCTCTCTCTCTCTCTCTCTCTCTCTCTCTCTCTCCCTTTTTCCATTTTTTCTTTCATCTCTCTCTCACTTTTTCTTTCTTTTTTCTTTTTTTCTTTATTTATTTATTTCTTCCTTTCTCTTTCTGTGTGTGTGTGTGTGTGTGTGAGTCTGTGTGTGTGTGTGTGTGTGTCAGTGGTGGGTTTCAAAATTTTTTGGAACCTCTTCTGTAGGTGTGGCCTGCTTTCCGGGTCCACTGGTGGAACCTCTTCTAACCGGTTCGGTAGATTTGACAAACCGGTTCTACCGAACTGGTGCGAACTGGTAGGAACCCATCTCTGGGTGGAGAAACCTGGATTCAACATTTATCATCCCAAGAATTTTCTTTTTTTCTTCTCCTATGTTTACATTTTTTATATAGATGTTAATTCCTTGTTAAACGTTTGCCCCTACTTCAGGGTAATTACTGTAGAAACTAACAGCTGAAAACATTTCCATGAATTTTTAATTTTAAATGCGAGTACATGAGAGCAGTGATTTATATATATTTTAGTTATTTATATCCTCTGGTTGACATGTAATTTCTTTCTCTCTTTCTTTCCTCCCTCCCTCCCTCCCTCCCTTCCTCGGTCCCTTATTCTTTTTTCTTTTCTTTCTTATACAGACTGTGACAAACATGATCCATTCACTATTACAGCAAAGGGTTGTTTATAGCCAATTTCCCCCCCCCCAGCTGATTTGTACACGAGGGTCCAGCAGCTTGAGGCTTGTATTGTGGGAAAGCTCCTGTACTACATTATGTTATCCCACTTGTGTATCTCATGCCAATTTTACTCTCTTTCAGTGTCCCCTATTAGAACTTCATTTGCTCTGGCTATTTTATATTGTCCTTTTACATTTAGTTTCCCAGGCCATTGTGCGATTTGCCATCTAATTTGCTTTCATTGTATCATATAATTATAGCAGCCTGGTCCTATTTGTTAAGGACAGTCTAAAAATTAGTTTCTAATTCAAAAGTGCATGGTTTATTTTATTTTATTTATTTATTTAAGCTGCCCGAAAATTTATTTTTTTTCCCCTCTTATCTTAAAAAAAGGAAACCGCATGAATTTCTCTAGAAAAGACAAACTTTCCTGCATCTCTGGGCATTTCTGCACACAAAGAAGAGAAAATAAAATCTGTAAGAGCTGAAGCCAGAAAATACAGGTTAATCCTCCACTTGCAACCATTTCTTTAGTATGCAATCAAAGTTACAGCGCCACTGAAAAGGTGACTTATGACTGTTTTCCAAAGTTACGACGGTGGCAACATGCCCGTGGTCACAGGATCAAAATTCAGATGCTTGGCAATTGGTTCATATTTATGATTGGTTGCACTATCCCGGAGTCATGTGATCAGCTTTTGCGATCTTTTGACAAGCAGTCAGTGCGGAAGCCACATTCATTTAACAATTGTGTTACTAACTTAAGAACTGCAGTGTTAAGTTGTTGGCAACTGTGGCAAGAAACGTCATAAAATGGGGCGAACAATTCGCTTAACTATTGTCTCGGTTGGGCCTCGCTTGTGGTCATAAGTCAAGGACTCCCTGTATTTGGTCCATTTATTAGCCTTGTATTGTCCCATTTGATGCAAAGTATGAATTTGTAATGGAATAGTTTTCATTGTTTCATTTTTATTTCCCCAGAACCTCAGAAAGCATTTGAAGCCAACCTGTGTTTGTCTCCGTCCATGATGTGGTTGAGCACACCGTGGGAGCAATTAGTATGCCCCTGGTTGACTGAAAGGAGGTGCAAAACCAGGCATCCTGTTGGGGCTCTGCCTGCTCAAGACACTTGGAGCCTCTTTTGTCTCACATTTACAATGCCTGACCATCGGTTCACTGACAAATGCGCGCTCGATAAAAGTGCGCCGACAAAACCGTGCTGACAAAACCGTGCCGACAAAACTGCAAGGTCCAAATCGCACCCACAGAAGCGCGCCGACGAATGCAGGCTGACAATACTGCGCCATCAACAAACAACGCAAAAACAATGTAATAACCCTAACCCTTACCCTAACCCTAACCCTAACCCTTACCCTAACCCTAACCCTAACCCTTACCCTAACCCTTACCCTTACCCTTACCCTAACCCTTACCCCTACCCTAACCCTAACCCTAACCCTAACCCTAACCCTTACCCTTACCCTTACCCTTACCCTAACCCTTACCCCTACCCTAACCCTAACCCTAACCCTAACCCTAACCCTTACCCTTACCCTTACCCTTACCCTTACCCTTACCCTTACCCTAACCCTAACCCTAACCCTTACCCCTACCCTAACCCTAACCCTAACCCTAACCCTAACCCTAACCCTTACCCTTACCCTTACCCTAACCCTTACCCTAACCCTAACCCTTACCCTTACCCTTACCCTAACCCTTACCCTTACCCTAACCCTTACCCTAACCCTTACCCTTACCCTAACCCTAACCCTAACCCTAACCCTTACCCTTACCCTTACCCTAACCCTTACCCTTACCCTAACCCTTACCCTTACCCTTACCCTTACCCTAACCCTTACCCTTACCCTAACCCTTACCCTAACCCTAACCCTTACCCTTACCCTTACCCTAACCCTAACCCTTACCCTTACCCTTACCCTAACCCTAACCCTAACCCTTACCCTTACCCTAACCCTTACCCTTACCCTTACCCTTACCCTAACCCTTACCCTTACCCTTACCCTTACCCTAACCCTAACCCTTACCCTTACCCTAACCCTTACCCTAACCCTAACCCTTACCCTTACCCTAACCCTAACCCTTACCCTTACCCTAACCCTAACCCTAACCCTTACCCTTACCCTTACCCTAACCCTTACCCTAACCCTTACCCTTACCCTTACCCTAACCCTAACCCTAACCCTTACCCTAACCCTTACCCTTACCCTTACCCTTACCCTTACCCTAACCCTAACCCTAACCCTAACCCTTACCCTAACCCTTACCTTAACCCTAATTGCGCTTATGTGGGCGCTGTTTTGTCGGCGCTGTTTTGTGAAAGCGCTTTTGACATCGCGGTTTTCTTGCCGCAGTTTTGTCAGCGCGCTTTTGTCGAGCGCGCATTTGGCGGGTCACGTGACCATCCACAATCAGGTTTACCCGCAAAGTTGCCAAAGGCCATATCGCTAGCAAAGATCAGAAATGAAAGTATCACACAGAAATCAGGAAACTTAGGCAGTTCACATGCATCTAAGAATTTATTGCAAGCTTAAGCTGTCCACAAGAGTTTGAACTACTAACAGTCAAAGCAAATTGGGGGTATATGTAAGAGTCAATGTAATTCAAGATGGGCTGGATGTCCATGCAGCTGATGTCAGCCCCCTAATGATGGAGTAATTCAATTGAAGCCTTACATCTCTTGTGAGCATGAAGGGACTCGAGACTGATGATGCATTTGACTCCTTTCTCGGGTGGAGCCTGGTCATCTCCTCTACACGCAACAGCAATTTCATCTCTGTGATGAGGGCAGCCCAGTGGTGGGTTTCAAAAATTGTTCGAACCTACTCTGTGGGTGTGGCCTCCTTTGTGGGAGTGGCTTGCTGCCCATGTGACCAGATGGGAGTGGCTTGCCGCCCATGTGACCAGATATGAAGATGCCGACGACATTTGTCAGAACCACCTTAAATTACCTCACACACAGCACTGGCATGCATAAGAATATGATGCAAACTTGTTTTTTAAAAGGCATCTTTGGTTTGCGTTAAAACAACTTCAACACACGCAATGTTCTGATTGCACCACAAACTCAGTAGTCATCCTTACCTTTCACAGAGGCCCTGAGTTTTATAAATAGGAGCATGATAGTGTAGAATAATCATATCCAAGGACCAGTGGTGGGTTTCAAAAAAGTTTGGAACCTCTTCTGTAGGTGTGGCCTGCTTTCCGGGTCCACTGGTGGAACCTCTTCTAACCGGTTCAGTAGATTTAATGAATCGGTTCTACCGAATAGGTGCGAACTGGTAGGAACCCACCTCTGGGGCAGTCGCCCTTGACTCCAGCCGATGGGATAAGACAAGTTCTGTCCTCTGATGAGACACTGACTTGCTCCCAAGCCCCATAGAGCTCCGGACGTTCTGTTAAAAAAATGGGACTTGAAGTATTTCATGTGAAACCATAGCTAAGAGTTGGTATTATGGGATGTGGGGATTAGTCTGGGAGCAGGGCTATCACCGTGAGTGACGAAGGCTTGGCAAAGGAAAAGCTCCATGCAAATTTGCCAAAGAGCAGGACGCAAAGTATGCATAGAAAAAGCCACTGGATGTTCAGTGCATGTAATTATCTCCAGACCTCATATGACCTCCACCCCGCCTTGACAGATAAGCCCTACCATCCCTTTGCTGTCAGCCCTGTGATGGGGTAATTCAGCTGAAGCCCAGCACCTTTGCTACTGACAGACTGTAGCCACCAGCTGGCATTAAGATTTAATGAGCAAAATCTAACTCTCCTGCCTACTGGATTAATTAAGTCACTGAACGTGATGATTTATAATGAAAATCCATCATTGAAAGCACAGATTTCCTGCCTTCCAACCAAGAGCACAGCATAATGCACTGCTTTTCTCTGGGAGAAAGTTCAGCTGGGAAGAGACAATTATCTCTCCGAAATATTGCTGGGGGAAAGTATCATTTCCCAGACCCTAAATGTCTTTTTGCTACTGTTGATAGGACTTTTATCATTTTTTCAAAATAATACAATAATCGGAAAATCCTGTTTCGCTAGGAGAGGATCAGTAATGGGTATTTAAGAATTCTTGAAACTTTGGGGAATGAGAACGTTCTATTTTGGTTCTGCCTAGTCATTCTGGCAGAAAAAAAACATTTTAACCTGCTCAATCTCATGGCCCTTTCAATTGCCCATCATTTGATCACACAGATTGTTCAGCTTTGTAGCAATATTTCTAATATCGGAGTATTATATACTTGAATGATGCAGCGCAGTGCCTAGAGGTAAAGAGCCTTGCCTCCCACTCGGAAGGTTGAGAGTTCAATTCTAGCCAGCAACAGATGTTTCTTTATCAGGGCACAAAGAGAAAATATCTGCTGCAAACTCCTCATAGGTGACAGGAAGGGCATCCAGCCAGTAAATGCTCAGCTCCATTCAATCATCCCAACTCCCCCAAAGCAAGGGATTACAGGATTATAAAATAATCCTGTAATCCAGTGGATGTGTGTGTGAGAGAGTGGGATTCAAATAATTTAACAACCAGTCCTCTGCCCTAATGACCAGCTGGGTAGGTGTGGCTTGGTGATCATGTGACTGTGTGGGCATAGCCAACTCAACGTCACTCAGGTCGATGGGCGCTTTGCCCTAGCTGTTACAATATAATAAGGGTTAACCAGAGAGGCAGTTTCTGTAAGCAGGGCAATAAAGATTAGGCTAGAAACAACACCAGAATGTTTCCTTCCTGCCTTCCTTACAGGATTAGCCCTGTAAAGTAGGAAAAAACAAAAGGAGATTTCTTCCAACAACCGGTTCTCTGAACTGCTTAGAAAGTTACCAACCGGTTCTCCCCAATAGGTGCGAACTGCCTGAATCCCACCACTGGTCTGTGTATACATACATACATATACTTACATACATACACATACACACCTAGATATCTGCCTCACCTTCTTCTGTGGCAGCTTCTTCTTTGGCCCCTTGCCACCACTCGCATGCATCACCACGGCCTCCATTTTGCCTTCATATGCCTTCTGGCAGGAATCTGCAGCCAATATTGTGGGCAATTCATGCGAGTGGTGGCAAGTGTCCGCAGAAGAAGTGGGCCAGCAGCGGGATCCTGCTGGGTGGGGCTGTCAGTGACACCGCCGTGAGTGAGTCAATAATTTTGAAACAGGGGTGGGTTTCTCGCCCCGTTCCAACCAGTTCAGTTGGAACGGGGCTGGCGGCGTCCTCGTGCACGCGCGCAGTGCACGCATGCATACTAGCGTCTGCGCGATGCTCCAGCTGCTCCTGGATGATCACGCAGGCGCTGTATGCGTCCTGCGCATGCGTGGAAGCACAGAACTCGTCAAAACCGGGTAAGGACCGCGGGCGGGCGCGCCCTTCGCCGTTCCCGGAAGTTACTTACTGACCAACCGGTTGAAACCCACCCCTGATTAGAACCCTCCAAAAAGAAGGCCTGGCTATTTTTCCAGGGGTCAAAAGAAAATAAGACCCAGCCTTTTTGTGGTGGGGGGAGAAACATGGTGTGTTTATACTTGAATAACACAAAAAGTTCTTCACCTTCAGTTTGTAAAACTCAAGTCACTGACTTAGTAGGCCTTCTAGATTAGCCATCAACAGATGAAGAGATAAAAGTTCAAATATTTCACTAACACTTCAGAAAAAGAAGCCATACAGGTGAAACTCGAAAAATTAGAATATCATGTAAAAAGTTCATTTATTTCAGTAATGCAACTTAAACGGTGAAACTAATATATGAGATAAGACTCATTACATGCAAAGCAAGATAGTTCAAGCCGTGATTTGTCATAATTGTGATGATTATGGCTTACAGCTCATGAATCTATCTAATTTTTCGAATCTCTAGATTTATAGTGCAAGAATTATACTGAAGAATTATTAGTGACATTCGCATCAGTCTAAAATATTCCATGCAGAATTAGTGTCCTATACTACGATTTCAAGTATCATTATTGCTTTGATCAACGAGGTAGCTTTTGAGCCTATGACATGTTGAAAAGAGTTTAGATACATATTTGAAAGAGAAACAGGCGTTGCCTTGGAAAATACAGAAATACAGCCTTTTTACGTCTTTCCTCCTCTCCAAAATTGTCTCATTGAAGTGGCTTTCGTTGGCATTTGCTTTTCTCATTTCTATGTACAAGTGCAGCCCTGTCTTCTGATTAATTCGGGAATCCATTTTATTCCGGGTCGCCCTCCAGCTTGTTATTGAACAGGCTCTGCACTTGAGAATATTAGCAGCCGCTCTGCAGGTTAGAAAATAAATCACTCTCTATTTATGCTTTTTCCTTCCTGTAGAAATACTTTTGCACTGTTCTCTTCCTGATATAATTTTCAACTATGGTGTAGGGAAAGGAAAACACCTAAGTCATCGCACTGAGGATCAACATTCCTGTTGATGAGAAGCCTTACATCTAAGCCTCTTAATGAATCTAAAATTTGACTCTAGTTATATATTTTGGTTACTCATCCAGGAGGCCGCCTTGAGTTTCACCACTGTCTAATATATGGTGTATAATCTAGCACTCCAGAGGGAGAAGTTCTATGTACAAGCTGCACTTGTACATAGAAATTGTCTATCAAGAATGAGTCCTGAGCAGTGGTGGGATTCAAATAATTTAACAACCAGTTCTCTGCCCTTATGACCAGCTGGGTAGGCGGGGTTCAGTGGCCATATGACTGGGAGGGCATGGCCAACTCAACGTCGCTCAGGTCGATGAGTGCTTCGCCTTAGCTGTTACAATGTAATAAGGGTTAACAGGAGAGGCAGTTTCGGTAAACAGGGCAATAAAAATTAGACTAGAAACAACACCAGAATGTTTCCTTCCTGCCTTCTTTACACGATTAGCCCTATAAAGTGGAAGAAAACAAAATGAGATTTCTTCCAACAACCGGTTCTCTGAAACTGCTTAGAAAGTTAACGACCGGTTCTCCCGAATAGGTGCGAAGTGGCTGAATCCCACCTCTGGTCCTGAGGTATGGTGGCATTTTCAAATACCCCATCCAGTATGATATGGTAGAGTCTCAGAAAGGATTGCCATATTTTTCAGAGTATAAGACACACTCCCCCCCCAAAAAAAGAGGGTGAAATTTTGGGTACGTACACCAAATGTAGCCAAGAACTAGAAGCATGGAGGAGGCGATGGTCTGTGGCAATCCCTGCAGCCTGGAACAGCTGATTGGGGATATTCCGGGAGGCCGACCCACCCGCCAATCAGCTGCTCATGCTGAATCAGGCTGCAATAATGTGCTGAAGCTGACCTGGCTGTTCGCTATTTGCTGCAAGGACACGTCAGAGTTTGCAGCAGTAATCACATTCAGGAAGCACACACAAGTAGCTGATTCAGCAGGATGCAATAACTTCTCTTTCTATATAATATAACACATTAAGTAAATATACAATACCAAAAGCAGGTTTTCCAACGTGGTAGTTCAAAAGAGGAAAGACGTTTCACTTTCAGTTTTAGTTTCAGATCTCAGCACAGCATGCAGCTTTAGTATAGAACAAGCCGTGCCCTGTCTCCTTGCTGTCTCCTTCCTTGTTGCCCACACAACAAATACTGTTTGTTTCCAAACAGCCCTCAACTCTCTCACACGCTGACAGGATGCTAGCCAGATGAATACCATGGATGCTGGTAGGCAGAGGCAGAATATTTTTGTTCTTATTTTCCTCCCCAAAAACTAAGGCGCGTCTTATACTCCAGTGGG
This sequence comes from Thamnophis sirtalis, assembly GCF_051295495.1. Lineage (NCBI taxonomy): Eukaryota > Metazoa > Chordata > Lepidosauria > Squamata > Natricidae > Thamnophis > Thamnophis sirtalis. The sequence continues at coordinate 2,029,379 of NW_028261396.1, forward strand.
TCTTATAGTCCGAAAAATATGGTATATTTGATTTGGATTCCTCAGGGCAAACCAATCCCTATTATTAAATGGATATTATGTAAGGTAAAGGCTTCTCTGCCATCTTAGAACTGATACTGTATTAGGTTTAAAATACCCCTCAGTTTCTTTGATGGGCCTGAAATACCAGCAGTTTAGTTAAAAAGAAGAAGCATGTTGCAATGCGAGTATTGTAACTTCAGAGCCTGGATCTGGCTTTGCCACTGAGGCCTTCATACGGAAAGAGGCCTCTTCTGATTTCTGTTGGTCAGTTTGGCCTGAAATGGAGACTTCAGCTTGTCCAGAATGCAGCCGCGCGAGCGATCGTGGGTGCACCTCGGTTCACCCACGTAACACCTATCCTCCGTGAGCTGCACTGGCTGCCTATTGGTCTCCGGATACGCTTCAAGGCTCTAGTTGTCACTTATAAAGCCCTTCATGGTATTGGACCTGGGTACTTGAGAGACCGCCTGCTGCCAATTACCTCCACTAGACCGATCAGATCCCACAGATTAGGCCTCCTCCGAATTCCATCCGCCGGCCAATGCCGACTGGCGACTACCCGGAGGAGAGCCTTCTCTGTGGCTGCTCCGACCCTCTGGAACGAGCTCCCTGTGGAGATTCAAACCCTCACCACCCTCCAGGCCTTCTGCAAAGCCCTTAAAACCTGGCTGTTCCGACAGGCCTGGGGCTAAAGAGCTTTTGCCCCCACCCCCTCGAATGATATGGTTGTTGTGTGCTTTTTAAATTGTGTATTGTTCTGTTCGTCTTTTTTATCCCTTATCTGTACCCCCTTCCCTGACTTGGATTGTGAGCCGCCCTGAGTCCCCTTTGGGGGGAAAAGGGCGGCATATAAATGCAATCAATTCAATTCAATTCAATTCAATGAAAATCCAGAAGTTTAAAATGTGAGCAGAGGGCGAGTCAGTCCCCCCCGACTTGTAAACTTGTCAGCCCCACATCAACTATTTTAAGAGAAGAGCATTTCATGGAAATAATTCTCAGCTGTACCAATGTGCATTGTGGGGGGGGGGGGAATAGTCTCCTTCAAGATTGTAAAGCATTTATACCAAAATGCTAGACTCACTTCTTTATTGAATCTATTTCCTTGAAAATAAAAACACGTGATAACTCTGCCAGAAAAACCTCCTAATTTAACACGAGCACTTCCATTTTATAATTTATAGGCCTGGGATTCTCTATTTACTTTCCCACAGTTCTGTTTATCTATTTCTTTGCTACCCTGGTTTTGCCTTCTCTGTTGTTACACCGTGTCTTCCTTCCAGCAGGACGGCATTGCCCTAAAATCAAATATTGTCTGAATAAATATTGTTTTTTTAATCTCTGCTCCTGAGCTGCTTTTTTTTTCTGCTAGGTTTCTCTAATAGTGCTAACTGCAAGTTAACAAGCTCCACTCTGTGATCTTAAATTATTTAGTAATTAAGTAAGTAGGCAAAATCTTTATAACGGTCAAAGACCAGCAATACACATTGGTTTTTTACACTATATCAAAAAATACTAACATTAAGATATAATTAAGAAGTATTGACATTAAAAGTGGATAACAACACAATGGTCCAGAGATTGTTAGAGGAATGTCCAGATAATTGGTACAAGATGGTACTATACTTCTGTAGCCAATTTTTTTTCTTATGGACATTGCAGCAGCACAGAACTTTGCCACCGCATACGTGGTAACCGGGTTAGTGTCCTGGAGGAGAAAGCTTAGATAAAAATGGTCTTCCTTCCCTGGCAATCTCTCTAATAAGGGGAGAATATGTGCAGACCTACAAGCTCTGTATAGCTCGCAGTGTAATAGAACATGTGAATTATCTTCCACTTCTCCTTTACCTCATATACAAATGCGTTCTGCTATAGGTGTTCTCTTATACCTGCCCTGGAGGAGTGCTGAAGGAAGAAGGTTAAATCTGGCTCTGAAGAAAGCTATTCTATGTTTTGGGGAGATCAGGTCATTTAGATATCTTGCCGATTCCCACACACCAGGGGTGGGTTTCAACCGGTTCGCGGCGGTCCCTGCGAACCGGTTGGTCGGCGAACCGGGAAGTAAGTAACTTCCGGGAATGGCGAAGGGCGCACCCGCCCGCCCGTGGTCCTTACCCGGTTTTGACGAGTTCTGCACTTCCACGCATGCGCAGGATGCATACAGCACCTGCGCGATCCTCCAGGAGCAGCTGGGGCGTCGCGCAGACGCTAGTACGCATGCGTGCACCGCACGCGTGCACGAGGACGCCGCCAGCCCCGTTCCAACCGAACCAGTTGGAACGGGGCGAGAAACCCACCCCTAGTGCAGAGCTACAAGCTCTGTATAGCTCGCAGTGTAATAGAACGTGTGAATTATCTTCCACTTCTCCTTTACCACATATGGATCTGACTATTTGAGAGACCGCCTCCTGCCAATTACCTCCCTGCGTCCCATCAGATCGCACAGAGTAGGCCTCCTCCGAATTCCATCCGCCAGTCAGTGCCGACTGGCGACTACGCGGAGGAGAGCCTTCTCAGTTGCAGCTCCGACATTATGGAACAACCTCCCCGTGGAGATCCGTACCCTCACCACAGTCCAGGCCTTCCGCACAGCCCTCAAGAACTGGCTATCCCGTCAGGCCTGGGGATAGGATTACTCTCACCCCGCCCGAATGTTGAGTGAATGTTGTGTTTTTATGACCAATTTCCTTTAATCACGATTTTTTTTTTTTTTTAAGTTTTGTCTTGCACCCCCTTCCCTTTATTGTTGTAAGCCGCCCTGAGTCCCCTCAGGGAAAAGGGCGGCATATAAATTTGCAATAAAAAAAAAAATATACAGACACGTTCTGCTATAGGTGTTCTCTTATACCTGCCCTGGAGGAGTGCTGAAAGAAGAATGTTAAATCTGGCTCTGAAGAAGGCTAATCTTTGTTTTGGGGAGATCGGGTCATTTAGATATCTTGCCGATTCCCACACACCCTGTTTGATTCTGTCCCTACTGTGGTGAGGCAACCTATTTAGTTCTTCTTGGAACTCCATGTCCCTCATTCTATTAATTACTACTTGCTTTGCTTATTTAATTAGTACCCTGGCTTGGTCTTCTGACTGAAATTGACGAGACCTTAATCAGTTACAACCTCATGGCTTCTGCCTCCTAACTTCCTCCGACACATTCCTCCTATTGAAAAAGAAGTATTTCTGATTTGGGGAAAAGTAATTTCATAAACATGGATGCCTAAGTATCTTTTTATGCATGTTTTCGCTATAATGTTTATCACCGATGCCAAGAAATTTAAACAGTTGATGTGTTCTCCCTGCCTCCCCATTTGTCCTCCTTCCCAATTGTCTCTGTCCCCTGTACTTTGCCTGTAGAGATATCCGGGACCTCTATGGCAATAATAATGATCAGGAATCAATAGCAATAGCAATAGCAGTTAGACTTATATACCGCTTCATAGGGCTTTCAGCCCTCTCTAAGCGGTTTACAGAGTCAGCATATTGCCCCCATAGTCTGGGTCCTCATTTTACCCACCTCGGAAGGATGGAAGGCTGAGTCAACCTTGAGCCGGTGAGATTTGAACCGCCGAACTGCAGCTAACAGTCAGCTGAAGTGGCCTGCAGTACTGCACTCTAACCACTGCGCCACCTTGGCTCTTAATCAACAAGCTACGATGCTTTATCCCAGGGGACTCCAAACTTGGCAACTTTTAAGACTTGTGGACTTCAACTCCCAGAATTTCTCAGCCAGCCATGCTGAGATAAAATCCACAAGTCTTAAATTTGCCAAGTTTAGAGACCCCCCCCCCCCTGCTTTATCTTAAGAAGAACAATGAAGGAGCTGCGGGATGTTTAGCTCGAGAAAAGGGAGCTGGAGGGGCGGGGGAATAATAGTAAGTTTGCAAATATCTGGAAAGAAAACATTCAAGCTCTATTCCTCATAATTCCAATACCCCGTAATGGATTCTAATTACGTAAAGGCCAATTATGACTGAATGTCAGGGAGGGAAATGCTAACAATAAGAGCAGTTTGACAGTAATGATCCTATTTTCTCTTCACTGGATATATTCAAGTGCAAGTTAAACAACCCTTTAATTGAGATGCTTTAAATTGGGTTCTTGCCCTTTGTAGAATCTTAGATTCAGAGGCCTAAAAGTTCCCCCCACCCTTCAAACACTACGATTCAAAGAATGTGTGAATCTTTGAGGGATTCCTAGGGGGAAAATATTAATGAATTAATTAATATTAATTAATGAAAATGCAAACTATTTTTTAATTCATTCATTCATTTGTAGACCCTTAAGTATTCTTTTATTATTTTATGATTATTATTTTTACAAATAACTCAAGGAGGAGGACATATCTGACCCTCGTCCAAGTTTCTTCACAACAAGAACCAGAGGTGGGTTCCTACCTCTCCATTGATAGACATAAACTACCAAAATAAGTAAGTTGTTGGACTTGTTTTATGACCTAGCCATGGGGCATATTATGCACTTCCGAACTTGATAAACTTGGTCTTGTCATAATTGATATGCAAGCCAATCTTGTTGGTCTCATTATCTAAACTGGTGCTCATTTCTTCTGAGCGCACCTTTGTTGTGATATACCTAGAAGCTTTCGATCCAGTGCAATTTATTCTCAGGTAATTATTTAGAATTCTGCTAAATAAAAACGTTTAGAGCAAATGCTTCCATAAATATATGAAAGAACAATAAAGATTCCCAATCAATGATAGCTATAGAAATCCGATCCACTGAAGTAGACCAAACATTTTGGAAAGGGAAGTAAATATGCCCCAGAAAATATGGCTACCAACAAAACTTCAGGATCTGATGCAATACCACCAGAATTGATTTAAACTAAACAGTGATGCTATTACATAAGGTTTATAAGCAGGTACAGAAAGCTTGTGGCTGTATATGAAAGAATGACACACTCACATACATATACACCAGTGGTGGGATTCAGCCGGTTCGCACCTATCCGGGAGAACCGGTTGGTAACTTTCTAAGAGGTTCAGAGAACCGGTTGTTGGAAGAAATCTCATTTTGTTTTTCCCCACTTTACAGGGCTAATCCTGTAAGGAAGGCAGGAAGGAAACATTCTGGTGTTGTTTCTAGCCTGATCTTCATTGCCCTGCTTACAGAAACTGACTCTCTGGTTAACCCTTATTACATTTTAACACCTAAGGCGAAGTGCCCATCGACCTGAGTGACATTGAGTTGGCCATGCCCACACAGTCACATGACCACGGAGTCCCCCCCCTACCCAGCTGGTTATTAGGGCAGAAGACCGGTTGTTAAATTATTTGAATCCCACCACTGATATACACAGAGCCCTATATGCAGGCGCTATGGAATACAAAAAGAAAAATCTCTTACTTTCCCAGAAAGGGGCTATGCTAAACAATGTTCAAACTACTGAACAATTGTACTTAACAATAGATGGACTGAGAAATACTAATAGTACAGACTGGATTGAAAAGCAGCAAGGGCACCCAAGAACACACTCCTAACATTCCCTGGATAACAGAAAAGGCAAGAGTGCGCCAAAAAGACATTCATTTTTCTTTTATTGATTATACAAAGGATTTTGATTACATAGACAACCCACAAATTGTGGACTGCTCTTAAAAGCACAATTCTACCAGGCCACTATAGCTCCCTATTTATTTATTTTTTTAAAAGTTTGACGATGAGACGCAGAGCAACTAAATGAGGAAAGGAATGCACCAATCCATATTAACAATGTGTTCATTGTTGCTGGAGCTGGTGACTCCAGCTTGTCCAGAATGCAGCCGCGCGAGCGATCGTGGGTGCACCTCGGTTCACCCATGTAACACCTATCCTCCGCGAGCTGCACTGGCTGCCTATTGGTCTCCGGATACGCTTCAAGGCGCTAGTCGTCACTTATAAAGCCCTTCATGGTATTGGACCTGGGTACTTGAGAGACCGCCTGCTGCCAATTACCTCCACTAGACCAATTAGATCCCACAGATTAGGCCTCCTCTGAATTCCATCCGCCGGCCAGTGTCGACTGGCGACTACCTGGAGGAGAGCCTTCTCTGTGGCCGCTCCAACCCTCTGGAACGAACTCCCCGTGGAGATTCGAACCCTCACCATCCTCCAGACCTTCCGCAAAGCCCTTAAAACCTGGCTATTCCGACAGGCCTGGGGCTAAAGAGCTTCTACCCCCTTCTCGAATGGTATGACTGTTGTGTGTTTTAAATTATGTATTGTTGCGTGTTGTTTTAATTTTTGTCTGTATCCCCCTCCCTTGGTTGAGTTGTGAGCCGCCCTGAGTCCCCTTCGGGGGGAAAGGGCGGCATATAAATAAAATAAACATTCAACATTCAACATTCATTCATTTGAACCATTTGATAATGTATCATTAAAAATGCTGGATTAGAGGAAATACACATTTGGGTTAAAATTGTTGAGCTATGTCTGATACGCTGATGATACCTCTTTGACAGCTAGAAGTGGGAAAGATCTAAGGAATCTCTTGTTGAAACTGAAAAATGAGGGTATAAAAACCAGTCTGCGGCTCAATGTTTCAAAACTAGCTAATGTATACCAACAGAAAATAGAGAAGAAATTGAACAGGCTTTATTTTTTTAGACTTAAAAACCTCACAGGGATGGTAATTACAGCTGTCGCATGAAGATTTATGCTCTGCTTAGCAGAAAGTTTATGACATCCAGAAAAATACTAAAGTGCAGAGAAAGCTTACTTATGTTTTATCAAAGCTAAGTTGTTGTTTTTTTATATGCAAAACATGGACCCTGAAAGTTGGACCATTAGAAAGATTGGGTTTTTTTTTTTAAAAAATGCCTTTGTACTGGGGTGCTGGAGAAAATTGTTGGGAATACTTTGAACTGCAAAGTAAATTTTCAGCTAGATGAAGTAAAACCAGACTACTTGCTGGAAGCACTAAAAATGAAGCAAAAGCTTAAATATTTTGGACATATAGCATGGAGACTTATTGAAGAAATCCCCAATGCTTAGACAAACTGGACATAAAAAAAAGAAAAAGGTGATTACCACTCAGAGGTGGGTTCCTACCAGTTCGCATCTATTCGATAGAACCGGTTCGTCAAATCTACCGAACCGGTTAGAAGAGGTTCCACCAGTGGACCCGGAAAGCAGGCCACACCTACAGAAGAGGTCCCAAAAATTTTTGAAACCCACCACTGGTCCTTGGATAGGATTATTCTACACTATCATGCTCCTATTTATAAAACTCAGAGCCTCTGTGAAAGGTAAGGATGACTACTGCGTTTGTGGTGCAATCAGAACATTGCGTGTGTTGAAGTTGTTTTAACGCAAACCAAAGATGCCTTTTAAAAAACAAGTTTACATCCTATTCTTATGCATGCCAGTGCTGTGTGGGAGGTAATTTAAGGTGGTTCTGACGAGTGTCGTCGGCATCTTCATATCCGGTCACATGGGTGGCAAGCCACTCCCATCCGGTCACATGGGTGGCAAGCCACTCCCACAAAGCAGGCCACACCCACAGAATAGGTTCGAACAATTTTTGAAACCCACCACTGTTACCACTGATAACAAAAGCATGACCCCAAAGAAAACCTCAGTCTCTGACTGAGAATCCAAGTGAAATTACATCTACTGCGCAAGAACCAAGAGTTGGAAATGAGTAAACAACCAGAAACAAAAAAAATACCAAAAGATAATTAGTATCAGACTATCCAGACATTTTCCAAAGGGAGAGAGAGAGGGAGGGAGGGAGGGAGGGAGGGAAGGAGGGAGGGAAAGGAAGGACTCTTCTCTGATCCTGCTTTATTTTCACATGTTCCTGGATTTAGCTGGAATATGGACTATTAATTTTTAAACTTAATTCTCAGAAGAGTTGTTATTTTATTGCTGAATGAAGGTGATGAATGTAAGCCACGCAGAAATTTGGATTGAGCTGTGTTATAAATCTAAATCATTCCAAGCTCCAGCAGAATATATTGACCCAATACAAAAGATATTTCCCATCCGTTTTCATCATCTGACTGGTTTTGTAGCATACGATGCAAATTCAAGGGAACTAGATTGCAAAACCAACATAACGTAAAGGCAGATGGTATCTTGCCCAGAGACCATGGAAATGGAAATCTTTATTCTGCATCCAAAATAATCCCCAAAGACAATACGTGGATTCATTCAGAAATTCTAGGAGTAATTTCTCATATTAGTTGAGCTTGGGACTATTGCTCAATACACAAATAAACTTTTTGACGCAGCTGCTCATCTCAAACTTCTAAGTCTGGTGCTGTTTGGATCAGAATGGAGGGAGAATTATGTAGAATTTCCTCAACGTCCACTTCGCCTAAGTTTTGGGACGGGACTTGATTGACCCCAGAAGTAAATTACCTTCCTCCTCCTCCTTTGCAGACATCTGCATGGCCAGCTATCTGAGTTCCTTGTCACTTTTTAGGTCTCTTGAACTCATCACACATGGAATTATGTTAATCACCAACGAGATTCCCCTCACATGGTTGACCCATGGTTTGTAATACAGTTGGCTGCGTTCCTATATTATTGTAATCAGTGGTGGGTTTCAAAAATTGTTGGAACCTACTCTGTGGGTGTGGCCTCCTTTGTGGGAGTGGCTTGCCACCCATGTGACCGGATGGGAGTGGCTTGCCACCCATGTGACCAGATATGAAATTATGAATTAGTACTTAGGTCGGTCCAAGTAGCTATTCAGAAACTCTGGCATTGAAGCATGAAAGTCTTAAAGCTGTCAAGTTACAAGATCCTTGGCAGTGGTGGGTTTCAAAAAATGTTGGAACCTCTTCTGTAGGTGTGGCCTGCTTTCCGGGTCCACTGGTGGAACCTCTTCTAACCAGTTCGGTAGATTTGACGAACCGGTTCTACCGAATAGGTGCGAACTGGTAGGAACCCACCTCTGATTGTAATCCATAAAAGTATGGTTTATAATTATTGTAGGATTCAATTCACACAACATGATAAACAAATATATCATACTATAGCATCCTGTGTAACTCAGTTAATCTACACAGGGGTATGATTCATACGAAGAATTTTGAGCACACAGATAATTAGCAGCTATATTTAAATGTTCACAAACTTTTGATAGAGTATCGCTTTAAGGGAGGGGGATTAGGAGAGATTGGTATGTTAAAATGATATATGCTTGCACCATTTGTGGGACTATATAAAACTCAACAATTTAATAAAAAAGACGGGTACAATGGGAATGCATCAAAAGGAGATGAAAAATAACATATATCTAGGAGAAAATGAATATCATCTCAATATTACAGTTTCCATAACTATACATTCATATATATTTATACTTTTTCTCTTGGGAGAGAATTATTTCTATTCACAATCCAATTCTGGGGCCAGATGCCTTTCTCACTATCCCAATTCCAGCTTCTACCAAAATATAATTGATAGATGCACCACATCCAATACTTGAAACTTCAACTCAATAGCTTTATATCTATTTTATTCCACTGAGAGCCAGAACTAATGTATGGTTGGTAAATGACAGGCGTGATTCTCTGGCCAACTTAAAGTTCAATCTCTGTCTCTTTCATTGCAAGTGAACTGAAGCTGACTTTTAAGTGGGTTGATCCGTCAAAAGAGATTTCTGAGAAAATGAGATAATTTGGCAGTAGCTCTTTTCGAAAGAGGACAATGCGAAAGCACATTTCTTTTGTGCTGCTTGCAGTCCAAAACATGTGGCAGAAAGCCCTTGATCTTCACAAGATTTCAGGATCTTGGCTTCAAAAATCAGGATGGACATTAGATGGCAGCAAAAAGATACGGCTGATGGCGACTCACTACTGCCAACGGTGATCATCTGAATGTTTGCACTGAAGAACTTGTAGCTCAAAGCACTTTCTTGATTCAAGCAAATACAGATTATCTTTATGAATAAGGTTGATTTATTAAATGTGACTGTACATTATTTAAAGCCTTTTGAGAGGGATATCGGAGAGCACACGCCCATCACTTTCATGTGTTTCAATCATATTCATTATTCATTAGATCCACAGAGAAGTAATAAGGGCTTTCCATCTGGAACACAGCAAAGACCTCCAACTCATGGCTGCCACCTAGTGGCCACCATAGTCAGTATGCATTGAGCTTTCCATCTGGACTGCAGGAAGAGGGCAAAGGCCTCCAACTCATGGCTGCCACCTAGTGGTCACCATAGTCAGTATTGAGCTGCCTGTCTATGGAGATTCTCAGTCATCCAGGTCTCATAATTGTCTCAAGGGGCTTTTTCAAAAGGCGACTGGACCATGGATTTTCCCCCTTGAGGAAGAAGAAGACATTTTGCTTCTCTCCAACAAGTTTTATCGGTTGCTGATGAAGCTTCTTGGATGAGAAGTGAAATGTCTCCTTCTTTCTCAAGGGGGGGAGAAAAACATAGTCCGGTTGCCTTTTGAAAAAGCACCTTTGGGACATAGAGCTGAGTGTCATGCTGGTACACACACACACACACACACACACACACACACACACACACTCCATGCTGCCCTGAATAAATGCTTAGGCTCCTGTATGGACTTGCACCACACTATGAGAAGATTCTGCACATCTCAAGTCTCGATTACCCTTTACTTACAATGTTTCATCCTCTACCTCCTATTATGTGGTTTTTTTTTAAATTTTGCTTGTTTATTTTATTTCTCAACTTTATTGTATTGTATTTGCATTGTATTTATTTGTCTTGTATGCCGCCCACTCCCGAAGGACTCCGGGCGGCTCACAATAGACAAGGGAAAGGGGATAAATAGACAAAGACAACATTTTAAAAACACAACATTCACAATATTATTTTTATAAACAACAGATGGTGGTGAATATACGTAATACTCCTTCCTCCTCCTATTTTTCCCACGACAGCAATCCTGTGAGTTGGACTGAGATAGTGAGTGATTGGCCCAAAGATTGGCCCAACTAGTTTTCCATGCCTAAAGGAGGATTAGCAACAGCGGTTAGCAATAGCAGTTAGACTTATATACCGCTTCGTAGGGCTTTCAGCCCTCTCTAAGCAGTTTACAGAATCAGCATATCGCCCCCACAGTCTGGGTCCTCATTTCACCCACCTCGGAAGGATGGAAGGCTGAGTCAACCTTGAGCCGGTGAGATTTGAACCGCCGAACTCCAGATAGCAGTCAGCTGAAGTGGCCTGCAGTACTGCACCCTAACCACTGCGCCACCTCGGCTCTTATTACAGCTCACTATCTCATTAGCCTAACCACTAGACCAAACTGGGCCTCAATATTCAATCCAATGTTGTCTATCAGATGATGTTTAAGGGAAGACTTGTGGGCTGTTGGCAGTGAACGACAAATTCTCCTTGCAAAACTCTGTTAATCGATCTTCTGCATGACTACGTTTCCCAAACCTTCTTGGAATTCCACATTTTGCTAAGTCTCTAATGTTTGCATTCCAATCACCTGCTCGTACTACACAAATCATGGGTTTTCACATGCCCCATCTTCTGGAGCAGTGTTTCTCAACCTTAGCGACTTTAAATCCTGTGGACTTTAACTCCCAGAATCCCCCAGCCAGCAAAGCTGGCTGGGGAATTCTGGGAGTTGAAGTCCACAGGACTTAAAGTCGCCAAGGTTGAGAAACACAGTCCTGGAGCATAGATATGTTCATGGTTTTCATTCATGTTGCTCTAATTATGTGTAGCACACAAGACAGTCCCGTAACCAGCACAATGTTCTCACTGCATCAATTTCGACTATCTGTTCCTACAATTTTCTAGGGCATAGAACCTTACCTAGCACAATAAGCTGTTTTGGAAATATCCTGAGCACTGCAGCTGCTTACGGAAAGGTTTTCCATCATGGTCTGCACTGAACTAGCTATGGGATGGACTTTGCATCTGTTGGATCATGGCCCATCAATAGAAGAAAACAGCAGAAAAGCAGCCAGCCGTAGTCATCTGCTAAAATAAACAAGATCTTGCCCTCTTTGGTTTATGAATCATGATTTATGACTTTACCGCAATAGCAATCAGGTCAGTGTGACTTGTTCAACAATCCATAGCTAACAGACTGTGGACACAGATTGCGAAAGAAGCAGAAACAGTGCCATCTGAGACCCGGCCAATGTTCATAAGAAGAAGGTCCAATGTATTCTGGTTTGGCATTGCAGTACAACTTTGTCTGGGGGTGGAGTTAGAATTGGTCAGCTTTGTGCATTTTGTGAATGCAGATATATCTATTTATTCGTTGGATTTACACCCTACCTTTTCTTCAAGAGCCCAAAACAGCATCCCTGGCAGTTCTCTTCCAATTTTTTCCAACAGTTTGGGTTTAGAGAAAGTGAGTGGCCCAAAGTCTCTCTCTAAGCCCTTGCAAATTCATGGGAAGTTAGAAGTATTCCATCATCTGTCCTCCCATTTATGGCTTGTGTTGTGGCCCGGCAGGAGCCGTTAGAGCTCTCGCCAGACTCCGACAGCAAGGGGTCTTATGAGTCGGCCTTGGAGGAGGTGGAGGACCCTGGACAGGGTGTCGACTCCAACAGGGTGAGGAGAGACTAGTTGGCCACCAGGTGGCGGCAGAGCATTGGATCAGAGGGAGTGTTCAGGGAAACACTTGGGAGTTGTTGCAGGATGCACCCCGTCGAAGGGTTACTCGACGGAAGGAACAACTGAGTACTTACAGGAGATGATTGCGAGCAGCTGTTGCTCATTGGGATCCTCTCCTGGGTATAAAGAGACTGCTGGTGCCACGCCCTTGTTGCAGAAGTCAACGTTCCGTTCCTGTTCTAGTGATTGTTCTTGTTCACATTCACAAACAGAGAGAAGCTAACTTGGATAAGTGGCTTGCAGTGTTTTTGTGAGTTATAGGACTGTTGCCAGAGCTATTATCTTTGCTTATTTGGCCTTGCAGCCAACAAGAGCTTGGACTGATTAAAAGAAACATTTTTTTTAGTTATGTGGCTTTTGGCTTTCATTCCTGGACAGAGATGGGGGGGGGGGGGTCAGAACAGGCTGGTATCAGAGAGGATGCATTTCAAGCCAAAGAGCACTGGCCAATCCGACAGCAGATCAGAGCTGGGGAAGACAAAAGATCAGGGTCAAATTGAAGGAATGCAGATAAGGCCCCAGCAAAGGTCAAAGACTTGGTTACACAACATTAACGAGGAAGGAGTCATGCGTAACTAAAACCCAACTTTAGTGTATGAATGAAGAAATGAGTGGAAAGCTTCTGAAAAGGCTAAAGAAAGACTGAGAATTTCTGGCCATGGATCCTTCAGCACTAGAGAGAGAGAACACAATATGACCTCAAGCTTTTCTTTGAATGAAGAAGCTATGAACAGTTGACCATTGATTTGTTGATTCGGTCTGCAGGTCACAGCAGGAAATATAATATTAAATAGCTCTCCACCTGTAACTATAAAACAGCATTGGATCCTAACTGAATGTCATGGTTCCAAATAGCATCCAAAAGTAAATCAGAGTCCAAGGCAAAAAATATTGCTCAAAGTTCCAATTTATTAAGAGAGCCCTGTTGGTACATCTGGGAAAACCCGAATCTGAAAAGCTTCCCGGTTTTCCCCACCCAGTTGAAAGTTCAAGATCTTGCCCCCACACCCACAAGTCCATCACATGGTGCAATCTTCCACTGCCATGCTAGCAGTTCCACCCATCCAGTTCCGGTCAGGTGCAGAGGTGCAAAGACAAAGGATGACCTTGGCTTTCTCGAAAGAATGTTGTTATGGCTACATAGCATCTCACTCCTACAATCCTTCCTCCCATTTTCCCACGATAGAAAATGCAGAGTAGAATAATAGAAAGTGTGGCAGGCCAAAGATCCAAAAGAAAAGATGGCAGCAGACCAGACACTGGCATTGTTCTAATATCTGGTTATTAATCACCCCTTCTAATGATCCTATAATGTGACTTGGCTTCATGTGGGGAATAAAATACATTATTGGTATACTTTAATAGAACCTGCAAAAGCATTCAAGCCAGAGGTGGGTTCCTACCAGTTCGCACCTATTCGGTAGAACCGGTTCATCAAATCTACCGAACCGTTTAGAAGAGGTTCCACCAGTGGACCCGGAAAGCAGGCCACACCTACAGAAGAGGCTCCAAAAAATTTTGAAACCCACCACTGGTCCTTGGATATGATTATTCTACACTATCATGCTCCTATTTATAAAACTCAGGGCCTCTGTGAAAGGTAAGGATGACTACTGCGTTTGTGGTGCAATCAGAACATTCCGTGTGTTGAAGTTGTTTTAACGCAAACCAAAGATGCCTTTTAGAAAACAAGTTTACATCCTATTCTTATGCATGCCAGTGCTGTGTGTGAGGTAATTGAAGGTGGTTCTGACAAGTGTCGTCGGCATCTTCATATCCGGTCACATGGGCGGCAAGCCACTCCCATCCGGTCACATGGGTGGCAAGCCACTCCCACAAAGGAGGCCACACCCACAGAGTTGGTTCGAACAATTTTTGAAACCCACCACTGATTCAAGCTATTTAAAAAGTGCTAACTCATCTCCATCCAGAGGGTGCAGCCCATTTGATTTTCGCGTAACTATCTACGGGTGGATTCCACGGCCAACCTAAATTGCCCCCAAGCTCTTCCAGGCAATGGTGTTAAGAGTACTATCCACCAGCCCCTGAGCTGGTAGGAAAGGATGCTGACATAAATTATACTCTTCCCATGGCTGATGCCTATCAATACTACTGTCAGTTCTGGTTTAATGAAGGGCGAGTTAAGGGATAAGGCCAGCAGTCAGATACCTATAAATTGATTATTATTTTTTTGAAAAAGGGGGGGCAGCTAAAAAGAAAGGAATACAATCTTTCAAACCAGAGGTGGGTTCCTACCAGTTCGCACCAGTTCGGTAGAACCGGTTCGTCAAATCTACTGAACTGGTTAGAAGAGGTTCCACCAGTGGACCCGGAAAGCAGGCCACACCTACAGAAGAGGTTCCAAAAAATTTTGAAACCCACCACTGGTCCTTGGATACGATTATTCTACACTATCATGCTCCTATTTATAAATCTCAGTGCCTCTGTGGAAGGTAAGGATGATTACTGCGTTTGTGGTGCAATCAGAACATTGCGTGTGTTGAAGTTGTTTTAACGCAAACCAAAGATGCCTTGTAAAAAACAAGTTGACATCATATTCTTATGCATGCCAGTGCTGGGAAAAAGGGACAGAGAGACTAAAGGAAGGAAAGAGAGAGAGAAAGAGAGAGAGAGAGAGAGAGAAAACACATGGCTGGCAAGCCACTCCCACCAGGTCACATGGGCGGCAAGCCACTCCCACAAAGGAGGCCACACCCACAGAGTAGGTTCGAAATTTTTTTGAAACCCACCACTGTTTCAAACACTAGGTGAGGTGGATGGCATACAGAGAACTGTGGAAGATTGAAGAGGTACAGCCAGACAATGATTGGGCAGGAAAAGCAAGAGATATTGATAATGCTCTCTACCTTTGAGATGGATTGATGGATTTCTCAGGATGCTTTTCCCTTTTCACCAGCATCATGTACCTGCAGGTTTAGCAACCAATCGCCCTCTTTAATGTGTAGTGGGGCAGGGTTTGAGAACTCAGGGCCTGGAACAGAAGATTTCACATCTGCTAGGTTGTCTGACTAATAGATTGCAAGAGCTAAAGGGATGGAGACGAAGGGAGCTTCCTGTTCTGGCCTTTCACACCCGAAACCTGTGAGTTGGGCTATTTCTAAACACAAGCGCGGCATTGCTCTGAAAGCCCATTAAATCTATCTTCAAAACCAACTTAACTGGCAGGTCTTAGGTGTGGTGGAGGTTGCAGAAAGCAGAAAAGATTCATTTATAATAAGTGAAGTCCATCTCAATCCCTGACCCGCAAAGGAGCTACAATGAAGGGTGTCAGATCTGCAGCAAAATCTGCGTCAGGAGATATCGACCGCCAAGGCTGTACTCATACCCTGGGCATGGAGAAGCAAGGAAGAATACATATTTATTGTTTACAATTATATCCTGCCTTTTGTTCAGGAGATCAAAGCAGCATTCACGGTGGGCTTTCCTTCAATTTTTCTCCATAACAATTTGGACTTAGGGAAATTCCCTCGCTGAGCCTTTGCATCGGAGGGTGGAATTACGAAACGTAATTATATACATTTATTACTGAGAAATTATATATATATATATTGCTGAGGCAGTGAAACTGTAATATCTACTAATCCTCCCTCCTTCCTTGCTAAGGTAGGAATAATTGGCCAACAGAATTGAGGTTCCTGCTTGCCCTTCTCTAGTTAATCTGTATTTTAACAAGGCATCTTTGCAAATTCAGTTCATGTTCTTCTTTTGGATTCAATCTTTTGACATGACATGCACTACAAATGAACATTTTTACTTGCCTGGGAACGGGCTAAGAGTTGTTGCCCCAAAGAATAGAAATAAAGAATAGTAAAGTAACATATGTGTATGGGGGGGGGAGGAAGATTAAATATCACAAATGTTTTAGTAGCTAAAAAAAAATTCATAATAAACATTGTGCTCTGACGTATGAAATCTGTCTGACGTCTGAAAGGAAAATCAAAATGGATAATGAAATGTTGAATTGCAAGATAACCTCCAAAACTCAAGAATGTAAACACATAATTCTCTTCTGGCTTTTGTTATGATATCATGGGCTTTTAATGTTGTTTTTTAAGTGTACTGTCTTGAAACAAGAACAAGTTCCCCAAACAAATGTGAATGTTTAAGCAATGGGTTTGTTATTGTTTTTTTGGTCTACTGCCATTCTCTAAGATTTAAAAACAAAATGATACAAAAAAAAAAAGCAATTTCCTAACACGAACAGTGATTTTCTCTGTTGTTTTTTTAAGCAGCAGATGTTTTTAAAATGATCATCTGGAACTAAAGTTACGTAACATTTAATATGAAACGACACTATGCGAGATAAACTCAAAGTGGCAAACACCTAATACTCCTTCCTTCTCCAATTTTTCCCATAACAACAATCCTGTGAGGTGGGTTGAGAGTTGAGAGAGAGTGCCTGGCCCCAACATCACCCAGGTAGCTTTCATGCTAAGGCAGGACTAAAACTCATCGTATCTTGATTTCTAACCTGGTGCCTTCACCTTTAGACCAACATTTGATTTGATTTGATTTGATTACATTTATATGCCGCCCTTTTCCCCAAGGCGGCTCACAATTCAAATCAGGGGAGGGGGGTACAGACAAGAAATAAAAAAGACGGAACATAACAATACATAATTTAAAAAACACACAGCAGTCATACCATTCGAGGCGGGGGGCAACAGCTCTTTAACCCCAGGCCTGTCAGAACAGCCAGGTTTTAAGGGCTTTGCGGAAGGCCTGGAGGGTGGTGAGGGTTCGAATCTCCACGGGGAGCTCGTTCCAGAGGGTCGGAGCAGCCGCATAGAAGGCTCTCCTCCAAGTAGTCGCCAGTCGGCATTGGCCGGCGGATGGAATTCGGAGGAGACCTAATCTGTGCGATCTAATCGGTCTATTGGAGGTAATTGGCAGCAGGCAGTCTCTCAAGTACCCAGGTCCAATACCATGAAGGGCTTTATAAGTGACATGGTTCCATACTTAGTGTTCACGAGTTGAGCTGAAATGGATTAAATAGATCCGTTCTTTGGAAGCACCCAAATTAAATTTGCTAGTAATGGCCCTTTTGCTGTAAGCGTTTTCTCCCTGTTAAGGCTGAACTCTTATATAAGAACTTCCCACAAAACTTTTCCAGCTGGGTTTAGAATTGCAATCCTAAAACTGTCAATGCCAGGGTTCCAAGTCACACCCCCAACTAAAGAAGACTCCGAGGCAGGCAATTCCTCAAAGGTCCATTTTATTAGAGATATCATATTGTTGTATTGGCACATCTGGGAAACCCCAAATCTGAAAGTCCCCGGGTTTTCCCCACCCATAAGAAAGTCAAAGAGCCATTCCTTGTACCCGCATGTCCATCATATGATCCAACCGATCCACCATCCGAATTGGAGACAGCCTCCAGTCATTCCTGGAGCCGAGGTGGCACAGTGGGTAGACTGCAGTACTGCAGGCCACTTCAGCTGACTGCTAGTTCAGCAGTTCAGCGGTTCAAATCTCACCGGCTCAGGGTTGACTCAGCCTTCCATCCTTCCGAGGTGGGTGAAATGAGGACCCAGACTGTGGGGGCGATATGCTGACTCTGTAAACCGCTTAGAGAGGGCTGAAAGCCCTATGAAGCGGTATATAAGTCTAACTGCTATTGCTATTGCTATTCCTACCCAGGTGCAGGCAGAACGTTCTTGACTCTCAGAGAAAAGAATATTATTATGGCTATATATCTTCACCAACTCCTTGCAAATCCCCCCTCCCATTTTCCCGGGCACTAAATGTGGCAGCCCTGAAGTTCCAAAGATAAGATGGCCTCCAGGGCTGACAAAAACATTTGGACTGATTGTACTGTTATAGAGACTAACTTGATTTTGTATTTAATAATGGCAGCAAGACTGTTGGTGGCGCAATACTGGAAGAAGGAAGATTTGCCTACTATTCAAGGATAGACATTAAAAGTATCAAACCTAGCAGAGATGGCTAAAATATCAGCATATCTCAAGGACCACTCAAATGAGAGATATAAACTGGAGTGGAGAAGATGGATTGACTATATTCAAAATAAATATGGGACTAAGAAATTCCAGATAGTTTATGACTGAAGAAACAAGGAATGATATAATCTGTTTAGTTAGCCTAGCAAAGAAGAGTTAAAGCTCAAATGAAAGATAATGCTAACTTTCTTTAAGTTTATTTTAGAACTTAATCTTTGTTAAAGATTTATACCCTGTATTGGTTCTGGGAAGTTGGGGGGGGAGTTGGGGGGGTTCAGGTGGGAGGGCAGGGGAGGGAGGTAAACATTTGCAAAAGTTTTTTTTTTCTAAAAATTTTCAATAAAAAAAAACATTTGGAGATACAAGGCTAGTGTACACGCTTCACATGACAAGTTCAATTGAAATAAAAGAGTCTTATTTCTATACAGAATATCGTGGCCCGACAAAACCACGCTCGTCAAAATAGCGGCGACAAAACCGCATCACGAAAACCGCAATGTCATTGCCGCGACGTCATCACCGCGATGACAACAGCGCAGCGACAGAAGGGCGCTTTAAAACAGCGTGGTGGCAGAAAGCCGATTTAAATTAAGGTAAGGGTTAGGATTAGGTTTAGGGGTTTGGTTTAGGGTTAGGTTTAGGTTTAGGGTTAGGTTTAGGTTTAGGTTTAGGGTTAGGGTTAGGGTTAGGGTTAGGGTTAGGGTTAGGGTTAGGGTTAGGGTTAGGGTTAGGGTTAGGGTTAGGGTTAGGGTTAGGGTTAGGGTTAGGGTGCTGAGTGCTTCGGAAGGCGCGGATTTGCCCTCCGCGGTTATGTCGTCGCGCTAGGGTCGCCTTTTTCCTTAGCGCTTCGGACGGCACGGATTTGCCCTCCGCGCTTATGTCGGCGCGGATAAGGGCTTCGCGGTTTTGTCGATGAACCACAAAATATATTTGGGATTGCAGTACAAAAAACAGGGAGGCCCTTTCATTTCTATAGTTCAGGCACCACGAATTGCTTTTTGGTTAAATGTCTCAGATTCAATCTCTCACAACCCACAAAACATGTCAAGAAACAGTCTTGGAAATCCACTGACATAATAGACAATAACGACTATATTTAAGCCTCATTTCAGCAACGGAAAAGCAATCTATTCTTACCTAAGGTGAGTGGTTTTCACTGTTCAGATTTGCTTTGGATCCCAGCCACACACAAAAAAAACAACTCTGAGTTATTAAAACTTTGTTGTTTTTAATAATTGAATGGAACAACACTTCATCACCTTTTGGTTAAGGTGTGATACAAGAGAATAAATATGCAACTTCTCGCTTCCATGCAGCACAGGAACTTTAAAATATTTTTCATTTCCTACTTTTTTCCCCACCTAGTAAATTCTCAGAAGGATCAGTGGGACACCTGCCGGAATAATGAACGGTAGGAATGTATAAAGTACGAGTTACGTTGTTGAAAAAGGTGTTAGGCCGGGCTCTTTTTTCCAAACATTTGGATTTTATTTATTTAAAACATTTTTATAAGCATCCATCTTATAACCAACTCTGGGCGACTACGAATCAGAAGTATTATTTATTTATTTTATTTATTTAATTAAATTGTTTTATAGGCCGCCCAATCCCGGAGGACTCCGGGCGGCTTACATCGAAGAAAGAAGAATAATAAAAAATGACAATAAAAACACGGATGGGAGTGGCTTGCCGCCCATGTGACCGGATATGAAGATGCCGACGACACTTGTCAGAACCACCTTAAATTACCTCACACACAGCACTGGCATGCATAAGAATAGGATGTAAACTTGTTTTTTAAAAGGCACCTTTAGTTTGCGTTAAAACAACTTCAACACACGCAATGTTCTGATTACACCACAAACGCAGTAGTCATCCTTACCTTTCACAGAGGCCCTGAGTTTTATAAATAGGAGCATGATAGTGTAGAATAATCCTATCCAAGGACCAGTGGTGGGTTTCAAACCATTTTGGAACCTCTTCTGTAGGTGTGGCCTGCTTTCCGGGTCCACTGGTGGAACCTCTTCTAACCGGTTCGGTAGATTTAACGAACCAGTTCTACCAAATAGGTGCGAACTGGTAGGAACCCACCTCTGAACACATACCTTTTAAATATTCAGTGACCATTCTAACCTTCCAACTTGTGGCTCCAGATGTATCGGGTCTCCAAATCCTTCAGTCCCTCTTGGTAGCTTCCAGATGTGTAACCCAACAAAAAAGGAGGAACCAACATCAGGATGGCTGTTCAGCAAGATTACACAGTAAAACTTTCACAAATATCAGTTCCAGAATATCATCAAGTTCTTCATATAATTTTGCTATATTTATACATACAGCTTCATTATGCAATGAACTAGGCACCCAAAGTTCCTATGCGGTTTGCATTTAAAGGGAGAAAAATGGAAGAAGCTACTCTTACCTATTGTATCTTATCTTCGCAAAGGGCAAGCAATATTGCCAGTGTTGTAATTTGTGCAATCTTTCTAAAACCTCAGGCATTAAATTATTTTTCCCCCAATTACGTTTATGACATTTAGTAAAAATTGTTGTCATTCAGCCTTCTTTAATTAATTATGCTAATTTCACATCTTCCTAACACTTCTCCGCTGTAAATTAATTCATTTTCCCAACACTCCAATGCTTTCAATAAGGCTGGTTATTAGTAATTAATTCTTTCTAATCACCTTAACAGCCCCTGAAACGCAGATAGATTTACCAGGAGTGATGTGGCAGGAAGCAACACCTTAGACTCTGACTGAACCCGAACAATTGCAGCCACCAAATCGCTTTTATGTGTTGATTTGATATCTAATGGGTGAATGATAAAAAAAACCAGCCTTTTGCCCCTTTTGTTCTGCATGATGGTTCTCACAATTCATAGTTTTTGAACTCACCAGGTCAACTCCCTGCATGCATTTGAAATCACCCAAAGGCTACAATAAAGCCTTGAAACAATAATGCAAAGTTGTATAGAGGGCATAGGGAATGTCCTTGAAGGGCAGATGGAAAGGCTGTTGCCATAGCGACAGTTAGATAAATGAGGCTTAAGGCCTATACCCAACCCCTGAGATTGGTTCAGGAGGGCTTGGTACATTCCAAGGACTCTTTGCCTCACTAACTTGCTGTGACCAATGAAGCTGCTTGGATGAGCAGTGAAACATCTCAAATTAACAAGAAAAATACGTCCAGTTGCCATGACTGAAACTTCGAATAGTCACTCACGCCCTCGTCACCTCAAGACTGGATTACTGTAACGCACTCTACATGGGGCTGCCCCTGAAGAGTGTCCAAAGACTACAGCTGGTCCAGAATGCAGGAAGGAAATATTTTTATCGGTCCTGGCTTTTGCTGGCTGCGAGCCCAAAATAAACATAGATAAATTCTCTGAAAAAAAGTTAAACATCAAATGCAAAAACAAACTCTCACAGCAAACCAGGTTTATATAAAGCAAATCACTTATCCAAGTGCTTCTTCTTGATGATTGCAAACAAACAGAGATTTGACTAGGAAAGGCACGGAACGGAATGGAACGAACGAACGAACGAACAACGTTGACTTCTGCAACTAAGGCGTAGCACCATCAGTCTTTTATCCGCAGAAGGAGATCCTTAATGAGCCACAGCTGCTTGTTATCTTCTCCTGTGAGCATCCTGAAACCACTCACAGGAGATTTCTGTGTCAGTCTGATAGCAGCTCCAAAGGCTCCAACCGAGCCACAACAGCAGCCTGTTAATGAAATAGCTACCATGATAAATGTGGCCAGATACAAAACACTTATTTACAAGAAAAATACTGGTGTACAAGCAGACATCCTTTTACAACCATTCAAAGTTACAATGGCACCCCAAAAAGTTGTTTACAACTTACGACTTTTGCAGCATCCCCATTGTCCCATGATCAGAATTCAGACACTTGACAACTAGCATATCTTTACAACAGTTGCGGCATCTTGGGGGTCATATGATCCCAAGAAGCCGCAGATGGAAACTAATCAAGGAGAGAAGCAACTTAGAACTAAGGAGAAATTTCTTGACAGAACAATTAATCAGTGGAGCGACATACTTCCAGAAGTTGTGAATGTTCCAACACTGGAGGTTTTTAAGAAGAGATTGGACAGCCATTTGTCTGAAATGGTACAGGGTTCCCTGCCTGAGAACAGGGTTGGACTAGAAGATCTCCAAGGTCCCTTCTGGCTCTGTTAATTCTGTTATTCTGATTACCATTTGTGACCTTCCCAGACCTCTTCTGGCAAGCAAAGTAAATGGGTGAACAGCTGCATAATTCAGTTAGCAATAGCAATAGCAGTTAGACTTATATACCGCTTCATAGGGCTTTCAGCCCTCTCTAAGCGGTTTACAGAGTCAGCATATCGCCCCCACAGGCGATAGGTCCTCATTTCACCCATCTCGGAAGGATGGAAGGCTGAGTCAACCCTGAGCCGGTGAGATTTGAACCGCTGAACTGTAGATAACAGTCAGCTGAAGTGGCCTGCAGTACTGCACCCTAACCACTGCGCCACCTCGACTCTTAACAATTGCATTGATTCGTTTAAGAACCATGGCAAAAAAAACAAGGTTGTAAAACTGGACATGATTCGCTTAACAATCGCCTAGCTTAGCAATAGAATGCCTGGTCCATCGGTGGGTTTCACATTGTGTTGCCACTGGTTTGCCCCTGCACACCCAGCCGCCCGTGCATGCACTTTGCTCGCGCACACACCTTCCGGGCATGTGTCCAGCCTCAAAAACGTGCCTAGATAGAATGGCATCGAGCCGGGGAGGGTGGGCAGGCACATTTCTGCTACCGGTTCATGTGAACCAGTATGAACCGGCTGAATACCACCTCTGGCCTGGTCACAATTGTGATAGTAAGTCGAGGTCTGCCTGTACTGTACTTATTGACTATCACTTTGCCTGTCTCCAGAGTGGTCTCTACCACCACAGCTGTCCACGGGAGATAACTACACCAATATCGTTGGCCCTTGGTTTGGTTTGGTTGGTTTATTGGATTTATATGCCGCCCTTCTCCCAAGGACTCAGGGTGGTGTACAACATTTTTAAAAAAACCATATTATAGCAATAGCAATAGCAGTTAGATTTATATACCGCTTCATAGGGCTTTCAGCCCTCTCTAAGCTGTTTACAGAGTCAGTATATTGCCCCCAACAATCTAGGTCCTCATTTTACCCACCTCGGAAGGATGGAAGGCTGAGTCAACCCTGAGCCGGTGAGATTTGAACCGCCGAACTGCCGAACTAGCAGTCAGCTGAAGTAGCCTGCAGTACTCCACTCTAACCACTGCGCCACCTCGGCTCTTCTATTACAAAAGTTTAAAAAAAATTAGATAGAATATCCAAAAAACGAACCCAATTAAGATTAACAATAACATTTTTTTAAAAAAAATCAAATTAAAATTAAGAAATGATCAATAATTTATTTTCTTTTGTTCAGGCCAGGCCGACTTGCTGGAAAAGCCAACTTTTTAGGGCGCGTCGGAAGGACCGGAGGTCGGGGATTATACGAAGCTCCAGGGGCAGCTCAATCCAGAGGAAAGGCGCTCCCACAGAGAAGGCTCTCCCCCTGGGGGTCACTAGCCGACACTGTCTGGCCAACAGCACCCTGAGGAGGCCAACTCTGTGGGATCGCACTGGACGATGGGAGGCTACCGGTGGCAGTAGGTGGTCTCGCAGGTATCCTGGGCCTAAGCCATGAAACAGCTCATTTCTTCTCAGGATGTTAACTTTGACATCTATAATAATCACCCTCTGGCTTTACTTCATTGACAGAAGCGAGTGAACGGAAGATGAAGCTGAAGCGAAGTACAATAGGTAAAAGGATTTTTGAGAATAATGAATGAAGAAGCGTCTTCTCAAAGAAAAGGGGTAACAAGCTACAGGATGGTTATTATATGGATAATTTTTACAGAAAATAAGCAATCTCAGAGGAAACACAAGCTTCCTAAAGTGAAAATACCACCAAAAAATAAAAATCCTTGCCGTCACCGGCAATTTGCCCCAAACTTGAGGTCTTCTTCATCAGAGGTTTTTAAAAGATAAAAACATTACATATTTTAGAGAAGAAATAAAGAAAAGTAGTGAATAGGTCAGAAGGAAAATAAGAAACAGAAAGGAGAAAGAAAATAAAATGTTATAAAGAAGTGGCTTCCAATCTTATAACCTTTATAATGTTATGGCAGACATTGAAATAATCACACATAAGCAGATAGGCTCACGCTTGAAGTTAAAAATAAAGGGGAATCAGAATATTTTGAAGTCTGGAATAGATTTTATGACTGGTATAAGACAAGATGACAAGACTGGAACAAACTGTAAATATTGTGATTGGACAGAAGGATAGACAATGTATTAAGTAGGCTAATTGTCAATAGTTGTGACTAGCTGTATATAATGTGAATGTATAGTCATTCCGACTTCGCATTGTTTTAAATGTAAAAATAATAAAAAATATATTGGGAATAAAAGAAATAATCACACATAGTGCACATATAAATGTTAAAGTCATCATCGCAGCCATTTCTAAATGGATTTTCCCCCTAATTTTGTACTTTATAATTGTTCCGCTTCTCCCCCCGAATGCTATGGACCAATAGTGAGGAACAAACAATTCCCCATACAAGAAGAAAATTCTCCATGCTCCAGTCATCAAAAGCACAGGAAAGCCCAACCTTTGGGAAGGACAATTGCTCTTTGATGTGTCAGGAGTTACATTTCAAAATGGGGCTCAGGTTATAACGAAGTAGATAAAGAGTTAGGACAAAAATGATATTGGAAGGAATGGGTTTAATACCAAAATGATGTAACGTTAAATCAAAATTATTAATCAAATGCATTTAAAGTTATCCCCAATGTCCTGTAAAATGTTACCCTCCCTCACCTTAAACATTGCAATTCAGTGGCTATTTTCAGAAAGGCTCTATAAACTTCACTGCCTAATGGCATAGTAGGTGCCCTTAAAAGACTTTGTTTCTGCTGGAAGAGGCTAATTGATTAAAGCCATCTCTAAAGTCGATTAAATTATTGGGCTTTTAAAAACCTTTAGCCACATTCCCCAGAACCTGTCAGCTGCAAGCGTCCCGATCCACACGTATAGAGTTTAAGCTAGCTACAGTGGTCCTACCGGTACTCAAACTATTTCAAAAGTCATCAAATCTGGCATTCAACAATTTCTCTGTAAAAACAGGATAAGTTAAGTACATTGACATATAGTAGAAATACACCAAGGGGAGGAGGAGAGGGATAGAAGAAAGACGGGTAGAGAGGGACGGGAGAGAGGATGGGAAGGAGGGTGAGAAGGAAGGGAGGGAGTGGATCGGGAGAGAGGAGTGGTAGAGGGGGAGGGGAAGTAGGGTAGAGGGGAATGAAGGAGGGAAGATAGAAAGTTGGAGGGGGGTGGAAGAAAGAGGTGTATGGAGAGTGGAAGAGGTATATTGGGTTTCTATTTTGGGGGGTATTGTTGACAAGAGGAATTGCTGCGATTATTGTTTAATATTGTATGGTTCCGGCTATGCACAGTATATATGTGAGTGTATGAAAATGAAAAAATGGAAAATAAAAACCTTTTACATTAAAAAAAAATCTGGCATTCAACACATTTTGACATGAAAATATGATCCGGTACTCATCTTTGTTTAGTACTCAACATGATGCAAAAGGAAGTGGGGGGACAGCCAGAGAGGGAAGACAGGAAGTCGGTCAAGTTGATAAGGTCATTGACATAGGAAAGGGATAGATAGGAAGTCCTTCCCAGCTGAAGAAAAGGGTCACATTGTAAGTCATATGGTTTGTTTGCTACTTCTCCTTTTTAGTACTTGTCACGCTTCCTGGAACCAATTAAATACGAGTACCACGGTACCACTATACTTTATTGTACTCTTCCTATAATGCAGGAATTTCCCCAGCTTGCTGGCCTTCCTTTGGGAAATGATAGAGAAGTTCCCCGGACAGTGGTGGGATTCAAATAATTTAACAACCAGTTCTCTGCCCTAATGACCAGCTGGGTAGGCAGGGTTCAGTGGTCATGTGATTGGGTGGGCATGGCCAACTCAATGTTACTCAGGTCGATGGACGTTACAGCCTTAGCTGTTACGATGTAATTAAGGGTTAACCGGTTAAGGGTTAACCGGAGAGGCAGTTTCTGTAAGCAGGGCAATAAAGATGAGGCTAGAAACAACACCAGAATGTTTCCTTCCTGCCTTCCTTACAGGATTAGCCCTGTAAAGTGGGAAAAAACAAAAGGAGATTTCTTCCAACAATCGGTTCTCTGAACTGCTTAGAAAGTTAACAACCGGTTCTCCTGAATAGGTGCGAACTGGCTGAATCCCACCACTCTCCCTGGAACTTAAAGGATGCCAATCTGGATCTTTGCAGCAGCGCAATACTTCAAGGCTAATTCTCCAGTTGGGCTCTCTTCCCTCCTTGGCTGGGTCTTTCCCAACAGATCTACTGTTCAAGACAAGTTATTTCACCTTGTCTAACAGCAGCATCAGCTGTGCCTATTTCATGTACACCCATCTTCCTCCCCAGACCTTTCTTTCCATGGCAAATCACAGTGACAGATTCCAGGTACGTGCCTACAAAAAGCACCAAGTCACTGCTGCAAAACCCCCCTAGTTTTTTACATCGGCTCTAATCTAGGCCATGCTTAGTGTAGATAAGAGGTACTTGCTCCCATTCAGCCATCCATCATCTCAGAGGCTTGGTGTCAATTTTTCAAAGGCCTCTCGACAAAGGTTACCACACAATGTCTATCCTCTGAATAGATTTCTCTGGTTACTGGGAGAGAAGGAGAGGTGATGTGTCAAAGTGCGTGCTTTCGTTCGTATTAAACTTTCTGCCCAACGTGACAATGTGGGGAAAGATTTTGGATACAACTGCACCTTCAACTAATGTTTCATCCTCCTCCTCCTCCTCCTCACATGTTATAAACTACTACCTCTAGATGAAAGGATTGTGTATTAGTCACTTAAGAGAAAAGAAATGATGATGAATCACTGGTTCCATTCCAAGTAGCCCACACGGTTTCTCTAGCCTTCAGTTTAAAATGAGGGTTTCACTCAGATTCGGTTGTCAGTTGACTTCAGTTTTAATTTATCTGATATCAGCCAGTGTACACCACTGGCTCTATCAGATAAAGAGAGATGGAAAGAATGAGCAGGGTGACTACCTCATAAAGAATTAGAATTATATCACACTCCACAGGTTCTGTATTTCTTCTGACAAACAGTGGCTAGGACAGTGTTTCTCAACCCTGGCAACTTGAAGATATCTGGACTTCAACTCCCAGAATTCCCCAGCCAGCTTTCTCTGGCTGGGGAATTCTGGGAGTTGAAGTCCGGACATCTTCAAGTTGCCAAGGTTGAGAAACACTGGGCTAGGATGTCATAGCAGGATTGGGAAGGAAATTGAGTTCTCGCACCTCTCCCTGCTATTCATACCAGCCGAATTCACTCACCACCCAAAGAAGTGTGGGCATTATTTGCTTCAATAATCAATAAGCTGTGAACTCACCCAGAATGACCATGCCACTGCCCATAGTAAAGATCAGAAGAATTTTGCTGTGTGGAAAATTTCGTATATTTGACCTTGGATTTTTTACTAAGATTTCCTGAAATGTTGAAGGAAATCTTCCGTACGACACAAAAGGTGCTTCAGTGTCACCATAAAGCTCTTGACACTACCACAAACTCCTGCCTCCTACCACAAATGTCTAATAATTAAAATGATCATGATAAAATGTGATTCGTATTTTAAAGTTCAACACAGTTACCATTTTCAAAGTACTAGTAATTATTTGGGATTGTGACCCGTCAAAACCGCGCTCGACTAAGCCGCGCCCGATTAAACCGCGTCGCTGATGTCATCAACAGAGCGACAACAGCCAGTGCGGAGAAAGAAGGGCGCTTTAAATAGTGCTTTGAAAGCAAGCCGATTCAACTTAAGGTAAGGGTTAGGTTTAGGGTTAGGTTTAGGGTTAGGTTAAGGGTTAGGGTTAGGGTTAGGGTTAGATTTAGGGTTAGGTTAAGGGTTAGGATTAGGTTTAGGGTTAGGTTAAGGGTTAGGTTTAGGGTTAGATTTAGGATTAGGTTTAGGGGGGTTAGGTTTAGGATTAGGTTTAGGGGGGTTAGGTTTAGGGGTTAATTTTAGGTTTAGGGTTTACAGCGTGCTTCTGTCTCCGCGCTGTTGTTGCCCTGTTGATGACATCAGCGACGCGGTTTAGTCGGGCGCGGTTTAGTCGAGCGCGGTTTTGTCGGTGAACCATTTGGGATATCATAGGCAGTTTATTACCCCCAGACGTTTGGTCTGAAAGCAACTTATGCAGCAACTTTGGGTGAAGTAGAACCAATTCTGATCAGGTCAATGTCTTGAGGGAAGGCCATCAAGAGCATGCTGGAGCATACTGGAACATGTTAACTTCAACATAGGGAAGGTTAGATCAAAATCAAAAACAACTTCACAGTCTTTTCCCGTATTATATCTAATAAGCTTTAGTAGAACAGGACACAAAATATCAACACTTTCCTTGCTTCAAAGAATCACTGAATGTATTTATCTTAGTTCAACAATGGTGGTGCTCAATAAACCTTGAACCAAAACAGAAATAAATCTCCATTCATTTGTACATGGCATTATCTTATCCAACCTATGGAGTGCTTTATCTGTCAGGCACAAAAGATCAGGTCCACATGTGAAAGCATTGTTGCTCATCTCTATGCACAGGAATATCCTTAACTAACCCTTAGCATCCGCTAAGAGTTAGATAAAAGTCAATGGAAATTCAAGGGGAATTGAACTTGGTCTACTTGTCGGCTTGGTAGAGACTTGTTGTGGCCCAGCAGGAGCCGTTGAAGCTGCCACCAGACTCCGACAGCGAGGGGCCTTATGAGTCGGCTCTGGAGGATGTGGAGGACCCTGGACAGAGTTCTGACTCCGAGCAGGGCGCAGAGAGGCTGGTTGGCCACCAGGAGGCACCTGAGCCTTGGACCAGTGGGGAGGAGACAAGGGAGTGTGATCCGGACATCAGCAGTGGGGAGGAGCCAAGGGAGTTGTTCCTAGATGCCCGAGACCAGAGAGCTAATAGGCGTAAGGGACAATTATGCAGTTACAGGAGGTAATTGCACTCAGCTGGTGGTAATTAGGCTCCTCTCCAGACTCTAAAAGGACTGCTTGTGCACATGCCCCTTTTGCAGAAGTCAACGCATTAACTAATGTTGGAGAACAGTATTGTGAGCTTGGCAGGCTGGATCGCTGCTAAGGTTTATCTGTGTTGGATTGCTGCCAAGGACCTGTCTGTCTATTAATAAATTCCGTAAAGTATCTTTGGCTTGGAGTGCTTTGATGTGGAACAAGGGGGGTCAGAACAAGGCTCTAGGCTGATCTTTCTTTTGACTCCATCCCCAGGTTCTGCCACTCCTCCTCCTACATGATCCCAGCAAATCCTGAGTACAAAGAACCGAGGTGGTGCAGTGGTTAAATGCAGCACTACAGGCTACTTCAGCTGACTGCAGTTCTGCAGTTCGGCTGTTCAAATCTCACCGGCTCAAGGTTGACTCAGCCTTCCATCCTTCCGAGGTGGGTAAAATGAGGACCCGGATTGTTGTTGGGGGCAATATGCTGACTCTGTAAACCGTTTAGAGAGGGCTGAAAGCCCCATGAAGCGGTGTATAAGTCTAACTGCTATTGCTATTGCTATCAGAAGCCACCAAAGCTGCATTCCACAGGAGTTCCTCCAAATAGGAAGAATGAAATAGAGCTGGCAGGACGGAAGAGAAGATGCAACTAGGATAATTTCATCTAAATGCAAGACAGAGGGAGAGACAAGGATGGATGGATGGATGGATGGAGGGAGGGAGGGAGGGAGGGAGGGAGGGAGGGAGAGACCTAGCTTTGCAAGTGTTGGAAGGAACAGGAGTTTTTAGAAGTTTGAAACAGATCAGCGGAGTGAATGTCAGGATGCAGGCGGCAGTGGAGGCATGAAGAAATGGTTATATAATGGTTTTGTTGGAAGTGCTCTCATTTGAAGTGCTGTCAATAATCAGAACAAAAGTACAGGGCACATTATCTCCACACAGGGTCTCGGTGACCTGACAGATTTTTCACATCATAATACCTGTGGTTCTACTTTTCTTCTTAGCAATTAGATTTGTGATTTTTTTTTTCCCAGACGTCGCCCTGGAGGAAAGATTTTAAGGATTTGTGGCCATCTGAAATAATATGGCAGATTCGGTTCTTCCTTCAGCCAGCACCCTAATCCAGATCACGGCAAGACAATGCCACCTAATTTGACTGGAAAGGTTAAGACGAAGAATTCAGACCATTTGATGCTTTCAATCTCCTTCTCAACTAACTAAATCTTCCAGCAGTTGCATTCCTCTAAGTTTCCATGGCAACAAGGCAACCTACAATAGTCGGTAATTAAAATTAGCTGCACAATGGATGATAATTCCTCCAGGTCTTGTCACAGAGAAAGGTAAAGCAGAAGGAAGTGCATTTCTACATGGGAGAGCAAGAGAATTTTATTATCTTATTTACTGGTTCTGTTAGTTCACCGTGGCAATGTAAACTGTACTGAATCCAAAGTGATAAAAAGTTAGGGTAAACTATTTGCTGGAAAATGTTATATGGCTATAAGTAGACACTCATAGGTGTCGCTGCATTTAAAATATCTGATTTTTCCTTACATAAATGGTTCCACCACAAAACCGCGGAGTACAAAATCGCGCTCGACGAAAGCGCGCATTTGACATCATCACAGCGCGACGAAAACATCGCGCTGTGATGGAAAAATGTAAAAATAAAGCGAAAACCTTACCCTAACCCCCCCAAACCTAACCCTAAACCTAACCCTAAACCTAACCCTTAACCTAACCCTAAATCTAACCCTAAACCTAACCGTTAACGTAACGCTAAACCTAACGCTAACCCTTAACCTAACGCTAAACGTAACCCTAACGCTCTAAACCTAACCCTAACCCTTAACCTAACCCTTACCTTTATGTGAATCGGCTTGCTTTAATTTTAATTTTATTTAAATTTTTAATTTTTTTCGTCGCGCTGTGATGACGTCACATGCGCGCTTTCGTCGAGCGCGATTTTGTCCTCCGCGGTTTTGACGGGTCATGATATAAATATCAATTATGAAAAGATGAAGTCAAACGAGGTTGGTTACGTTATATATGCCACTTGGGGGGAAAGGGTCACGCTTTTCTGCAATTCATTGACCCACTACAATTTAGTCAGGAATCTATTAATGCTAGGCCAGTGTTTCTCAACCTTGGCAACTTGAAGATGTCCGGACTTCAACTCCCAGAATTCCCCAGCCAGCATTCGGGGACAGGGGGTGACAGGCAGCACTTGGCCTCCTGTACCGCCCTGGGAGCAAAAACAGGCCCCCACATCCTATTTTGGGCCTACTAGGTCTCTCTGCAGCCTCCTGGAAGCAAAAACAGGCCAGGGGGCATCCTCCCCCGTGCCCCATTTTGGGCCTATTAGGTGTCCCTGCACTTACTTGGGAGCCAAAACGGGGTGTGTGGGAACTCTTGGAAGGGATGGGGCATGGCCAGCCAGAAATGTAACAACCGGTTTGCCGAAACCGGCCTGAACCAGCTGAATCCCCCCACTATAAAAGGCCTAAGTGTCCATTTTCATTAAAATGGAAATATAAGGCACAATTCCTTGGACGGTTGTTTTCTGCAATTCCCACTAAGTCTTACACACTGCCATGCTCTTCGTGCTTCCCATTCATTTTATTGGGGCTTGAATAGGACAACTGCCCAATTCATTTCTGCCCCCAGCTCTCTATCCAAATCTGTTTTGCAACAGCTGTTCACTTATCACAGTGTTTCTCAACCTTGGCAACTTGAAGATGTCCGGACTTCAACTCCCAGAATTCCCCAGCCAGCGAATGCTGGCTGGGGAATTCTGGGAGTTGAAGTCCGGACATCTTCAAGTTGCCAAGGTTGAGAAACACTGTGCTAGGCGAATAAAAGTTGTGTTAGCCTTAAGGAACATTTGGAGAAATTTCTTCTGGATGGCTCTCTCCACCCTTGAAGGAACAGAAGCTTCGGAGAAGATGAATTTCAGTAGAGAAATGTAGATGGGAAAGTTCTTTTTTTTAAAAACACATAAACACATCAACAAAAACAAACAGATGACTTCAAACAACATAGGAACAAGAAGTTCCATCGTATATCATACAGCAGTTCCGTATCGGTTTCTTTGCAGTTAGTGTTTTCCCTTCTATGCATTTCTATCTTGCGTTCATGGTCTCCTTATTCGTTATCCATTTTTATATACAATTCTATATTTATTTATACTTAGCTAATTATAACCAAATATTGTTTACCTATATTGTGTTTTATATTCTTACTGTCATTTATCTCTGACATACAATTATCGGTATACATTCACATAGTTATTCTTTTTCTTTGCCATTCTTATACTATTGTTATTCCATTTAAAAGGTTGTAAGGTATAGTTTGGATTGCTTTGTTTACCATCCCTAGCACCTGTTGTAACACCACTTTATTTTCTTTTTTTTTTCTGCCTCCCTTCCTTCTCTACTTCCTTCCTTCCTCCTCTCCTCCTTCCCCTTCTTTCTTCCCTTACCTCTCCCCTACTCTTACCCTCTCTCTTCCCTTTCCTACCCTCTCTCCTTCTCTTTCTCTCCCTGTAGATGGGAAAATTCATGTAGCCCTACCCTGCTGCTCGCTTGCCCGTCACTCATGCCCTCGAACATCTTGTGCCTGGATGACTGCGATGAGCTCTACATGGAGCACTGTTTTAGAGAATTTGGAAGCTACAACTGGCACAAAATGCAGCAATGCTAACAGCCTTAGGGGCTCCACGGCGGCCCATGTTACACCACTGTTGGGCAAATTACACTGGTAGCCAGTTTGCTTCCAGGTCCAATTCAAAGTGATGGTTATCGCCTTTAAATCCTGGTCAGAGGTGGTATTCAGCAGGTTCTGACCAGTTCTGGGGAACCAGTTAGCGGAAATTTTGAGTAGTTCGAAGAACTGGTAAATACCGTCTCTGACTGGCTTCACCCACAGCTATTCTCTGCCTCCTGAGTCCCAGTTGATCAGAAGCGAATGGGGATTTTGCAGGAACCTTTCCCTGGAGTAGGGAGGGAATGGAGATTTTACAGTATCCTTCCCCTGCCACTCCCACCAAAACACACCCACCATGCCACGCCTACCAAGACACACCCATAGAACCGGTAGCATACAATTTTGAATCCCACCACTGATCCAGGTTACTTGAGGAACTATCTCACACTAATAGGATTGGCCTGCCTCATTCGCTCCGGAAGAAAGTCCAGGCTCCGGATTCCATCAGCCAAGGAATTGTACCTGGGGGGATCCAGGACAAGAGGCTTTTCTGCTGTGGCTCTTTCAGTTTCAATATCATGCTTCTTCAAACACACACACACACACACACCTCAATCTTCCAAAAGAGCTTGAAAACCTGAGTCTATCAAATGGCCTGGGGCTCCAATGGGGGCATCCCATTTTGGAGATGGTTAGTAGCATAGTAGAAGATACACCTCCATGGATTGGCTCTTTTCTCCACTTTAATACTAATTTTAATGTTATAAATTTCAGTGGCTTATGTTTTAATGTCTCTAAACCTGTAGTTGTTTTATTTTGTTATTTATGGCATTGCAGGCCTCTTGGAGTCACTTGATAGCGAGAGGGGCAAGCATACAAATTTAATAAGCAAATGAATAAATAAAATCACTGCTTGCTATTTTGAAAATAAAACAAGATGTTAAGTGGTTTGCTTGTTTGCTCCCAGGACAGTCAGGTTGCCATGTACCTTTTTTTTTTGCAAGAGATCATAAATTCTGAGCAGGCAACTACAATTTGGGAACAATCCCAACATGAATGGGACTGCACTGCAGGAGAAGGCTTGGGAAACATGTAGCCTAACAATGTGGTCCCAGAAGAACATGTGTTCTCATTGTCTGAGGAAATGTTTACTTGCAGTTAAACGTGCATAAACAGCTCAGTTCAACTATCCATGATGCTCCCTCAAGAAGGGTTATGCGTAGGGTTGCACGAAGACAAACTAAGCGTGACCCGTCAAAACCACGCTCGATTAAACCGCGCCCGATTAAACCGCATTGCTGACGTCATCAACAGGGCGACAACAGCCAGCGCGGAGAAAGAAGGGCGCTTTAAATAGCGCTTTGAAAGCAAGCTGATTCAACTTAAGGTAAGGGTTAGGGTTAGGATTAGCTTTAGGGTTAGCTTTAGGGTTAGGTTAAGGATTAGGATTAGCTTTAGGGTTAGGTTAAGGGTTAGGTTTAGCTTTAGGGTTAGGTTAAGAATTAGGATTAGGTTTAGGGTTAGGTTTAGGGTTAGGTTTAGGATTAGGATTAGGATTAGGTTTAGGGGGGTTAGATGTAGGTTTAGGGGTTAATTTTAGGTTTGGGGTTTCCAGCATGCTTCTGTCTCCGCACTGTTGTCGCCCTGTTGATGACGTCAGCAACGCGGTTTAGTCGGGCGCAGTTTAGTTGAGCGCGGTTTTGTGGGTGAACCCAAACTAAGAGAGTTTCACTTAAATCCATAAGGTCCGGCTTTTTCAAGCTGAAGCTTCTAGATGAGTTGGGCAGAGGTGGGTTCCTACCAGTTCGCACCACTTCGGTAGAACCAGTTCATCAAATCTACCAAACCGGTTAGAAGAGGTTCCACCAGTGACCCGGAAAGCAGGCCACACCTACAGAAGAGGTTCCAAAAAAATTTGAAACCCACCACTGGAGTTGTGCTCCTATTGTCATCAAGCTGGGTAAGATAGTCTTCTACATAAGGGATAGCAATACAAGATAGCTTCATAATAAAGAGTCTATTTGGTGATCAATGTTATTCAAATAAATTAAGAATGAATGTTCTACAATGGCAGCCTGGGATCCCATGCAGTGAGGCTGATGTACAGTGAGTTGCAATAGGTTCTTCCCCCTGGGACATCTAAGATTCAAATAAAAGCAGTGTCCTTACACATAGATCAGTGGGGGATTTGATTTTTTTTCTACTACAGGTCCTGTGGGCATGGCTTTGTGGGCATGGTATGGCTTTGTGGGTGTGGCTTTATGGGCGTGGCAAGGGAAGGTTACTGCAAAATCCCCTTTCCCTCCCTAACCCACTGGGAATGGCTTTCCAGCACCGTTCTCCTGTTCAGGGTAAACAAAAGAAGATCAGCTGGGAGGCAGCAGGGCGGGGCCAGCCTATTTGCCGGTTCTCCGAACTACTCAAAATTTCCGCTTCTGGTTCTCTAAGAGCCGAGGTGGCAAAGTGGTTAGGGTGCAGTACTGCAGGCCACTTCAGCTGACTCTTATCTGCAGTTCAGCGGTTCTAATCTGACCGGCTCAAGGTTGACTCAGCCTTCCATCCTTCCGAGGTGGGTGAAATGAGGACCCAGACTGTGGGGGCGATATGCTGATTCTGTAAACCGCTTAGAGAGGGCTGAAGCCCTATGAAGCGGTAGATAAGTCTAACTGCTACTACTGCTACTCTAGAACCTGTCAGCACTGGATAAATACTACTTCTGATATATTGCCTGTCCCACAACGATTAGCAATGCTATTCCTTGTTTTCATGTCCCGGACTTCAGAGAGAATTAAGGAAGTTAAACCATCTAAAAGCTTTGGGGTGCGGTAATGTTAATGCCTAGCAGAAATAAATCCAAAGGGCATTAAAAATGACCTTTTAAATGTTATGTTGCTCATCTGGCTGATGTAATTTCATTAAACTGTGCCTTGCTATTGATGCATTAATCAAATGCTTCCTGATTTAAGGGCACACCATGTTCAGAGTACTGACTAGACTGGCTGAAGGGAGAGATGCAGGCAGCTTCTTCCATAAAGAGATTTAGGGCTTGGAGACATTGTGGTATCCGAAGGGCCGTACGTCATGGTTCAGGCAGATGATGACTTGTACCCTCATTTGATGAGTTGCTTCAGATGGACACCGGCGCTCAAGGTAATGAATTTTAGAGCTTCTGTTTTCTGACAGCCACGGAGTGCTTCCTTTAGGTCCCGGGCAAAAGATGAAAGATCACATCCATAAAACATGTTACGATCCTCTCTGTAGGAAAAACGCGGCCCTATAACATCAAATTATATCATGAACGTTCAGAGTTGAAGACAAATGCCTGCCAAGCGACTAGACAACTTAAGAGTGACTAATGTTAAAATACACTTTCTGTTCATAGCATAAAGGGAATTTTAACAAAAATCCTGTCAGAAGGAGGGCTACTTCAGTTATTTATACACAAATATACACCCCCCACCCCTTCCTTCTGCAGCACACAGAGTAGCAATAGCAGTTAGCAGTTAGACTTATATACCGCTTCATAGGGCTTTCAGCCCTCTCTAAGCGGTTTACAGAGTCAGCATGTTGCCCCCAACAACAATCCAGGTCCTCACTGCTCAATCAGAATAAAATCCATTGAATTTCACAGGATTTACTCCTTTGCAAGCACGGGTCCTCATTTCACCCACCTCGGAAGGATGGAAGGCTGAGTCAACCTTGAGCCGGTGAGATTAGAACCGCTGAACTGCAGATAACAGTCAGCTGAAGTGGCCTGCAGTACTGCACCCTAACCACTGCGACACCTCGGCTCTTGAACCAATCCTGAGTAACCCAGTAAGGCTGCTGTCAGCCTCTGCTTCGCTGCTTGTTTTCAGCTGCCATTGAAACGGGGAGGGGGGCACGGTATTTGGGTGGGGAAGCTTTCAGTACAGGAGTAATTGTTAAAAGGGAGTTGTTCTCACCATCTACTGCGCATGCGGCAGATTGAGGATTTGCCGCCAAGGCCAACTGTCCGGCATACCAACCTGATGATGATTTTTGAAGTTGTCTCCCACATGACACCTGAGGGATGTGCGGATTGGACTATGGGCTTGGCAGTCTGGATTGCTGCCACGGCTTGTCTGTGCTGGATTGCTGCCAAGGACCTGTCTGTCTGTTAATTAAATGCTGTAACTTATCTTTGGCTCGGAGTGTGTGTTGGTGTGGGACAAGGGGAGGGCAGAACAAAAGATATATCTGGAAATCCCAATTATACAGTTTCTCTTTTCCTAATGTGAGCATGACAAACTTAGAGTCTCTCTAGATTCCCTTTCTCCATGCAGATATACTGGGATGGATATGACCACAAAATTATTTCCAAAGTCAGGGGAAATGGACTGAGAGGAAATGAGCCAAAGGTATCCGGAATAGAAAGTCAAAGAGATCATTTTCAAACAGGTGTAGCTCAAATGTCACATTCTCAGAATGTGTGGTTTATAAAGGAAATCCATCAGAGGACTGTTATTATCCAGCTCCAGCTCATAAAGCATCAAGCCAATCTCTTCTACAGTGGAATCAAACCAGTGGTGGGTTTCAAAAATTGTTCAAACCTACTCTGTGGGTGTGGCCTCCTTTGTGGGAATGGCTTGCTGCCTATGTGACTGGATGGGAGTGGCTTGCCACCCATGTGACTGGATATGAAGATGCTGACGACACTAGTCAGAACCACCTTAAATTACCTCACACACAGCACTGGCATGCATAAGAATAGGATGTAAACTTGTTTTTTAAAAGGCATCTTTGGTTTGCGTTAAAACAACTTCAACACACGCAATGTTCTGATTGCACCACAAACGCAGTAGTCATCCTTACCTTTCACAGAGGCACTGAGTTTTATAAATAGGAGCATGATAGTGTAGAATAATCATATTCAAGGACCAGTGGTGGGTTTCAAAAAATGTTTGGAACCTCTTCTGTAGGTGTGGCCTGCTTTCCAGGTCCACTGGTGGAACCTCTTCTAACCGGTTCGGTAGATTTGATGAACCGGTTCTACCGAATAGGTGCGAACTGGTAGGAACCCACCTCTGGTGGGGAAGTATTCAGTACAGGAATGATTGTAAAAAGGGAGTTATTCTCACCATCTACTGCACATGCTGCAGAGAGAGGATTTCCCGCCAAGGCCAACTGTCCGGCATACCAACCTGATGATGCTTTTTGAAGATGTCTCCCACATGACATCTGAGGGATGTGCGGATTGGACTGTGGGATGGGATTACCAAGGGGAGGGGGTTGGGTCACCTATTGATATCTATGATTACGCGCGCTTTTGCCTCAGATCTTGCTTTGCCTAGCTGCTATCTACTCATGACCAGTAAAAGTACTCTTAATTCTGCAAAATGGAGTTGAGTGGTTACTGAGGGAGGCTGCCATGACAGCTCCCATACAGAGATAAAAGCTCTGGTGAATAGCTTTCAATCAGCCCACTCAAAAGTTTTGCTTACTTCTCTTTTGTGAGCTCATCTACCTGTCAGCAGTATTACGAGGCATGACCTCAGAAAGGAAAATCAAAGCCAACTGATTGGCTGAGTGACTGCTAGTCAGGTTTTATTTATTTTTCAATATTGGGAGAAAAATAGGCACAAAAATCCTGCTGATGCATTTGGTGGAATCGGAGAATGAGCTAACAAGAAAAAAGCCATAGGAAGAAATAGTGCTCCTGAAGAAAGCACGGAGATCTCTGGAGAAATATGCACAATTTAGGCTGAAAAAGTGGTGCAGAGTTGAGTTAGGTTTTAGTGGGAACCCTTGGAGCTGCCACCAGACTCCGACAGCGAGGAGCCCTATGAGTCGGCTCTGGAGGATGTGAAGAACCCTGGACAGAGTTCCGACTCCGAGCAGGGTGCAGAGAGGCTGGTTGGTCACCAGGAGGCACCTGAGCTCTGGACTAGTGGGGAGGAGACAAGGGAGAGTGATCCGGACATCAGCAGTGAGTTGTTCCTGGATGCCCGGCACCGAAGAGCTAATAGGCATCAGAAACAGTTGCATAAGTACAGGAGGTGATTGTACTCAGCTGGTGGTCATTAGGCTCCTCTCCAGACTATAAAAGGACTGCTTGTGCACATGCCCCTTTTGCAGAAGTCAACGCAGGAACTAATGTCGGAGAACATTATTGTGAGTTTGGCAGACTGGATTGCTGCCACGGCTTATCTGTGCTGGATTGCTGCCCAAGCTTGTCTGTGCCGGTTTGCTGCCAAGGACCTGTCTGTCTGTTAATTAAATGCCGTAACTTATCTTTGTCTCGGAGTGTGTTGGTGTGGGATGAGGGGGGTCAGAACAGGGATGGATATGACCGCAAAATTATTCCCAAAGTCAGTGGAAATGGACTGAGAGGAAATGAGCCAAAGGTATCCAGAATAGAATATCAAAGAGATCATTTTCAAACAGGTGTAGCTCAAATGTCACATTCTCAGAATGTGTGGTCTATCAAGCATCAAACCAATCTCTTCTACAGTGGAATCAAACTAAAATGAGGACATGGTTATCTCTAGTGGAAAGTGAAGCGACGTGTCTCTCTGCCTTTCACCGATGTTAACTTCCAGTGTGTACAAAGTCCAAAAGTTAAAGAATCTGTTCATTGGAAAGAAACTGATTTTCTACCCCTTTTAGATGTAGTAACTTGGCACCACATAGGCCGTGACTGCTCCATTTGGTTTATTGCCAAACAGACAGGACATTTTTCTTCCTAGTGTGCAAAGCCAATTGAAAAGCATTCAGGGATAATATACTGAGACACGTCATTCATGCTTTCCATCATATTTTTATCCTGAGCTTCTGCAGCTTCTACAGTTAGGTTTCCATGAAGAGCTGGAGTGTCATTCCTAATGCATTTTTCATTCGAATGGTCACTCATGCCCTCGTCACCTCAAGGCTTGATTACTGTAATGCACTCTACATGGGGCTGCCCCTGAAAAGCGTTTGAAGACTACAGTTGGTCCAGAACGCAGCCGCGCGAGCAATATCGGGTGTACCTAGATATACCCATGTTACTCCTATCCTCCGCGAGCTGCACTGGCTTCCTATCGGTCTCCGAACGCGCTTCAAGGCACTGGTCATTACCTTTAAAGCCCTACATGGCTTAGGACCTGGATATCTGAGAGACCGCCTCCTGCCACATACCTCCTAACGGCCGATAAGATCTCACAGGATGGGCCTTCTCCGGGTGGCATCGACCAGACAATGTCAT
The DNA here is from genome assembly GCF_051295495.1 of Thamnophis sirtalis. Classification (NCBI taxonomy): domain Eukaryota; kingdom Metazoa; phylum Chordata; class Lepidosauria; order Squamata; family Natricidae; genus Thamnophis; species Thamnophis sirtalis. The sequence continues at coordinate 2,070,006 of NW_028261396.1, forward strand.
CTGGCGGCTCCTCGGGGGAGGGCCTTCTCTGTAGCTGCCCCGGCCCTATGGAACCATTACCCCAGAGATCCAGACCCTTCCCACTCTCTCGGCCTTCCGAAAGGCCACTAAAACCTGGCTATTCCGGCAGGCCTGGGGCTGTTGACTTCATGAACGAGGTCCAGCCTCACCCAGATTGAGTGTATGGTATGTTGTTTTAAACTTCTTGTCTTTTTCCCTATTTCTAACTTTTTATCTTTTAATCTTGTTCTTGTAAGCTGCCCGGAGTCCTACGGAATTGGGCGGCATATAAATTTATTAAATTACAATTACAATTGTGCAGCCAGGTGCAGCCTCTTTGACATGGTGTATTGGCGTAGGCTTAATGAACTGTTTGAGGATAACCAAGCAATGCTTTGCGCCAAGTAGGATATATAAAAAATATTCCCCTTACTGCCCTTTCTGAAATCCATTTGGATTCCACTCTCAAGTGTGAACCCAACTCATCCTCTTGTGGTTCACCTTGGAAAGTGTACAATTTCTGCACATTTCGATAGCCAAAACTTGGGCTAGTTATTATGACCTAGAATTAAACCATCAGTACCAGGGGTGGGTTTCAACCAGATCGCGGCGGTCCCCGCGAACCGGTTGGTCGGCGAACCTGGAAGTAAGTAACTTCCGGGAACGGCGAAGGGCCCACCCGCTCGCCCGCGTCGCTTACCCGGTTTTGACGAGTTCTGCGCTTCCACGCATGCGCAGGATGCATACAGCGCCTGCACGATCCTCCAGGAGCAGCTGGAGCATCGCACAGATGCTAGTACGCATGCGTTCCGAACTGGTTGGAACGGGGCGAGAAACCCACCCCTGATCAGTACATACAAGTAGCTTCAAAAAGCTTTAACTGTGAAAGACGGGGGGGGGGGACTCAAAACCTAGAAAAGTTCTGTGACAGTTTAGGGAAATACAGATGTAATTATTCACAGAGATTTCCTTGACTCTGGCACCGTTTTCAATTCAGAGCACTGCAATGCAACACTCAAAAGTTTGAGCTAATGGATTAAGCAGAAGCCCCCCAAAAGAAAATTTTGTTGCAAGCAGACAAGATTCATTCATTCAGAAGACCATTACAAATTTATATTTCATTGCCTTAACTAATCTGTCGTAAGTTCACATTTGGCATCATACAACTTGTATCTTTTTTTTCAAATTGAAGTAATTTTCTTGGTGGCCATTATTTGATTTAAGAGAAATGTTGGGAAGGAATGTTGGGACTTGCTGAAGAGATAAAGTAAGGGATTACTTTGTAATGACCTTAAGAAGCTTGTTCATTGTTGAGAAAACTCTTTAGGTAGTGAGGGTGATTTAATCCCGTGCCGACGTATGATCACACCCAGCGGCTTCATGTAGATATTGAACAGGAGGGGGGATAGGACCGAACCCTGTGGCACCCCATATTTGAGGGGCCTAGGGGTCGATCTCTGTCCCCCAACCAACACCGACTGCGACCTGTCCGAGAGGTAGGAGGAGAATCACCTTAGAACGGTGCCTCCCACTCCCACCTCCCGTAACCGTCGCAGAAGGATACCATGGTCGATGGCATCGAAGGCCGCTGAGAGGTCAAGAAGCACTAGGATAGGAAGAAGGCGGGGCTTAGCAGTGAGAAGATGGAGTTTCAGGCTATTCCTGAAATTTCTCTATTCCGAAGGATTTTTGGACGAGTCATTGGACTCTAGCTGTCCCGTAGAAGACAGTGAAAGGTGAGGGGAGATCCAGTGACCTCAGAGACGATCGCAAAGTCTCTGGGGGGTGTTGGAATTAACCCCTCTTGCCAATTCCTTTTTGGATTAGCTGCATGCTAACTGAAACTGCAGGTGCCCCTAAGAATGGTTTGAGTGGATTCACCTGGTAAGCTGATTTTATTACTCAAAGAAGCACTAGGATAGAGGAATGGCCTCTATCCCTGGCCCGCCAGAGATCATCGGTCAGCGCGACCAAAGCAGTTTCGGTGCCGTAACCAGGCCTGAAACCCGACTGAAAAATGATGTGGAGAAGTAAAAAAGAGCTATTTTCAAGAATTATCTTGCTGTATTATTTATTAAAATAACCCTATTTAAAGTTATGGAAGTGGAGGCAACACTTTTCATTCAACCCCCATGTTATATTTGCATTGCAACCGTTTGGGTTAGACCGTTGAAAATGCAGCTATCTAACGCATCATTTCCATTAGCTTACAGCTTTTGCTTTGATATCAATAAACTTTCCAGTCAAGTTGATTTAGCTATAAATATTTTTATCATCATTCTGAAATTTTATTGGCCTGGCCTCTAGAGACACAGTAAATGGAATTATAGATTAAATGTCAGAATAAAGTTCATCCTGCTTGCTATTCACTCAGATGAGTTCTGCAGCTTTATAAATTTGTCATTATCCATATTTGGACAAGGCTGGGCTTCTGGAAAAGAACTGAGATTTCTTTACCCAAGATCAGTGGTGGGTTTCAAAAAATTTTGGAACCTCTTCTGTAGGTGTGGCCTGCTTTCCGGGTCCACTGGTGGAACCTCTTCTAACCGGTTCGGTAGATTTGACGAACCGGTTCTACCTAACTGGTGCGAACTGGTAGGAACCCACTTCTGTTAAGATGTTAAGCGGCATGCCCTGAAAACCAAGTATCATGGTTTCATTCGCCAGTTTGTCTTGGTCTACAGATTGCTTATACCTGACGTAATGCCTTTTTCAAATAAAGTTGGCATTCTCAGTGTTTCTTTATCTCAGCCTAGTGAAACGGAGGACTATGGTTTATGGTTTATGGTTTATGGTTTATGGTTTATGGTTTATGGTTTATGGTTTATGGTTTATGGTTTATGGTTTATGGTTTATGGTTTATGGTTTATGGTTTATGGTTTATGGTTTATGGTTTATGGTTTATGGTTTATGGTTTATGGTTTATTGTTTATAGGCCGCCCTTTTCCCTGAGGGGACTCAGGGCGGCTTACAATTTATGAGGAGGGGAATACAAGACAGTGAGACATAAAACAATACATAAGTAAAAGTAGAACACAACATTCATTCATCATTCGGGTGGGGACGAATTACAATCTTTATCCCCAGGCCTGACGGGATAGCCAGGTCTTAAGGGCTGTGCGGAAGGTCTGGACGGTGGTGAGGGTACGAATCTCCACGGGGAGATCGTTCCAAAGGGTCGGAGCTACTACTGAAAAGGCTCTCCTCCGCGTAGTTGCCAGTCGACACTGACTGGCGGATGGAACTCGGAGGAGGCCTAATCTGTGTGATCTAATAGGTCGTAAGGAGGTAATTGGCAGGAGGCGGTCTCTCAAGTAGGAGAGAGACTAGGAGTAACATGATAGCAGTGTTCCAATATTTGAGGGGCTGCCACAAAAAAAAGACCTATTTTCCAAAGCACCTGAAGGCAAGACAAGAAGTAATGGATGGAAACTAAACGAGGAGAGAAGCAACCGAGAACTAAGGAGAAATTTTCTGACAGTGGAAGGATTTACTCCAGAAGTTGTGGCTCTCCAACACTGGAGGTTTTTAAGAAGAGATTGAACAGCCATTTGTGTGGAATGCTATAGGGTCTCCTCCTTGAGCAGGGGGTTGGATTAGAAGACCTCTAAGGTCCCTTTCAACTCTGTTATATAAATTTGAATTAATACGATAGCCACAAAAACTCTGGTCTGTGGATTAGAATATAATTTAAAATGAATCCCAGAGATAGGAAATAGCAAGCCACCTTAGATTTAAAAAAACCTGGGAATGAAACTGTTTATTTATGTTGTAATAACTTTTTATTTTTTGTCTTTTTTATTTTTTCTGTTATGATATAGAGCAGTGTTTCTCAACCTTGGCAACTTGAAGATGTCTGGACTTCAACTCCCAGAATGCATTCGCTGGCTGGGGAATTCTGGGAGTTGAAGTCCAGACATCTTCAAGTTGCCAAGGTTGAGAAACACTGATATAGAGTACTACTTATATGATATATAAAGGACAATAATGTTTTTTTAATGTATAAGAGTGGGATGATTTGAATACTTTGGTATAATTGTATGTAGCAACTATTTCACATTAGAAAGATCTTTGTATATGAAACAGATTAATGATGATGTAAGGAATAATTGATATATACATGAATTGAAATACTTAACTACTATATGGAGGAATAATTAATAATGGGAAACCATTCTTGGAAGTCTGGACGATTGGAGACATTATGGTCAATTGAAAATATGAATGCTTTATTATAAACCAATGGGAATTCTTTTTCCCAATCTTCGCTTTTTCTCTTTAGAGATAGGTGATACTATAATAGTTCAAAGACTTATTGTTATTTGATGGATAATTATGAATTTAAGGAAATAAGGATTGTTACCAATGAAATAATATTAATGGTAATCTGAATGTATAATGCTCAATGACAGCGAAAACATTTAGCTATGTTTAGTGTAAACCAGTGATATTATGTTGTAATATAGTTCCTTGTGTAGGTGTGGGTCACCCATGGCCCAGTTCATACCAGGGCATGCAGAGCCACGCTGAACCACACAGGAGAAAACAAACTCCTAAAACGCCATAACATTCTGATAGTTCATAACATAACATCCTGAGATGTGCCCTACTAATGACGCCCAGGATTTGACCATATATAGACTGAGCAGTAGATTAGAAATTGTACTTTTACAGGCTGTTTTTAAGCACATGCTATTGCTCCTCCTGCCTTTGTCCTATCTCAATAAAAGGGGCTCTCAGACCCCCAATCTGGGTCGCTCCATCCCGAGAAAGATCGTGTCCTGTCTTTTCTCCACATTGGCCTCATGGACGAACCACGGGAACGTTACAATATTAATCCTAAATTTAAGAATTGATGCACAAAAACTTGTAACCAAACAACATGCTTGATGAAATAGAGGAAAGTTGTTCTTTTGTTTTTCCTCTCTTGCTTTGTTTTGTATGTGTTGTTTTGTTTAAAAAGAATAAAAATATATTTAAAAAAAGAAATAGCAAGCCACTTCTGTAAATGTTGCCAAGAATCAATATGAACCTGTCCATATAGTTACCAAGAGTTGACGTCGACTTCACTTGTGTTCCCATTGACTGTCCCCTCTGTCATATGGTGTATTGATTTGAGAAGGAAACTATTTTATTCACCAAAATATCTCCTTAGTGGGAGTCTTCCCTCAAATCAACTGACAATTTGCTAATGGAAGAAGATGGCAAAGTTTCTTTTTTTGTTTCAGACAAAAAACTTCCCTTCCGATTTGGAGGAGCACCTTAAAAGGGGGGGAGGGGGTGTCAGGTGAATATAATATCTCTTTGCAGGAGCTTCTGGGATTTAAAGGCTATCCATGGTTATATGCTGAACAATGATGTTATAGCACATGCTGAGGCTTATGACCAGTGGTGGGTTTCAAAAATTGTTCGAACCTACTCTGTGGGTGTGGCCTCCTTTGTGGGAGTGGCTTGCTGCCCGTGTGACCGGATGGGAGTGGCTTGCCGTCCATGTGACCGGATATGAAGTTGCCGACGACACTTGTCAGAACCACCTTAAATTACCTCTCACACAGCACTGGCATGCATAAGAATAGGATGTAAACTTGTTTTTTAAAAGGCATCTTTGGTTTGCGTTAAAACAACTTCAACACACGCAATGTTCTGATTGCACCACAAACGCAGTAGTCATCCTTACCTTTCACAGAGGCACTGAGTTTTATAAATAGGAGCATGATAGTGTAGAATAATCATATCCAAGGACCAGTGGTGGGTTTCAAAAAATGTTGGAACCTCTTCTGTAGGTGTGGCCTGCTTTCCGGGTCCACTTGTGGAACCTCTTCTAACCGGTTCGGTAGATTTGACGAACCGGTTCTACCAAATATGTGCGAACTGGTAGGAACCCACCTCTGCTTATGACTTAAAGTTGGTCATTGGATCCTTTTGGTCCAGAAGCTCTGGGGTGACCAGTTCCCCCATTCTGGCTATTAAATTGCTGCAGAGTCAGTTTATACCTATTCTATTAGGCTTCTGGACTTCATTGCGTTCCTTCTCTTTATCCGGTGTTCAACCTACACAGCTGTCTCAATCCTGTCTCCTAGCTTAGTCTTTGCTTCCAACTCACTCTTCAGCTGTGGCTGACAGTTCAGCTCTTATCTTAAGCTTACTGCTCTCCATGGTGATCAAATAGCCAGGGACTGACCTGAGAGTTGAATCAAGCTTCTTCTCTAAGTTAAAGGAGTGCATTCAGGATTAGTATGAAATTCCACGCTTCAAGGCTGGCCCTTCACTATATACACAGGGAAGAACAAAATGTGGAGAAGGGTAGTAGTGTGATGCCATTGGTTCAGTGGTGGGTTTCAAAAATTTTTGGAACCTCTTCTGTAGGTGTGGCCTGCTTTCCAGGTCCACTGGTGGAACCTCTTCTAACCGGTTCGGTAGATTTGACGAACCGGTTCTACCGAATAGGTGCGAACTGGTAGGAACCCACCTCTGCATTGGTTGATTTGGGAGCAGGAAGGACCTAAATATCAGAGAATTAGTTGAATTAGCTGAATATCTAGAATAGAATAGAATAGAATAGAATAGAATAGAATAGAATAGAATAGAATAGAATAGAATAGAATGGAATGGAATGGAATGGAATGGAATGGAATGGAATGGAATGGAATGGAACGGAACGGAATGGAATGGAACGGAATGGAATGGAATAGAAAACAGAATAGAATAGAAACTGGCAATAGCAATAGCAGTTAGACTTATATACCGCTTCATAGGGCTTTCAGCCCTCTCTAAGCGGTTTACAGAGTCAGCATATCGCCCCCACAGTCTGGGTCCTCATTTCACCCACCTCGGAAGGATGGAAGGCTGAGTCAACCCTGAGCCGGTGAGATTTGAACCGCCGAACTGCAGATAGCAGTCAGCTGAAGTGGCCTGCAGTACTGCACTCTAACCACTGTGCCATCTCGGCTTTGAATAAAGAATAGAATAGAATAGTGGAATGAATAATGGAATGGAATGGAATGGAATGGAATGGAATGGAATAGAATAGAATAGAATAGAATAGAATAGAATAGAATAGAATAGAATAGAATAGAATAGAATAGAATAGAATAGAATAGAATTCTTTATTGGCCAAGTGTGGTTAAACACACAAGGAATTTTCTTTGGTGTAATTTCTCTAAATTGCTTCTGGTGTCAACATTCCTGTAGAAGTATCTGTGCAGGATTTAAAAGGGGCCTGTATGAATAATATATTAAAGCTATATCGAATTCAATAGATTTGAAAAAGTAATTTCAGTGTCTCACATCATTTCATTCCAAAAGAGTTTGCAAAAAAAAAAATCAACTTCCCAATTGAGAATACATTGGATAGCTTTTGAGATACAAGTTTATGAAATCCAATAAAAGGGTTTTTATAACAGAAGTACGACATTTATTAAGGGTGACTTGGCAACTGTCTGTCATAGCTAAGGTTATGAATTCGGCACCAGATGCTACAAATGTCATCATTACTTTTGGAAAGAGTTGATTTTTATATACTGCAAAACTATAACCTTTTCACATCTTTAGATCTCTTGTTTACTCATTTGTGGTTTACTCCTGTTATCTTTTAAATGTTTTCTATTGTATTTGTTTATATATTTTACCTTAAACAAGTTTTATATTTTTAAATAAAATTGTTGACTTCTTGGTGGGTGGAAGTTACTTTCTGAACATTAATTCTACCCAGGGATTGTGGGACTTCTGGTCCTAATCCTAACCCATCATTCCTTGAAGAAGAAGAAATGTTCATTTAACATAAATGTCCAGTGTATATTGGCCAGTTCTTTGCCCACTGAGCATCAATACTGATAAATCTGCCTATAGATATTATCATTCAGAATATCATTTAACCAGTCCTAAAATCTGTGTCTTTGGTCAAATAAACAATACTAGAATACTGAAGGAAGAGATAATTAAAACATGTTTATGGACAGATTGATCAGTTTTATTTTTAGAAGTAGAGTTGTAGAAGTACAGTTGTATTTTGGAAGGGGGAAAGTGGCATTACAACTATATCTGACATTAATTTTCAAACACAAATTCTGTCTCAAGGTGTCCTCCCCATCATGGACATGACATACTTTTTCAGCTTGAAATAGCAGCTGGCAGTGGTGTTAAAACATGATTTATCTATATCTAAAAACAACAATTCCCCAAGAAAACATGAACTGGGATCTGAAAGAGACACCTATAACAATAGAAAAAGAAAGGAAGGGAAGAAGGAAGGAATGGAGGGGAGGAAGGAAATAGAGAATGGAGGGACAAAGGAAAGGAAAGGAGTGAAGGGTAGAAGAGAGAGGAAGAGAAGGAGAGAAAGTAGGAGAGGAAGAAGTGTGGAGGAGAGGTAAGGGAAGAAGAAAGAGGTAAGGGAAGGTGGGTAGAAGGGAGAGAAAAAGAAGAGGAGGGAGGAAGAGAAAGAAAGAGAAGGAGAGAAGGTAACAAGGAGAATAAAAAGGTTAGGAGTAGGAAAGAGGTAAGTGAAGGAAGAAGGGGATGGAGACGAGGAAGGAAGGAAGTAGAGAAGGAAGGGAGGGAGAAAAGAAAAGAAAGAGAAAACAAGGTGGTGTCTTAGCAGGTGCGAAGGATGGTAAACAAAGCATTTTAAACTATACCGTATAACCTTTCAAATGGAATAATAATAATATAAGAATGTCAAAGAAAAAGAATAATTATGTAAATGCATATCTATAACTGTATGTAAGAGAATAAATGACAGTAATATTTGGTCATAAGCAGCTAAGTTTAAATAAATAAAGAAATGTACATAAAAATGGGGGGGGGCAACAATTCTTAGATAAATTAAACAATTTCCAAAGAATAGCCTTCAAATGTACTACCTTTTAAGAAAGATTTCTCATCCAGACAGAAGAATACTTAAAATTATTAGTTTTGTAAAACTTGAGAGCCAGCTTAGAATAATAGTTAAGGCATCAGGTTGCAAACCAGGAGACTATGAGTTTTAGTCCTGCTTTAGGTGCATTTGGAATAAATGCTCAGTGTGGAGTATAATTTATTTTACTTGAAGTTGCCATTTTGCAGAAAAAAACCCATTAAAGCTGCCTTTAAAAATTGCCAGTTTCTCTCTGGCTAGGTGATCTCAGTTGCTAGTGCCTAATTGCTAGTGCTTGTTATTGTCACATAACTGATAAATAGCACGCTATGTAGAGTATGGATAAATAAAAGAGACAATTATTCAGTAAGCCTGAATCCTGATATGTTTTGCCTAGCATTGCCAAATACTTAAAGGGGGGGGGGGAACCATACAGGTTTCTGCAAATGTTATAAATACTCCTGTGTCCAACCTTAAGAGCATCTGCACAAAGAAGTAAACAGATTTTCACAAAGCAGATGCTAAGAGCTTGGAGGAACTGAAGCTCATCAAAGAGATCAAGATTGTGAAGCTGAAGAGTTCAATGATAATGTTCCAAGAATTTCTGGCAATGTATTTTGATTGTTTTGACAAGTCTGGATGTTTATGAGACAGAGAGACAAAGTAGCCCATTAGATAGAAGATGGTTGATCATCTGCTCCCTTTTGCAAATATACCTATCTATCATGTCCTATTTTTAGACTATATCTTCAAAGAAGGCGTAGACTTTTTCGGGAAGTGAACGTGTTCTTCCCCAATATTTTAATGTAATCCTGATGATTACAGAGCCGAGGTGGCGCAGTGGTTAGGGGTGCAGTACTGCAGGCCACTTTAGCTGACTATGATCTGCAGTTCAGCGGTTCAAATCTCACCAGCTCAAGGTCGACTCAGCCTTCCATCCTTCCGAGGTGGATGAAATGAGGACCCGGACTGTGGGGGCAAGTTGCTGACTCAATTTGCTAAAAAAAAAAATTATAAACCGCTTAGAGAGGGCTGAAAGCCCTATGAAGCGGTATATAAGTCTAATAAATAAATAAATAAATAAATAAATAAATAAATAAATAGCAATAGCAATAGCAATAGCAATAGCAATAGCAATAGCAATAGCAATAGCAATAGCAATAGCAATAGCAATAGCAGTTAGACTTATATACCGCTTCATAGGGCTTTCAGCCCTCTCTAAGCGGTTTACAGAGTCAGCATATCGCCCCCAACAACAATCCGGGTCCTCATTTCACCCACCTCGGAAGGATGGAAGGATGAGTCAACCCAGGGGCCGGTGAGATTTGAACAGCCGAACTGTAGAACTGCAGTCAGCTGAAGTAGTCTGCAGTGCTGCATTTAACCACTGCGCCACCTAGGCTCTGTGATAAATAAATAGTGGGCCCTTAGATAAATAAGAATTTAATTTGCAATCTCTCATCATTTTTTTTTTCCGAACAGAGAAAACATTTACCTAGATAGATTCAGCTCTCAGAAAGAACATCTGGATGGCTGGAATGTACTGGTCTAACGTGTCAGGTCTAACTAGAAGGGCTGAGATCCAGCAGTTTTCAAATGGTGAACTGAACCTCTCGGCAGCTGTGGGCAGCACAGCCATTGGCTGAAGATATTGAGAATCAGAGGCAAATACTGTACATCTGGAAGTTTCCAGCTTGAGTGGAAATTGTCATGCTCTGAATCCATTCACGGTGTCACATAGACAGCAGTGGTGGGATTCTTTTTTTTCCCTCTCGATTATATGGGCGTGGCTTGGTGGGCATGGTATGGCTTGGTGGGTGTGGCTTGGTGGGCATGGCAAGTGAAGGATACTGTAAAATCTCCATTCCCTCCTGATCAGCTGGGACTTGGGAGGCACAGAATAGATGGGGGTGGCGCCAGTCAGAGGCGGTATTCACCAGTTCTCCAAACTACTCAAAATTTCCGCTACCGGTTCTCCAGAATTGGTCAGAACCGGCTGAATACCACTTCTGATAGACAGACAAACAGACAGCAGACAGATATAGATGACATAGAGAGAGAGAGAGAGAGAGAGAGGTGGTATAATATGGATCATATTAAGCATATAGGTCGATGTTGTGGCCCAGCAGGAGCCGTTGGAGCTGCCACCAGACTCCGACAGCGAGGGGCCCTATGAGTTGACTCTGGAGATGTGGAGGACCCTGGGCAGGGTTCCGACTCCGAGCAGGGTGCAGAGAGGCTGGTTGGCCACCAGGAGGCACTTGAGCCTTGGACCAGTGGGGAGGAGACAAGGGAGAGTGAGCCGGAGGCCAGTAGTGAGTTGTTCCTGGATGCACGCCATCGAAGAGCTAATAGGTGTCAGGAACAATTACGCAATTACAGGAGGTGATTGCACTCAGCTGGTGGTCATTAGGCTCCTCTCCAGACTATAAAAAGCTACTTGTGCACACGGCCCTCTTTGCAGAAGTCAACACAGAATCGAATGTCGGAGAACTTTGTATGAGCTTGGCAGGCTGGATTTCTGCCAAGCTTTATCTGTGTTTATTGCTGCCCAAGCTTGTCTGTGCCGGTTTGCTGCCAAGGACCTGTTTTGTCTGTTAATTAAATGCTGTAATTTATCTCTGGCTCAGAGTGTGCTTTGGTGTGGAACGAGGGGGGGTCAGAACAGGTCGATATGCATGTATGTGTTTATATGTATGTCTGTGTAGAGGAGAGAGAGGTAGTTCATAGAGAGATGCTTTCTCTCACTATACATTTATTAAATATACATTTCTTGTTTGTTTAAATCATTTATACCCTGCACTTCAGGCAAAAAATAGCTCCCATTTTTGCTCTTCCATTAAATAAGAGCCAAGGTGGCGCAGTGGTTAAATGCAGCACTGCAGGCTACTGCTAGATCAGCAGTTCAGCGGTTCAAATCCCACCGGCTCAGGGTTGACTCAGCCTTCCATCCTTCCGAGGTGGGTAAAATGAGGACCCAGATTGTTGTTGGGGGCAATATGCTGACTCTCTGTAAACCGCTTAGAGAGGCCTGAAAGCCCTATGAAGCGGTATATAAGTCTACTGCTATTGCTATTGCTATTGCTATTGCTATGTGAAAAATGGGGGGGCCGGGAGAGAATTGGATAACACAGGTACTTTCTGGATAGAATTACAGGTAGCCTCGACTTATGACCCACAATTGAGCCTAGCAATTACAGATATCATCATGGTTGTAAAGCAGGTCAGCACATGGCTGGACTCAATTTTACGATGCTTTTCGCGGTAGTTTAGATTTAGATTTTATTCAGTTTGTATGCCGTCCTATTCCCGAGAGACTCAGGGCAGCTAACAATCAGAAAGGGGAAGTGGGGGTACAAAATAAAAAATAAAAAGACAAACAGTTTAAAAACACACAACTGTCGTCACCTCGGCTGGGGCTGAAAGATTTAACTGCCCCAGTTGCTTCATAAACACCGCAGTCTCTGAGCAAACCCATTGCTTGCTACGGCGGCCTTCTTTCCCTGTAATTAGAAAATAAATGCTGGTTTCCAGGGCAGGAGGGGGGGGGATTGTCGCGAATGGCAGTCATGTGACTGTGGGAGTGGGACACTACAAATGGCTGTAAATGCAGGCCGGTTGCCGAAATGCAGTCATGTGACTGGCAGGGGGGGGGACAGACATTGTTGCTTCTCAACCCCATTGTAACTTTCTGAGGGGTCCATCATAAATTTGAACAGTCACTAAGTGGCTAGTTGTAAGTCAAGGAGTAGTAACTGTAGTTGGCCATTCTTCCCTGTTGAGGCCACATTAGGAATAGCAATAGCAATAGCAGTTAGACTTATATACCGCTTCATAGGGTTTTCAGCCCTCTCTAAGCGGTTTACAGAGTCAGCATATCGCCCCCACAGTCTGGGTCCTCATTTCACCCACCTCGGAAGGATGGAAGGCTGAGTCAACCTTGAGCCGGTGAGATTAGAACCGCTGAACTGCAGATAACCGTCAGCTGAAGTGGCCTGCAGTACTGCACCCTAAGCACTGCGCCACCTCAGCTCCTCATAAAGCAGGAAGTAAGCCTGCTTTTGCTGGTGCATGGTCACATAGAGTTAGGTCATCAGATTCCTTTTTTTACACAGCTAGTTAGAACATAGAATAACATAATTGGAAGGTCATCTAGTCCAACCCCCTGCTTGAGCAGGAGAGCCCATAGAATTTCAATTTGAATGGCTATCCAGTCTCTTCTTGAATGCTTCCAGTGTTAGGGACATGATTTGAAACTGGGGAGGTATGCCTACCTGTTCTGACCCCCCTCTTCAAAGACCAAAGCACACCAAGACAAAGATACTTCAAGGATTTATTAACACACAGACTAGACCTTGGCAGCAATCCAGCACAGACTAGACCTTGGCAGCAATCCAGCACAGACTAACCTTGGCAGCAATCCAGCCTGCCAAGCTAGCCACGGTAGCTTCTCCAACTCTAGTAAATACGTTGACTCCTGCGGCGAGTGTGTGGAAAGTCATTCCTTTTATAGTCTTGAGAGGAGCCTAATTACCACCAGCTGAGTCCAATTATCTCCTGCGTAACTGTTCTTTACGCCTATTAGCCCTCCATTGTTGGGCATCCAGGACCAACTCCCTTATCTCCTCCCCACTGTTCCAATGCATGATGTCAGGATCACACTCCCTTGTCTCCTCCCCACTATTCCAAGGCTTGACTTCGGGAGCACGCTCCCTTTGGCTCTCACCACTGCTCCAGGCCTCAGGCGCCTCCTGGTGGCCAACCAGCCTCTCTGCACCCTGCTCGGAGTCGGAACCCTGTCCAGGGTCCTCCACATCTTCCAGAGCCGAATCATAGGGCCCCTCGCTGTTGGAGTCTGGTGGCAGCTCCAACGGCTCCTGCTGGGCCACAACACCTACCTATGGTACAAGAGACACAAAGCACACAAATATTTTCAAGAACAGCGTATTAGAAACGCTCTGTTCTCAAATATTAGAAACATGCCACAGAAAAATCCAATGAGACAAGGAAGAAGGAAGGAAGACGGTTTCAGTCAAATAATAATATTTGCTGTATCTGCTTTGGAGGTTCTTTTCTCAGCATTTACTGTCTGCTTAAACAAACATTTGGTATAATGACACCTTCCCGAGAAATCTCTTTTTCAAATTCAATAGCTAGTTTGATGCAAATGAGGTAGTGGGTTTTGTGGGGAGAATTGGGAGAAGGAGCTGCTGCAAAAATGAGCAAACTCATAGATTATCTCACTGCTATTCCCTAGAAACCTGACCCACAAGATTGGCGATATAGTTCAACTTCAATTTGTCCCCTAATTGCATCTTTTCCTGAATCCTCAAATATAGATTGAGGACTATATTGTGTTGCTCTATTGACTGATAGGCCATTCAGCCAATACACCAAGGAGTCTAAGGGGATAACTAACAAACCACCGGCTATTTTGATTCATAGTTCTGTGGCAAAGTGTACTTTAAAAAAAGGATAATCTTAACGTTGCTAGCCTGAGTGCTGTTCTTTTCTAAGAAGGGCGTTTTCAAGCATATGTTTATTAAATGGGGGGAAAATGTTCTTCCAGATGTAGCTGTTACCATAGTAAAGACAATGGACAGGATGCTAATTGGTAGGACATTAAAAAATTAAGAGGGGTGAACTCAGGTTAATAGCTAGCTTCCTTCTCAAGAAAACAAATGTGCTCCATCTATTTACGAATTCTTAGACATTGCTGAAACACGTCTGCGTGCACATAGCTTCAATTTGCTCTAGGGATCCTATTCTTTGAACTAAGTCTACTTTGAGGTCCCTTCTCCAAGAGGTCACAGTAGGGGCACCCTTCCTAGTAGCTGCCCTCTTTCTTTGGATCTGTTTGCCTGCAGGAGCTCAGGTGGTACTTATCCCCGGTAGCAGAGGTGGGTTCCTACCAGTTCGCACCTATTTGGTAGAACCGAACCGGTTAGAAGAGGTTCCACCAGTGGACCCGGAAAGCAGGCCACACCTACAGAAGAGGTTCCAAAAAATTTTGGAAACCCACCACTGGTCCTTGGATATGATTATTCTACACTATCATGCTCCGATTTATAAAACTCGGTCTACCTCTGTGAAAGGTAAGGATGACTACTGCGTTTGTGGTGCAATCAGAACATTGCGTGTGTTGAAGTTGTTTTAACGCAAACCAAAGAGGCCTTTTAAAAAACAAGTTTACATCCTATTCTTATGCATGCCAGTGCTGTGTGTGAGATAATTTAAGGTGGTTCTGACAAGTGTCGTCGGCATCTTCATATCCGGTCACATGGGCGGCAAGCCACTCCCATCCGGTCACATGGGCAGCAAGCCACTCCCACAAAGGAGGCCACACCCACAGAGTAGGTTCAAACAATTTTTGAAACCCACCACTGCCCGGTAGCTCCAGGAAGGTGGTTATACTTAGTATGGTATAGACATTTTGGTTGTGCCATGCCTTCGGAGTCTCTTGTGCATGTGTGGTGGTGTTAATGAATATTTTATTGGTTTGACTGTGGATTGTGGAAGGAGCATATTTGCTTTGGTTTGTCCATTTTTCTTGCCCAAAATTGTTATGACGGGGTTGTGTACTTATAAAACAATAAAGAGCAATGTGCTGTCAACGTTTTGAGCTGTAGGCCCCCTCAGGGTCTCAGGTTGTGACTGCCCTGTTTTAAAAGACCCCCTTGACACAATAGCAAAGTCTGTGGGTGTTTCCCAGACCGATCTGGAGCTGTGCTTGACAGCTGTCGGAAAGTTTCAGCCTGGAGAATAAGCGGAATTTTATTATGCTGTATATGCCACATTTATTCTATGTTTTGTTTTATTTTTCCTCTGCAAAATATAGCAGAAGTGGAAGACGCAATGCCTAGGATTCGTTAGATACAATAACTTCTTGTTTAGTTAACGTCAAAAATGTTTTTGCTGGAGGCAATGGGCCATATTTTGATTTGGCTGTTGGGATTTATTCTGTTGTTTTGAATTAGTGAGTTGAAGGCTTCAGTCTTGTCCCCCCCCCGCCCCTAATTCTTCCTTCCATCCGCCTTTACCATTCACATTTTGTTTTTGTGTTCATTCCCTCCAAATAAATTATAGACTATTTTAATGAAAACAAATTGCACTTTGATACGGATTTGTCGAAATTGTTCTGGTTCATTTCCTAGATGATAGCAAACCTCGCTTGCATTTAGCACAGTAAAACTTCGTAACGGAGAGACTTGCAGGTAGAAATAATTCTTCTTCATCCCCCTCCCTTTCAATTTAGGCGCACGTTGTATGCGTCTAGCATCTTGGTGAAATGGCATAGTTAGCGATTACAGAAGCAATAATAAAACATCAGCACAGTAACCGCCTGCCTCCTTAGTGGTCATAAATTGTTGATCGCTTTAAATAATACAAGTGGCTGCATGTGGCATTTTCTTCCCATCCACCAGGCACTATGCAAAAGTGAACAGTTCTGACTGTTCGAGAATAGCTGCAGACGCATGCTGTAGTTTTCCTCGGTTCTTATGAAATATATCAGAACGAGTATGAGGCTACCAGGATGTTGTTGGACTCCAACTGATTTTATGTATCAAATGTATATCCTGCCATTATTTTTATATATAGCTCAGGGCAGTGGTGGGATTCAATTTTTTTTTCCACTGGTTCTGTGAACATGGCTTGGTGGGCGAGGCAGGGGAAGGATACTGTAAAATCTCCATTCCCACCACACTCTAGGGGAAGGATATGGTAAAATCCTCTTCCCACCCACTCCAGGGGAAGGTTACTGTAAAATCTCCATTCCCACCACACTCCAGGGGAAGGATAAAGTAAAATCTACATTCCAGTGGTGGGTTTCAAAAATTGTTCCAACCTACTCTGTGGGTGTGGCCTCCTTTGTGGGAGTGGTTTGCTGCCCATGTGACCGGATGGGAGTGGCTTGCCGCCCATGTGACCGGATATGAAGATGCCGATGACACTTGTCAGAACCACCTTAAATTACCTCACACACAGCACTGGCATGCATAAGAATAGGATGTAAACTTGTTTTTTAAAAGGCATCTTTGGCTTGCGTTAAAACAACTTCAACACACGCAATGTTCTGATTGCACCACAAACGCAGTAGTCATCACCTTTCACAGAGGCACTGAGGTTTATAAATAGGAGCATGATAGTGTAGAATAATCACATCCAAGGACCAGTGGTGGGTTTCAAAAAAGTTTGGAACCTCTTCTGTAGGTGTGGCCTGTTTTCCGGGTCCACTGGTGGAACCTCTTCTAACCGGTTCGGTAGATTTGACGAACCGGTTCTACCGAATAGGTGCGAACTGGTAGGAACCCACCTCTGCTACCGGGGATAAATACCACCTGAACTCCTGCAGGCAAACAGATCCAAAGAAAGAGGGCAGCTACTAGGAAGGCTGCCCCTACTGTGACCTCTTGGAGAAGGGACCTCAAAGTAGACTTAGTTCAAAGAATAGGATTTCTAGAGCAAATTGGAGCCACGCCTTAAGCAGCTTTCCATGTTAAAATCAACACTTTGAATTGCACTCAGAAATCTACTGATGGACAATGCAGCGTATGTAATACCAACCTATCCTGCCCACTGAACTGCCATCCCACCCTCAAAGCAGCCTGCTGTATTCTGGACCAACCACAATTTCCAGGTAGCCTTCTAAGACAACCTGAAGTAAAAGGTATCCTGAGGTCATAAAGGTGTAAGTCAGTGTTTTTAAGGTCTCCTCCAGGGGTGGGTTCTAGCCGATGTTACTGCTCATGCGCACACTTCACACACATGCGCAGTTCAATGGAAATTGTTCTGTGCATGCACAGAACTCCCCCCCAAAAAATGTTGACGGCAGCAACCAGAGAACCAGTTTGGGGGCATGGCCAGCCTGGGTCGCTGTTGGTTCTGCGACCCAGGTCGGCATACCACTACCGATTCGGTCAAACTGATCCAAACTGGTAGGAACCCACCTCTGGTCTCTTCCTTCAGGAAGGGCTGCAACTCGGCCAAGGGACCCTATTCGTCAAGAAGAGCTATGAATACAGATGAACTCCCAAGTTTGTGTCCTGATCCTTCTATCTATCTTACTAGAAGTCCACTTATTTTGTCCATCCATCTGGTAGCCTCGACACTACTTCCACTTCATCCTTAGGTTAAACCAGAGCGTTTCATCATCTTCTTGTGCCATATTCATCATCAGACGTTGGTGGTTATTTTTTATCGACAGTTGCAATTGAACTGATAGATGACCTCTCCCAAAGATTTCATATAAACACAGTATGGTTTGTATGAGACCGCCTCCTGCCAATTACCTCCCTGCGACCAATTAGATCTCACCGATTGGGCCTCCTCCGTATTCCATCGGCCAGCCAATGCCGGCTGGCAACTACAAGGAGGAGGGCCTTCTCGGTAGTAGCCCCGACCCTTTGGAACGAACTCCCTGTGGAGATTCGTACCCTCGCCACCGTCCAGGCCTTCCGCACAGCCTTGAAGAACTGGCTAGCCCGTCAGGCCTGGGGACAAGGATAGTTGCCCCTCCCGAATGATGAATGTATGTTGCTTATTACTTTTATTATATGTGTCTATGTCATTGTTGTATTTTCCCCTCCCTGATTTTATGTGAGCCGCCCTGAGTCCCCTCAGGGAAAAGGGCGGCCTACAAATGTTAATAAAATCACAAAAAAAAAATCACAAAATAAGTAAAGCTGCCCTTTGCAATTGACTGGTGGTGATTTTTGTTAATGCTGATGGTGTTCAAATGGTGCTCCACATTACTTTGGGATTGCACCCAAGGTGTCTATTATTATTGGTATAACCTTATATATTGATTACCCTGATCAATCAGTTGAAAAATCAAATGGCAAACTTAAAATATGAATATTTGGGAGCTCTGGTAATCATTTCACCATAGTACAAGGAACTCTTTGAGAACCCTCCTTGTTGAAATAACTTTTTAAAAAAGCATTGAAAGTCTTCGTACGATCAGACCAGAGGTGGGTTCCTACCAATTCGCACCTATTCGGTAGAACCGGTTCGTCAAATCTACCGAACCGTTTAGAAGAGGTTCCACCAGTGGACCCGGAAAGCAGGCCACACCTACAGAAGAGGCTCCAAAATTCTTTGAAACCCACCCCTGGTCCTTGGATATGATTATTCTACACTATCATGCTCCTATTTATAAAACTCAGTGCCTCTGTGAAAGGTAAGGATGACTACTGCGTTTGTGGTGCAATCAGAACATTGCGTGTGTTGAAGTTGTTTTAACGCAAACCAAAGATGCCTTTTGAAAAACAAGTTTACATCATATTCTTATGCAGGCCAGTGCTGTGTGGGAGGTAATTTAAGGTGGTTCTGACAAGTGTCATCGGCATCTTCATATCCGGGCACATGGGCGGCAAGTCACTCCCATCCGGTCACATGGACGGCAAGCCACTCCCACAAAGGAGACCACACCCACAGAGTAGGTTCAAACAATTTTTGAAACCCACCACTGGACATAAAATCTAAGCTGTCAGTCATGAGTACAAACTTCTTTTCATTTTTAAACTCTGAGATGATTTCACCAGTGGATTCTTTTTCATTGGGCAACTCCTCTCCTTCCAGAGAGGACACCTTTCCGTGATAAATGATGCATCTCCACCAAACAGAATATATTGATGCCAGCTACGCGTTTAGCATTCAGATTAGAAGCGGAGCAGCAAGAAAAGGGATTTCAGAAGAGGAAAGGCAAAGGATTAGAAAATGTATGGCTTTTGCTACCATGCCGTGTAGGTTAGGCAGAGACAAATTGTTCATTAAGGTGCCTCTGCTTTTCTCATGAAATAGGCCCAGAAGGAGGGGAGAAGGAGTATCTCCTGATACAGAACGCATACCAATCAGCCAACCTCATTACCCCCAGGAGTCCATAGTTCACGCTTGACAAAGATTGCCAGATCTTGTGAGATGGGGGGTTATTTTCCATCTCCTCTTCCACTTTTTATTGGTCTTCAGATTCTACATGTGCTAATTATATTGACTGGCTCCAAAAGACAGAATACACCCTGGGAAAACGATGCCTTTCTCTACCCAAGAGATACCCAGGAGAAAAAAAAAGAGCATTTGTTATGTTGATCTGCAGCCACGTTTCTGGCTTAGGTCAGTTGCAATATATTTTTTGAAATTGCATCCATCCGTCTGCCAGTCCACACGGGTCTCTGCCGAGTAGGTTAATAAATAATCAGGGGAGTGAAGTAGACAAGGAGCTAATTTGCTGCACTTTGACAATAACAAAGCTTTTAATCATCTTCTGGCCTGGACAGCGTTGAAAACGGCTGGCGCAACAGCTCTCACTGTGTCTCCTGTAAATTTGAAAGCATCAAGAGCAAGCCTCACCTTTGATCTAGCATAGGGATGGGGAGCTACGGCGCTTTTATAACTTGTGGACTTCAACTCCCAGAATTCCGTGGCACGACAAAACCGCGAAGCCCTTATCCGCGGAGACATAAGTGCGTCGCTAAAGCCGCGACGTCATCATCGCACGTCATCACCGCCGCGACAACAGCGCGGCAACAGAAGGGCGCTTTAAAACGGCGCCGCGGCAGAAAGCCGGTTTCAATTAAGGTAAGGGTTAGGATTAGATTTAGGGGTTAGGTTTAGGGTTAGGGTTAGGGTTAGGTTTAGGGTTAGGTTTAGGGTTAGGGTTAGGGTTAGGGTTAGGGTTAGGGTTAGGGTTAGGGTTAGGGTTAGGGTTAGGGTTAGGGTTAGGGTTAGGTTTAGGGTTAGGTTTAGGGTTAGGTTTAGGGTTAGGTTTAGGGTTAGGTTTAGGATTAGGGTTAGGGTTAGGTTTAGGGTTAGGTTTTGGGTTAGGGTTAGGGTTAGGGTTAGGTTTAGGGTTAGGGTTAGGGTTAGGGTTAGGGTTAGGGTTAGGGTTAGGGTTAGGGTTAGGGTTAGGGTTAGGGTTAGGGTTAGGTTTAGGGTTAGGTTTAGGGTTAGGTTTAGGGTACTGAGTGCTTGGGAATGCGCGGATTTGCCCTCTGCGATTATGTCATCGCGGTAGGGTTGCGTTTTTCCTTAGCGCTTTGAACGGCGCGAATTAGTCTTCGCGCTTATGTCTCCGCGGATAAGGGCTTCGCGGATTTGTGGTGGAACCCAGAATTCTTGAGCCATGCTGGCTCAGGAATTCTGGGAGTTGAAGTCCACAAGTCATAAAGAGGCCATAGTTTCCCCACCTCTGGTCTAGAATGATAGCAGGGAAAGAACCCATTCTGACGGCAAAAAACGTTGCCAAGATTCAGGTAAAGGGTTGGCTGTGAAGAGAGCAGAAATCTAAGCTTTAAATTATTGAAGAATCTGTTGAAAGAAATGTCCTTTTGGGTTCAGCTCCAAGTGGGGGAAAAGACACTGGAGACATGGAGGCTGCTTGGAAAGATGGTTTATTGTTGGACAGGACCACGTGGCTTGAGCCCCGAACAGAAAAGGTGACCACATGCTTCAATGTTGGTGGAGAAGAAGAGAAGGGCCGAGGGAGGGGCTTGCTAGGCTTTTTATACCCTGTTTAGTCCCACCTCTCTGTTTCCTGTTCCTGTGTAAGAAATGTATTCTGATTGGTGCCATGCAGGAGGCTACTCTCTAGGCTGTTTTGAATCCAGGTATAGATGAGTTCTCAGATGCCATGTGGAGAGTTGAGTAATATCCCTTCCCCCTACAGCTGCAGTGAGGAGAAGTCTTTATTATGTAAAGTGGGCTAGCCTGGCCATCTTAATGGCCCATTAGCTGGGGATGGGCAGAAAGCTACAGGCAACTATTCTGTCTTTTAAAACATGTTTCTTTTCACATCCAGAGAAATATTCTGCCTTTTCAATATTTCCTAGGATATTTCATTTTTCTGGGAGAGGGCTGGGTGATAACTTCCCAGAAATCCAAATATTGTAACAAGGCAGCTACCTTTTCCTCCCACATAGTTGTTGTTGCTGCTTTCATCTCTAATTGAATGTCTTCCTTTGAAACCTTTGAACCTCTGGATGTTCAAAAATTTTGGCTACTCCTGTCTAATCCCTGAACATCTGACATTAGCAAAAGATATTACTATGCAGTTTTGGTTAATGCAGCTCTGGATCAAAACTGGAGTATGGGAATCAATATTAAATAGGCAGAAACTGAGAGAGAAGCTCAAAGGGGGAGCACTGCAGAATCAATGCAATATTTATCTGGAGGTGCTGCGGAAGGAAGCGGATGCTGCTGAGCCCCCCCCCCCTCCCCTAGCCATTTTTTATGTGCCAAACACAGGTGGGTTCCTGCCAGTTCTAACCTCTTCTATAGAAGAGGTTACACAAATCTACAGTGCCGTTTAGAACCGGTTCCAGCTCCCTCTCCCCGCCCGTCCGCACATCATCAAGATGAAGAGCGAGAGGAGGAATTCTGGGAGTTGAAGTCCACAAGTCTTAAAGCTGTCAAGTTTGAACACCCCCTGGGTTTTTTTTCCTAAAGGGTTAGGGGTGCAAAGGTCTTGTAACTTGACAGCTTTAAGACTTGTATGCTTCAATGCCAGAGTTCCTGAGCCAACATGACTGGAGGAGGAATTCTGGGAGTTGAAGTCCACAAGTCTTAAAGCTGTCAAGTTTGAACACCCCTGGGGTTTTTTTTCTAAAGGGTTAGGGGTGCAAGGGTCTTGTAGCTTGACAGCTTTAAGACTTGCGTGCTTCAAATGCCAGAGTTTCTGAGCCAACATTTTGGTTGCTAAGCAAGAGCGTTGTTAAGTGAGTTTCACCACATTTTACAAGTTGGCCACGCCCACCCAGTCACATGGCCGGCAAGCCACTCCCATAAAGCAGGCCACACCTACAGAAGAGGTTCTAATTTTTGAAACCCACCACTGTGTAGCTCCCATTTTATCTAGCTGAAATGCAAAGTGGGAGTGGACATTCATTAGGATGGTGGTTTATATTTTAATCAACTTTGGAGTCTTAACTGAGAAGGCCGGTGAGATGAGCTTTTGCTATATTGCGTATCATTCATTCCTGGCCCTACTAATTCATCTTTTTCAAATGACCTGATTCAAAAAGGATCATACTCAGAGTAATCATTCTGAGATTTTTTTTTTTTTTAAATCCTACTCTTCTTTGGGGAAAGGAGCAGTATGATTAATATTTGCGCCGTGCACATGTTTAAAATAAGGAAGGTTTATGACTCTGGATCAACATATTTTAGATAGTAAAAGCCCCAGTGACATCAACGAGAGGGTAAGGGGAGATACAATCGTGAAAGCAGTAGGCCGACAGCAGGAAGAAAAACCTACCCCTTGTCTTGATGATGCATTAACACGGAAAAGGAGCAGAGTTTGCAACAAGACAGCATGGCACCATTTTTATCATTTTGACAAAATAGCAACCCTGGCAGACGTCTAAGCATGCTGCCCTTGATTAAGGAATTGTTCAGTGTTCAGCTTCTATACAATCAGCTGTTTCCCACTGGGCTTTGAAAGATTCTCCCAATAACCCTCTCTCCCTCCCTCCCTTCCTTCCCATTCCTCCCTCTCTCCCACCCTCCCTGAATCCCTCCGTTTCTTCCTCCTTTGTTTACATTTTCTTTTCTATTTTGCCAACAAAGAATGATCCACAAGCCACAATCTGATATAGTTTAGTGTTGTGGCCCAGCAGGAGCCGTTGGAGCTGCCACCAGACTCCGACAGCGAGGGGCCCTCTGAGTCGGCTCTGGAGGAGGTGGAGGACCCTGGACAGGGTTCCAACTCCAAGCAGGGCGCAGAGAGGCTGGTTGGCCACCAGGAGGCACCTGAGCCTTGGACCAGTGGGGAGGAGACAAGGGAGAGTGAGCCGGAGGCCAGTAGTGAGTTGTTCCTGAATGCACGCCATCGAAGAGCTACTAGGCGTCAGGAACAATTACGCAATTACAGGAGGTGATTGCACTCAGCTGGTGGTCATTAGGCTCCTCTCCAGACTATAAAAAGCTACTTGTGCACACGCCCCTCTTTGCAGAAGTCAACGCAGGATTGAATGTCGGAGGACATTACTGTGAGCTTCGCAGGCTGGATTGCTGCCAAGCCTTATCTGTGTTTATTGCTGCCTGAGTTTGTCTGAGTTGCTGCCAAGGTCCTTATCTGTTTGTTCTGCTTGGCTTTCAGCCACCGAGGTTTTGGTTTCTTGCTATTAAAGTACATTCCAGTTAAGCTTGTCTCGGCATTCGTTACTGGACGGAGGAGGAGGTCAGAACAGTTTTGCATTTGTATTTATTATTTTGTCAAACATGTACAAGATAGCAGGTATAAATATAAACATGGACATGAACGAAAGAAACAAATACAGATAAATGGGGACAGTAGGAGAGGGATGGTAGGTACGCCGCCTTTACGGACCTCTTAGAAATGGGGGGCAGGAGGGGGGGATATATACTATGTGTTAGATTTCAGTGTAATGCGATTTCACATGTATACTGTTTCTCTTTAATTTCTCTGTAAAAATAGGACAAGCTGAATACATTGACATATAGTAGAAATACACCAAGGGGATGAGAAGTGGGATAGAAGAAAGAGGGGTAAAGAGGGCGGGAGAGATTCTGTAAACCGCTTAGAGAGGGCTGAAAGCCCTATGAAGCGGTATATAAATCTAACTGCTATTGCTATTGCTAGTAGAATAAGAACAAGGAATAGGAGGCGGAGGAGAAGAAGAGGAGGAGGAGGAGGAGGAGAGCTGAGGTGGCGTAGTGGTTAGGGTGCAGTACTGCAGGCCACTTCAGCTGACTGTTATCTGCAGTTCAGCAGTTCAAATCTCACTGGCTCAAGGTTGACTCAGCCTTCCACCCTTCCGAGGTGGGTAAAATGAGAACCCGGATTGTTGGGGGCGATATGCTGACTCTGTAAACCGCTTAGAGAGGGCTGAAAGCCCTATGAAGCGGTATATAAATCTAACTGCTATTGCTATTGCTATTGCTATTGCTAAGAATCCCCACCGTGAAAAGTTTATTTCATAAAAGGAAAAAAGGAGTGATAAGCAAGTGGGCGAGATTTCAGAAATGATGCATATGAAATGTTGGGTATCAGATGGATGGATGGCATAAGATGGGCAAAATGTCACCTGATTTGATCTCTCAAGATTTGTAGCAATGTTTAAAACAAATAAATTTAGGAGAGACACCTATGTCACTGCACAATATACCTACAGTATGTCTTGCTTAATGTCCCTGTAGAAAGTTAGCCCTATCCTAGAAGAATGAAACATTTTAGGAAATATTAAAAAGGCAGAATATTATATTTCCCCTAAATATAATAAAGTAAAAATAGGACAAGCTGAATACATTGACATATAGTAGAAATACACCAAGGGGAGGAGAAGTGGGATAGAAGAAAGAGGGGTAAAGAGGGCGGGAGAGAGGATGGGAGGGAGGGTGAGAAGGGAGGGAGGGAGTGGAGTGGGAGAGAGGAGTGGTAGAGGGGGAGGGGAAGTAGGGTAGAGGGGAATGATGGAGGGAAGATAGTAAGTTGGAGCGGGGCAGAAGAAAGAGGTGTATGGAGAGTGGAAGAGGTATATTGGGTTTCTATTTGAGTTTGAGTTTGAGTTTCATTTTATTTATATTTCTGGGGGTATTGTTGACAAGAGGAATTGCTGTGATTATTGTTTAATGTTGTGTGGCCCCGGTTATGCACAGTATATATGTGACTGTATGAAAATGAAAAATGGAAAATAAAAACATTTTAACGATGAAGAAGAAATGGGGTGAGGTCCACGGTAGACAGTTTAAGGCTGAAGCTGTGGTGGTTAGAGGATGTAACCACAGAGTCAGATAGAGCATTCCAGGCATCGACCACTGTGTTACTGAATTTGTTTTTTCTGCAATCGTGTTTTAAGGCTTTTGACAAATATTTTTTTTTAAAAATGACCTGCAATTTTATCCAAGCAGCTGAATAGGCTAGTTGGGCATCTTGTTTCAGAAGGAATCCTGAATCTGCCTGAAAACTGGGGCTTTCCCAAATAGCAATAGCAATAGCAGTTAGACTTATATACCGCTTCATAGGGCTTTCAGCCCTCTCTAAGCGGTTTACAGAGTCAGCATATTGCCCCCAACAACAATCCGGGTCCTCATTTTACCCACCTCGGAAGGATGGAAGGCTGAGTCAACCCTGAGCCGGTGAGATTTGAACAGCCGAACTGCAGAACTGCAGTCAGCTGAAGTAGCCTGCAGTGCTGCATTTAACCACTGCGCCACCTCAGCTCTCTTTCCCAAATATTAGCACAGAATATGGCTTCATCAGCTAAGTACACTGACCAAGGGGATTAAGTTCCCAGCCTTGGTTTCAAAGACTGAATTCACTAAGCGGAATATCTAAAGCGGTTGGCTCTCAAGCCTGCTTCCCTGTTTACGTATTTAAAGGCAAATATTTAACGTTGCTCTGGAGCCAACATTTACAGCATGATTCATCTTATCATTTATTCAGAGGTTTGACACCCTGCCTTTCCAATAATAGTCTCCGAGATTGCTCACAAACCGAATTTACACAATAGGATACAAGCAGCCTTTTCACTATTTATTGATGAGGTTAACCATAACAATATGGACAAGCCAACATTACTCATCTCTTTGCTCAGCTACAGTCATCAAGAGGTATCAAATACGTGGACAATTCTCCATATGTGTTAGAACACCACTTCTATAATTCCCGGATAGGATAGAAAAGGCTAGTCTTGCTGCTATTACAGGTGAAAATTATCCAGCAAGAAAACCGGTTCGTGATAGCTTGCAGCCTCCTTAACTGGGATTTCACTCTCTTGATTGCCAAAAGAAGAAGATCCTGCAGATGGATCTAATCTGATCTAGCTACAGTAGATCTTAATGCAGAGGTGGTATTCGGCCAGTTCTGACGGGTTGTGGAGAACCGTTAGAGGAAATTTTGAGTCGTACGGAGAAATGGCAAATAGGCTGGCCCCGCCCCCCACTGCCTCCCAGCCTCCCACCTGATCTTGTTTTGCTACCCTGAACAGGAGAACGAAGCTGGAAAGCAGGTTAGTAGGAATGGGGATTTTGTAGTATCCTTCCCCTGCCATGCCCACAAAGCAACACCACGCCAGTAGTGGGATTCAAATAATTTAACAACCGCTTCTCTGCCCTAATGACTATCTAGATAGGTGGGGCTTGGTGGTCATGTGACTGGGTGGGCTTGGCCAACTCAAGGTCACTCAGGTCAATGGGCGCTTTGCCTTAGCTGTTACAATGGTAATAAGGGTTAACCGGAGAGGCAGTTTCTGTAAGCAGGTCAATAAAGATTAGGCGAGAAACAACACCAAAATGTTTCCTTCCTGCCTTCCTTACACAATTAGCCCTGTAAAGTGGAAAAAAACAAAAAGTAGATTTCTTCCAACAACCGGTTCTCTCAACTGCTTAGAAAGTTACCAACCGGTTCTCCCGAATAGGTGCGAACCGGCTGAATCCCACCACTGGTGTGTGTGTGTGTGTGTGTGTGTGTGTGTGTGTGTGTGTGTGTGTGTGTGTGTGTGTCATTCTTTGCCATTTTTCTAGAAAATAATGTCCAATTCTTATTTTTAATTCCCAATAATAATTTGTTATAACTGACCTCATGACTCTTAATATTAAAGGGTTTTTTTAGCTACGACTATTTCTTTCGTAGTTACAAAGACAGGAATGCTAACATTACTAGAGAAGGATTTGGCAAGGAATTTTAACAGATTGGAAAATGCTCAATCATACCATACAATTCTGGGGAAAAAAAATAAGGATATCACAATTCATAATTTTTCAAGGGGAGCTGTGAGAAGCAATGGGAAGGCAAAGTTCTGTGGTGGATACAAGAAGGATGTAAGTAACTGGATACATCCCAATTGATCCACTTACTAGCGATACACAATAAACATTCGTGTTAAAACACATAGAAGAACAAAATATGTACATATTATGCAGAATTTCCACAAACAACATAGCAAAAACCTGGCCAAACTAAATCTCAGCCATGTGATTGTGCAAGTTTTGTTTAGTTGAGAAAGAATGTTTGAATTCCACGTTCTTTTGAGGCTCTCTGTTCATCAGTAGAAAATTTCCATTCTTATGACCATTTTAGGATGTTAAATTATGCATGTTGGGGGATGGAGTTTTTGCTCTAATATGATAATCAGATCTCTGGAGACAAAAGACAGGATAGAGAATTGATGGACAACAAGAAGCTGAAATGTAGATTTGCCAGTCTTCAATTTTTGGAATTTAGTATTGGAAACATCAAGTTCTTCGGATATTGAAGCTATCAGCAATTAGTTACCTGACTGAACTGACTGAATAAGACAAGACAGTAAAATATATACTGCCATCCAGAGAATCATTAACTTCACCATATTCATCACCACACAAATATATGTGTATAAGATTCCAGCTTTTGATGCACAATGTGTTTGACTAGGCAAAATGTTTCAACTCCGCATTTTGATTGTTTTATATATACTGTATAACGCCAGCTAAGTTTCAGCAATAAATCTGGCTACCAGCTATTTATTAAGTCAAATTTATTGGAAAAGCACTCTTCTTTTAAGCCTACAAAGTTTTTTTCTTTCTTCTTTTCTTTTTTAATGGAATGTTTTTACAGTGTTAAGTTGATTCTGTCCACCTCCCAGCCCCCAATAACTTTTTTTTATTAAAAAAAATATATAATTTTTAATTTAAAACAAATACAACATCTTTCTTTACATGCTATAGAAAGTGTGTCAGTTGGTCACAAATAAACTTTCGTGCATCTCCACAGTCAACAAACATAACTCATGTTAACTCGAGCGTTTTAACTCAGATATTCATACATATCACCATCATCATATATCCATTTTCATTTGACTGTAATTATTATTTGAAAATATTAATAAAAATAATAATCTTAAACAATACATGCCCACACACCAGTGGGAAAATAAAAAAATAAAAAAAAGACAAAAAGAACAAAAGACAAGGCAGGGAAGAAAAAACAAAACAAAAAATAAAGAAAAAATAAAAGAACACAGGTATATATTATATAAAAAAAAGTATATCAGCTGGTTACAACATGTTTTGGTGCATCTCTTCCATTAATTCATATTAATTCAAATATCTTAACTCAAATGTTTACCATATTAACATCATTATACCTCCACTTTTAGTTGACTACAGTTATTTAAACATCCATCCTTAACTATGCCAAAGAGTTAATCCATAACACCTGCTGACATTTCATTTACTTGTTTGTAAAATCCTCTATTAACATCAAATCCTCATATCCTATTTTAGCTGAACATCCATAATATTTAATACCAAAAAGTCCATCTTCCATGCAATGTAGTTTATTATCATTCTCCCTTCTTTATGTAGTTATATTGTATATCATAACATTTTCCCCATATTAATTAACATTTAACTGTATATATTTTATTTTATTTTTTAATAGTGATAATTATTGTGATTAATAACCTTTGTATATAATCCAAAAATATTTCCAACCTTCCTTTCTCCCCCAATAACGTTTTAGGTAGTCAACCTAAATGCAGAAAAAAGTTTCTCTATTGTGATAATGGATAAGAAACCTTGCAAGGGGTTTGATTAAATTTTCTCGCTGAAAATAAATGCTCCTGGTGCCATTACTTAAAGATTGCTTTTAAGATTAGGTACCCCAAGAGACCTGTGAAATCTTCTTTAATCATTATTTGCTGGAAATCAACGAGTTAGCGTGCTTGAATAATTCTGCCTATAAATTCTACTCAAGACAGTGTGATTATGTGTCTTAGCATTTACTCAACAACTAACATTGAACTAAGTGGAATGGTGAAACTGTCCAAATCCATCAGTAAATTGAGTAATCAGTAAAGCTATTCAAAAAAGTTAATATTATATGGAATTAAAGATGTTTTCATAATCATTTTTAATTATAAAAGTTTTCCATAATTCCATGACTTCAAGAAAACAACTGCAACAATAAGTCATTTAAAAATCCGTTCTTGGTACTAGCATTCAACTGTATTTAATGCTGGCACTAGATCAATTTCTGTCTAACTTCAGGAATGATCATGGGAAAGAGACCATATTGATCTCTTTGATGCTAAATAAACTTTGCCGACTCTTCAGCATGAAAAATGTCTCCCCGTCGGTTCTGCTTAGACATCTCAGTGATTTTTTGCTATTACAGAGTCAACACAGTATCTGTCTGAAGGTTTTTCAGAGATGGTGTCATAGCATCCAGAAGATGGCTTGCAGCCCTGACAGATGGGACTTGAAGGCACCATTCTAAAGTGACTCATCTCCAGTGGTGGGATTCAAAAACTTTTTACTACCAGTTCTGTGGGCGTGGCTTGCTGGGCGTGGCTTGCTGGGCGTGGCAGGGGAAGGATACTGCAAAATCCCCATTTCCTCCTGATCAGTTGGGACTCGGAGGCAGAGGATAGATGGGGGTGAGGCCAGTCAGAGGTGGTATTTACCGGTTCTTTGAACTACTCAAAATTTCCGCTACCGGTTCTCCAGAACTGGTCAGAACCTGCTGAAGACCACCTCTGCTCCTGTCCTATTATGGTAGCTATGTACAAACATAACATATACAGGATCTGAAACACTGAAAGAGACGGACTGAACTTCGATGCTATTACTACTGCATGGTGGTGACAGGCCCATGACTCTTTTTCCCCTGTAAATAAAAAGTAATGAATCAATTGATTGTTATTCCAGGTAAATTGAAAGACAGATGAGGAAATAAGACTTTAACTGGTTTTGGACTGTTACCTTCCCCTTGAAGACTAAGGTTTACAAAATAGGTGAGTGCATTTCTTGATTCAGCCTGAAGCCAGCTGCACAGCTTTTAACAGTGGTGGCCAGAAATGTAGCAATCTGTCCTATGGAATTTGAAAACTTAACCTCCATAGATAGATCCTAAAATGGTGGAAGAGAGAGAAAGAGAAGGAGAGATAGTAGGAAAGGAAGAAGAAGAGTGGAGGAGAGGTAAGGGAAGAAGAAAGAGGTAAGGAGAGGTGGGTGGAAGGGAGAGAAAGAGAAGGAGAGGAGGGAGGAAGAGAGAGGAAGAGAAGGAGAGAGGGTAGGAAGGAGAAGAAAGAGGGTAAGAGTAGGGGAGAGGTAAGGGAAGGAAGAAGGGGTTGGAGAGGAGGAAGGAAGGAAGTAGAGAAGGAAGGGAGGAGAAAAGAAAGAGAAAATAAGGTGGTGTCTTAGCAGGTGCGAAGGATGGTAAACAAAGCATTTTAAACTATACCTTATAACCTTCCAAATGGAATAATAATAATATAAGAATGGCAAAGAAAAAGAATAACTATGTGAATGTATATCTATAATCTGTATGTAAGAGAATAAATGACAGTAAGAACATAAAGCACAATAGAGGTAAATAATATTTGGTTATAAATAGCTAAGTATAAATAAATAAAGAACTGTACATAAAAATGGATAACGAATAAGGGGACCATGAACGCAAGATAGAAATGTATAGAAGGGAAAACACTAACTGTAAAGAAACCGATACGGAACTGCTGTATGATATACGATGGAACTTATTGTTCCTATGTTGTTTTAAGTCATGTGTCTGTTTCTGTTGATGTGTTTATGTGTTTAAAATAAAAATTTATAAAAAAAAAAAAAGATACAACCTAAAATAACTGTTCCTGATTTGCACCATTTCAATCTAAGAGGGGAGTTGATTGACCGAACATGAACACTGGTTCCCTCCAGAGTATAATTTGGAACATTATGGTGACTGGCATGATGAGTACATAAATAACTATTTGTTTAGACTAGAAATCTAGTGTATTAGAATTGCCTGAGTACAAAAATGGTTAGATATGCTCAAGAAACCAGAGCTTCTTTAAATGCAGCACTGCAGGCTACTTCAGCTGACTGCAGTTCTTCAGTTCGGCGGTTCAAATCTCACCGGCTCAGGGTTGACTCAGCCTTCCATCCTTCCGAGGTGGGTAAAATGAGGACCCGGATTGTTGTTGGGGGCAATATGCTGACTCTGTAAACCGCTTAGAGAGGGCTGAAAGCTTATGAAGCGGTATATAAGTCTAACTGCTATTTATATTCTTATGCAGGAATGTTTGGGAGGCACATTTTCTGTTCGACCACTAATATAGAAAGTAGCATTCTCCTTGTGACATCACCCATGGCATTAATATCACATGACAAGGCACCATTTAATAGAAATCTACGTTTAGGAGGAAATTGCATGAGAAAAGAGTGAAAAGAATGGGGAAGGTTCAAAAGATAACAGAAAAAGCTATCATTCTTGTTGGGAGTATACTGTTGGGTAGGCAATATATATCCTTATACAACAACAAATTGTCTGCTTGCCCTATGCTTGATGACTTGATGACTGGAATGTGAACTGCGACTGCAAGCAATTGTTTGTTCTTTGAATTGTGTTTGGACTAATATCTGCTATCACTGCTTGTGAAGCAATTATCAGTAGTAAAGCTACTTGTTCTTACTATGAATTGTGTTTGGACTAATATCTGCTATCACTGCTTGTGAAGCAATTATCAGTAGTAAAGCTACTTGTTTTTACTATGAATTGTGTTTGGACTAATATCTGCTATCACTGCTTGTGAAGCAATTATCAGTACTAAAGCTACTTGTTTTTACTATGAATTGTGTTTGGACTAATATCTGCTATCAGTGCTTGTGAAGCAATTATCAGTAGTAAAGCTACTTGTTCTTACTATGAATTGTGTTTGGACTAATATCTGCTATCACTGCTTGTGAAGCAATTATCAGTAGTAAAGCTACTTGTTTTTACTAGCAGTGTCTGAAACTCTATTCGTGTGTTTCTACTAGCAACATTCTTTCTCTCTAGCTGTACATTCCACTGCACTACTTTCTGTCTCGCAACGGAGATACCCCTAATAATTCTGGGTCCCTTTCATCACATTCTCTCACCATCCCTTTTACACAAGATTGACTGTAATAAGTCATCTAGCATGAGACCTGATATAGGTGCAGCCTTCTCCAAGGTCTTTTCTTGCTACAGGAAAGTTTTGATTCAGAAACCTGATCCATTTCCATCATTCAAGCAGAAAGTTTGGATAATGTCATGATGGATGAAAAACAAAAAAAAACTTCAAGTGTGTCCCCTTTCTTTGGTGCTAGTCCTTCTATGATGCTCCCTCTGCATCTCATTCCACCTCTTATTTGCTTCTCTCCCCCACTATTATGCCTTCAGAGTGCTTGTGATCCAACGGATAACTTTCACAGGGAAGCTAGTAGGGCTGCTTCAGAGTGGTATTCAGCCAGTTCGGACCAGTTTGGGCGAACCGGTAGCAGAAATTTTGAGTAATTCGAAGAACCAGTAAATACCATCTCTGGTTGGCCCACCCCTCTCGCCCCCGTTGTTCCCTGTCCCTTGTTTTTTAGTTCAGCCGATTCATGCGGCAGAGCAGAGCTAAAAAGCAGCTAGCTCACCAGGGTGCTGCGTGCATGCGCAAACGTGTGCACAAAGCACAAGCACATGTGCAAAGCATGCTCTCATAGAACTAGTAGGAAAAGATTTGGAATCCCACCGATTTTAAGGAATTGAAAGTAGTAGACACAGACTTCCTCCCATTGTTTACTAAATCATCAGGTCATCCACAGGCATGATTGAGGATGGATTTGAACCACACTTTCCAATCAAATCATAACAGAGACTTATTGTAACAGAAACCTATAGAGACTAAATTTTACACTAATAATGTTTGGAAAAATAAATCTTTTAAAAATAAGAAGGCATGAATGCCGTCATATGCAAGTTTACGCATCCTATTACTTTTATGATCAAAGTAAAGCAGATAAGGGAATATATAGAATATTATTAAAACATGTTTTATATCAGTGTTCTCCCTTCACTGTTTAAAAAAAAGCAGACCACATTTATTCCTCATTAATTAAATTAATTAAAGAGCCAAGGTGACGCAGTGATTAGAGTGCTGTACTGCAGCCACTTCAGCTGACTGTTATCTGCAGTTCCGCGGTTCAAATCTCACCAGCTCAAGGTTGACTCAGCCTTCCATCCTTCCGAGGTGGGTGAAATGAGGACCCGGATTGTTGTTGGGGGCGATATGCTGACTCTGTAAACCGCTTAGAGAGGGCTGAAAGCCCTATGAAGCGGTATATAAGTCTAACTGCTATTGCTATTGCTTGTGTGAAGATGAGGAGTAAGTTAGGTCTTGTTTTGAGTTTTTGGTTTTTAGAGAAGACCCCATCCTGGTTAGATGAGAGGAGAAGGTGGCCTGCAGTTTGGAGAGCACACAAAGAGCAATCGTTGCTCAACCTCATCGGCCGTTGTGAAGAGGTTTGTAATGCTTCCTGAGGGGAAAGTTGGAAACCCCACAAATAATCCTCGGTCAGAGCCTTGAGAAACATTCAGTGTGTGAATTCTGGAGTTGAATATCTCCATGACTAAATCTCTCAGCTTCCTGTGGCAATGCGTCTAAAGACCTGACAAAATAACAGAAGATAGCTATGATGATACCGCAGAGATAATTCATTTCTCTTCATTCTCACCAGTCAAGGGGGGAGGTGAGTTCAGTCTGGGTACGCGAGTAAATAAATATCGCATCACAAAAATGCAATAAGTCGCTCAAGACGTATTGCCAGGGGAAATGAGTTTCTCCCCATAAAATTCTCACTGTTCAGATACAGGGCATACATCTCAGCTACAATTCTTTACACATCCAGAAAGTGTCACGTTAAATGATTACTCCTGGATTTCCCGAGTTTTGTTTGCTTTAATTTCCTTTTTTTTAAAAAACCAAATACAGATAGTCTTTGACTTATGACCACAGCTGAAGCCAAAATTTCCATTGCTAAGCAAGACAGTTGTCAAATAAAATTTGCTCCATTTTACAGCCCTGCCACCGTTGTTAAGTGAATCAGTGCAGTTGTCGAGTTAGTAACATGGTTGTAAAATGAATAGCAATAGCACAGTAAATATGTGATTGTATAGAATGAAAAACATAATAAAATATATATAAATAAAAAATGAATAGCAATAGCAATAGCAGTTAGACTTATATATCGCTTCATAGGGCTTTCAGCCCTCTCTAAGCGGTTTACAGAGTCAGCATATCACCCCCAACAATCTGGGTCATTTCACCCACCTCGGAAGGATGGAAGGCTGAGTCAACCCTGAGCCGGTGAGATTAGAACCGCCGAACTGCAGTTAGCAGTCAGCTGAAGTGGCCTGCAGTACTGCACCCTAACCACTGCACCACCTCGGCTCTTCCTGGCTTCGCCATTGACTTTACTTGTTAAAAGATCATAAAAACTGCATGTCATCAATATGAAGAAGTTGCCAACTGTCTGAATTTTGACCATGTGATGACGGAGATGCTACGACAGTCATAAGTGTGAAAAACGGTCATAAGTCACTTTTTTCAGTGCCATTGTAGCTTCAAATGGCCACTAAATGAATGGTTTTTAAGTTGTAAGTTGAGGACTACCTATAAATTACTTACAGTCTCAAATGATGTATGTACGAACAACTATTTTAAGACATTAGCACAGCTGGCTCAACCTTGGCGACTTTAAGTCTTGTGGACTTCAATTCCCAGAATTCCCCAGCCAGCTGTGCTGGCTGGGGGATTCTGGGAGTTGAAGTCCACAGGACTTAAAGTTGCCAAGGTTGAGCCAGCTGTGCTGGCTAGGGGATTCTGGGAGTTGAAGTCCACAGGACTTAAAGTCGCCAAGGTTGAGCCAGCTGTGCTGGCTAGGGGATTCTGGGAGTTGAAGTCCACAGGACTTAAAGTTGCCAAGGTTGAGCCAGCTGTGCTGGCTGGGGGATTCTGGGAGTTGAAGTCCACAGGACTTAAAGTTGCCAAGGTTGAGAAACACTGCATTAGCAACAACAAATGCTGATGCTCTTTCTGCCCTCTTTCTTTCTCCTCCTGTACATTCTTTTATTCACTTGCTGTTAGATAGCAATCAATGATCTTTGCCTTTCAGTGATGAGTGTACCAAATTCAAGCTTAAAAAAAAAAACTCTTTGCAAAGAGGCATCTTGTAGGTCACTGAACCAGGATTTTAAGTTGCCCAGAGAGGATTATAGATATTGTTTTCTCTTGCTAAGTAATACATTTCTATTCAAGTTGCCTTGGTTGAATGCAGTTTTTATCTGCCTTTGATGATGGCATAAAAGGGGGGGCAAAAAAGAATAAAGATAAAGTGATACTACACTCAGTAATCTCTTTATGCTTTATGTGGGCTGAAAGAATATCAGCAGAGCCCTTAATATCTTAAATGCATCTGGTATTCATTTCCACTCACACAGCTGAATACAGCTCCGGATGGAATGAGGGAACAACAGGGGGAAATGTTTGCGATGTGTGGTCAGAAGTTTGAATTTTGGAAAGATAGACATCACTATGAGTGCATTACAGCTATTTGTGCTTGGATGACTGTTCTGACCCCCCCCCCCTCGTCCCACACCAACACACACTCCAAGCCAAAGATACTTTACGGAATTTATTAACAGACAGACAGGTCCTTGGCAGCAAACCGGCACAGACAAGCTTGGGCAGCAATCCAGCACAGATAAGTCGTGGCAGCAATCCAGCCTGCCAAGCTCACAGTAATGTCCTCCGACATTCAATCCTGCGTTGACTTCTGTAAAGAGGGGCGTGTGCACAAGGAGTCTTTTTATAGTCTGGAGAGGAGCCTAATGACCACCAGCTGAGTGCAATTACCTCCTGTAACTGCGCAACTGCTCCTGACGCCTATTAGCTCTTTGATGGCATTCATCCAGGAACAACTCACTACTATCTTCTGGCTCACTCTCCCTTGTCTCCTCTCCACTGGTCCAAGGCTCAGGCGCCTTCTGGTGGTCCACCAGCCTCTCTGCGCC
The DNA here is from genome assembly GCF_051295495.1 of Thamnophis sirtalis. Taxonomy (NCBI): domain Eukaryota; kingdom Metazoa; phylum Chordata; class Lepidosauria; order Squamata; family Natricidae; genus Thamnophis; species Thamnophis sirtalis. Next base: position 2,106,656 of record NW_028261396.1, read on the forward strand.
CTGCTCGGAGTCGGAACCCTGCCCAGGGTCCTCCACATCCTCCAGAGCCGACTCATAGGGCCCCTCACAGTCGGAGTTCGGTGGCAGCTCCAACGGCTCCTGCTGGGCCACAACAGATGACCAACACCTCCAGGATATGTCATTTAACCAAGCAAGCATAATATTGTATTAGAATATTATTCTTCATTCTCTGTTTCTCTCAATAAGTGAAGTGAAGAGAGAGCTTTATCATCAGGGGCTTAAATCAAAACAACTTTCTTTTTAAAAAAAAAAATATTCTTATAAATAACTCAAGGAGGTGAACATGCCTAATTCTCCCCCCTCTCCTGTTTTCCTCACAAGAGAAACCCTGTGAATGGGAGGGGCTGAAAGAGAGAAGCTAACCCAAAATCACCCAGTCGGCTTCACTATTTACAACTCAGGTTGGAAGTGGGATTTTTTTTTTCCAATCTAATGTATGAACTCGTGAGACTTCAACACTTTTGAAATTATTTGTTAATTAAAATGGGAATCGTATAAATCCCTTCGGGGATACGGTTAAGGTCCCGATGCATGGAGGTACCAGAGTATTCAACATAATACTTCATGCCTGAAGGCTGCCTCCCATGAAAATTTATGCCATCATACTGTGGGAAGTTATCACCCAGCCCTCTCCCAGAAAAATGAAATATCCTAGGAAATATTGAAAAGGATGTGAAATATTTCTCTGGATGTGAAAAGAAAGAAACATGCTTTAAAAGACAGAATAGTTGCCTGTAGCTTCCTGACCATCCACACTTTGTCAATAGGCCATTGAGAAGGCCAGGCTAGCCCACTTTACATAATAAAGACTTCTCCACTGCAGCTGCAGGGGGAAGGGATATTACTCAACTCTCCACATGGCATCTGAGAACTCATCTATACCTGGATTCAAAACACAGCCTAGAGAGTAGCCCCCTGCATGGCACCATGGGAGTCTGACAACCAATCAGAATACATTTCTTACACAGGAACAGGAAACAGAGAGGTGGGACTAAACAGGGTATAAAAAGCCTAGCAAGCCTCTCCTTCAGCCCTTCTCTTCTTCTCCACCAACATTGAAGCGTGTGATCACCTTTTCTGTTCAGGGCTCAAGCCATGTGGTCCTGTCCAACAATAAACCATCTTTCCAAGCAGCCTCCATGTCTCCAGTGTCTTTTCCCCCACTTGGAGCTGAACCCAGAAGGACATTTCTTTCAACAATACAATTGCCAGCCTAAGTACTACATCATCCTTTTTATGCTGGTTTATAACACAGTACAAACCCAGATTAATGGACCATTTGGGAAGTGAGGGTCTACTCAAGCTGAATATTGGTTAAATCCAAATGTGTACTATTTGTATGTATGTATGTGTGTGTGTGTGTATGTATGTATGTATGTATGTATGTGTGTGTGTATATATATATATATATATATATATATATATATATATATATATATATATATATATATATATATATATATATATATATATATATATATATGATTTTTACAACCCCTGGTAAGCCCCAATTATGGGAGGAAGCTAACTGCTTCCATCATCTGTCAATCGGCTCATCACAAGAGTCCATCACGACAGAAACCCAATATTTTTTATTGTTGCCTTTGTTATATTCGTGGTTTTTTTTGGTGCTATATATATATTTCTGTGTTGTTGTTTTTTTGTGCTGATAAATAAATAAAGGGAGACTAGTATAGATCTATTTCAAGCTATTTAGCTCTCATCAGCTAGCCATACCCTTACTGGGATTCGAACCTGGGCTATGTTACATACTAGGCTGACATCTTAGCCATTAGGCCACAGGCTCTTATCCATTATCAGCGAAGCCAGGGAATTTATTTATTTATCAGCACACACAAAAACACAAATATAACAAAGGCAACAGTAAAAATATTGGGTTTCTGTCGTGATGGACTCTTGTGACAAGCCGATTGACAGACGATGGAAGCAGTTAGCTTCCTCCCATAATTGGGGCTTACCAGGGGTTGTGACTCTTACCAGGGGTTGTGACTCTATATATATATAAATGTGATTTCATTTTCAGAAAAACCCCAGAGAAATCCTTAAGAGACATTTGTCTGTTAAATAAGGGTGAAATTTAAACAAGCATTTTCCCATTGCATTTAAAGGCTGCTAATCCAAAGTTTCACTGTCCTAGACCTATTGCAAATATTTATATAAATAACAGACTTAAGTCACTATAATAGATATACCACTCCAGGTAGGATTTCACATGAGAAACCTTGCTCTTTCAAGATTTCTTCAATAAATTGTCAGTTCTTTGTTTCTTCATATACATGCAGTTTACACTCTGTTTCCTCAACAGCTGGAGGCTATTTGCTTTCTGAAGCTCTGATGGGAATCTCAATCAAGCGGAGAGAAATTCCCAGCTACCGCTTAATTAACCACTTGTTTCTATCCGTCTGCCATTTTTCTTCATCTATCTAGCTTATGATGCAAGAGCAGACGAGCAGCTGTAACTTTATACTCTACCCTGGAATCAAGGAGAAAATCAGTTGCTCCTACCTGATGGTGGTAATGATAATGTATTGGAAATGGAAGGCAATAATTATCAATTTTCATTGCTGGGATGATCCCACGATAGTCTTAACTGACATATATATATTTGAAATTCAGTAATTCTGTTTTGTAGTGTGGGAAGTTATCATCCAGCCCTCTCCCAGAAAAATGAAATATCCTAGGAAATATTGAAAAGACAGAATATTTCTCTGGATATGGAAAGAAAGAAACATGTTTTAAATGACAGAATAGCTGCCTGTAGCTTCCTGCCCATCCCCACTGTTAATGGACCATTAAGAAGGCCAAGATAGTCCCTTTTACATAATAAAGACTTCTCCACTGCAGCTCCAGGGGGGATGGGAGTAAAAGCATGATAATATTGGCCCTTTACTCAACTGACCACATGGCACCTGAGAACTCAACTAAACCTGGATTCAAAACACAGCCCAGAGAGTTGCCCCTGCATGGCCCTATGGGAGTCTGACAACCAATCAGAATACATTTCTTACACAGGAAACAGAGAGGTGGGACTAAACAGGTTATAAAAAGCCTAGCAAGCCCCTCCCTCAGCCCTTCTCTTCTTCTCCACCAACATTGAAGCATGTGATCACCTTTTCTGTTCAGGGCTCAAGCCATGTGGTCCTGTCCACCATTAAAACCATCTTTCCAAGCAGCCTCCATGTCTCCAGTGTCTTTTTCCCCACTTGGAGCTGAACCCAGAAGGACATTTCTTTCATCAGTAGGAAGGAGGAGATGTGGAAATAGAAGGGCTCCTGATATCACAAGAAATTTGTAGTTCACTAATGCAAAAATAAAGAGGGCCACAGTCATATTCTCTCCCCTTTCTCCTCCCCTTCATAGTTAGGTTCTTGATATGCTGTTCTTCGTGTTCTAAGGGTGACTGAACATTTGAGCAGTTCCAAAGAAGAGCAAACTTATTTACTTACTTACTTTTAATTCACTGCACAACACTCCGTAAAATGTTGGATTATTTCAAAGCTTCCACCAAATCTCTTTTAGAGATACAGAAGTGGTTTTTTCCCCCTCTGCTTTTTATTGTCTAATCATAGGCTCAGCAATTTGTCAAAAGTGTATTACCAAGACTGTGATTGCTCCGAAGGTACCAATTTCAGCAGTGCCCAATTCAGCTTTGGAACAAGATTCGCAAAAGCTAGAATTCATCTGTGTTTAGTGATCAGTCTGCAGATTGGGTTCCATTCTCTGTGAAGCCACAATAATAGCATCCAAAATGAATCCAAAAAAAAAAAAACTTTCCTATTGCTGTGCCTCAGCGTTATCTTTAACAGGATGGCCAGAACCTGACCCTCAGCCCTGCACTGAGACATAGTTATTATTAATGGAATCCATTATGTTGGGAAACGAAGGCCATGCTATAATTGTAAAGTCAAATAATTCCACAAAATAAGAGCAAGAATTCCTTGGTCATCCAGGTGCATCTCATCTTTTTTTTCCCCACCCAGTTGCAACTGAGATAAAGACATACCAGATATATCATATGTTAAAAGCATCTTCATTACATCAATTAAAATGCATATGTGTGCAGTTAGAGCTATTTTAAAAAAAGACGAAAGAAAATATTGGAACAATGATAGGAAGAGTGACGGTCAACCAGTGGTGGGTTTCAAAAATTGTTCGAACCTACTCTGTGGGTGTGGCCTCCTTTGTGGGAGGGGCTTGCCACCCATGTGACCGGATGGGAGTGGCTTGCCACCCATGTGACCAGATGGGAGTGGCTTGCCGCCCATGTGACCGGATATGAAGATGCCGACGACACTTGTCAGAACCACCTTAAATAACCTCACACACAGCACTGGCCTGCATAAGAATATGATGTAAACTTGTTTTTTAAAAGGCATCTTTGGTTTGCGTTAAAACAACTTCAACACACGCAATGTTCTGATTGCACCACAAACGCAGTCGTCATCCTTACCTTTCACAGAGGCACTGAGTTTTATAAGTATGAGCATGACAGTGTAGAATAATCATATCCAAGGACCAGGGGTGGGTTTCAAAATTTTTTGGAACCTCTTCTGTAGGTGTGGCCTGCTTTCCGGGTCCACTGGTGGAACCTCTTCTAACCGGTTCGGTAGATTTGACGAACCGATTCTACCGAATAGGTGCGAACTGGTAGGAACCCACCTCTGGAGTGGAGTTACCAGAGCATTGTGCATATCATTTGCAGGAGACTTTTTTTACAGTAGATGACGTCAGGCTAGAATTTCAGATGAGGGAATCACCAACTTGTGGCTTATAAAAAGGGGTTAAAGTTTCATGGATCATAAGGCAGCGTGGTTTTGTTCAAAGGGTATGCCAAGGATTTATGTAGAGGCAGCAAGATTTATGTTGGCATGTTTTCCTACACACTGCAATCCTCGCAGAAAGGCTGCCCCAAAATGGTGCTGATGTTAGCATTTTTGTGCCTGCATCAAAGAATGCATCTTCTGTACTCTGATCTCAATTTGATCGCATCGCTTTTACTGCTTAATGAGCATGACAATTAAGGTTGAACCAGGAGAGAACATTACTTTTATAACATCCTGGCAAGGTTAATTGGGAGACTGAGAGGAACTGTAGAGGATGTCTCGGGAAGGCAGAAGAAGGCGGTGGAGTGGGCAATAAAGGAGTAGAAAGTGAGAAAGAGGGAGGGGAATAGATTGCTGAATAGATGAATGCAGGTGCTCATTTATAATAGAAAGGGCTGCAGGTGCATACAGTGATAAAGCAAGTTCATATCCTTGGGACTACTGAATACACAAATTAGCTTTAATCTATCCAATTCAGGGGTATGGAAGGGAAAGAATACGAAAGGTACCGTCAGCCTCTCTTGAAAGTACACGGGCCATACATCTTACAACATACAGGTAGCTCTCAATTAGCAGTTAGACTTATATACCGCTTCATAGGGCTTTCAGCCCTTTCTAAGCGGTTTACAGAGTCAGCATATTGCCCCCAATAATCCGGGTCCTCATTTTACCCACCTCGGAAGGATGGAAGGCTGAGTCAACCTTGAGCCGGTGAGATTTGAACAGCCGAACTGCAAAACTGCAGTCAGCTGAAGTAGCCTGCAGTGCTGCATTTAACCACTGCGCCACCTCTTCTTCACGACCGCAATTCAGCACGCAAAATTTACGTGGTTAAGATGAGAAATTTGTTCAGTCAGTGTTGCCCCATTTTACGGCTTTCCTTGCCACCTTTGTTAAGTGAATCACTGCCCTTGTTCAATTAGTAACATGGTTGTTAAGTGAATCTGGTTCTTTGCTTGTCAGAAGGAGATCGTGTGACCGTGGGACACTGCAACCGTCATAAATGTGAGTCAGTTGTCAATCGTCCAAATGTAAATCATGTCACGGCGGGGGGGTGTGCCACAATGGTATTCAGTGTAAAAAAATGTCCATAAGTCAGTGCCGCTGTAACTTTGAACGGTCACCAAACTGTTGTAAGTCGAGGAGTACCTGTAGTTGTTTTCATTTAGTTTTGAGTTTTCTCACAGTTGGAACCCTTCTTTTTTCCCCCATAAATGAGCGTCAATCCAACGTCTCAGAAAAACTCTCAATTTCCCCTGATCTTCCTTTCTTTTAGCATATAGGCCACCTGGTTCCACCACAAAACCGCGGTTGACTAAAGCGCGCTCGATGAAACCGCGTACCTGACGTCATCACAGCGTGACGAAAAAAGCATGCTGTGAGCGCTAAAGCTAAAATTAACCCCTAAACCTAAACCTAACCCCACGAAACGTAACCCTAAACCTAACCCTAAACCTAACCCTTAACCTAACCCTAAACCTAACCCTAAACCTAACCCTTAACCTAACACTAAACCTAACGCTAGCCCTTAACCTAACCCTAAACCTAACCCTAACGCTTAACCTAACCCTAACCCTAACCCTAAACCTAACCCTAAACCTAACCCTAACGCTTAACCTAACCCTTAACCTAACCCTAAACCTAACGCTAACCCTTAACCTAACCCTAAACCTAACCCTAATGCTTAACCTAACCCTAACCCTAACCCTAACCCTTAACCTAACCCTAAACCTAACCCTAACGCTTAACCTAACCCTAACCCTAAACCTAAACCTAACCCTTACCTTTACGTGAATCGGCTTGCTTTCAAAGCGCTTTTTAAAGCGCCCTTTTTTCTCCGCGGTCGCTGTTGTTGCGCTGCTGATGACGTCAGCGACGCGCTTTAATCGGGCGCGCTTTAGTGGACCGCGGTTTTGTCGTGCCACGAGGCCACCTGCTGTATAACTTGACAAATTGCACAGGTTCCAGAACCAATCTAGAATATAAGACTTGTGTGAGTGATGGTGATGGCAGTCTCTTACTTCACTTTTTGGAATCATCCAAGATTGAGGCTCTGAACCTCAGAGTAAAATCGCCGACTTTTTTTTGGTAACAATAATTTATGGTGGTAATTCCCCATATAAATAAAGTTACAAAGCATCTTTGAAACTGTTTTCCCTAATCTCTTTCCCTCCCCACCACCATTCTGCCCAAGTGAGTTTTAATAAAGGGAAACTACACTTCAGAATTACTTTATCTTCCTTTAATTTAATGGTATCTTCCTTAATTTAATGGTATGATTGTTGTGCTTTTTAACTATGTATTGTTCGTGTTGTTTTAAACTGTCTGTATCCCCCCTTCCCTTGATCTGTGAGCCGCCCTGAGTCCCCTTAGGAAAAAGGGCGGCATACAAATGAAATAAAACTCAAACTCAATTTTTCCTACATTTCCTATCTTCTCCTTGTGTTCTTATTTGACAAACTGTATTGTTTACTTACCAAAGGAAGAAAAAAGTTGATTGCCTCGACCTCTTTCTTCTGCTGGGACTTTATTCCTTGAACTGAGATTGGTGTTTTCCTCTAAGTTCACAGAACTGAGTTTAAGATTGTCTACTATTTCAACTTCTACAATGTAAGATATTTTTTTTCATGGATTATTGACTTGTGTGGTGTCAGCGAAAGCAAAAAGGGATTAAAATGCTCCTTTTCATAGTCTTAATTGTGAAGTATTGCCGACATAGAGACTGTACTAGGCACACCAGTACTTGAACATATAATATGTTGTCTTCTTTGAATGAGCCAGCATCCAATTAGTTCTTAAACATTGGATTCTTTTATTTGGACATCAAATTTCTAGCTTATGAGCTACTTTGGATTGATTGTATGAGTATCAAGCAAGTTGCTTCGATTGTGGATGTATTGCTGCTGGAAATTTAATTCCCCCACCCCACTTTTAAAAATCTGCTAAACAATTGGCACTCACACATTCTCATTGATTTATTTGGATGAGTGATTATCTCCTTAAATTATGTTCTTAAATTACCTGATCTTTAGAGGAAGCAGACAAAATGCTTCATTGATTGAAGGTATCAAGTAATCTTGATGTGCGTATCTTAATGTGTGTGTGAGTTGGCTTGTATAGAATATTGTACATGTCTGTTTTACTTGATAATTGAATGTTTGTAATAGCTATTGTGGGATATGCATGCCAGTGCTGTGGGTGAGGCAATTTAAGGTGGTTCTGACAAGTGTCGTCGGCATCTTCATATCCGGTCACATGGGCGGCAAGCCACTCCCATCCGGTCACATGGGCAGCAAGCCACTCCCACAAAGGAGGCCACACCCACAGAGTAGGTTCGAACAATTTCTGAAACCCACCACTGAATGGACAGAAAGGCTGAAGGATCTCCATGCAGTTTCTTCATCAATACAACTTCTTCAAGTTAACCATCAATCCAGAGAACAGAGGGGCTGGCGAAACAAAAAGAAGAAGCTACAGATGGATATAATTTTGGCATTGCAGGGCTTTGAAAAGTTGTACTCACATTTTATTTTCAGTCATTGTAAATAGTACTGACTTGTAACGAATTAATTTATTTTTATTGCAACAGCCGTTTGTTTCATCTTTTTATGCTGCACTAGCTTTTTTATTAATTGCATATATATTTTATTCATTTCATTACGGTAATTGCACATATGTGGTTTTAATTGGGCTTGTTGTTTGTTACTGCACATTAACAAAAGCATCTCCCAGATAATCGCATCGAGACTCCAATTGCCAGCAAGGAATTCTTTAACCAGGCTGCCTTGGTGTTTCAGAAATAACATGCCAAATCTATGGGAGGAGGCAACAGGTAAGGAAGCCTAGCTTAGAAATGTCTGCAAATACAACGAGCAACCGGATCGACCCAGGTCGGGTGAACCGGTAGTGGTGGAGGCTCCACCCACCCGCCCGGACGCTTCTGCACATGCACAGAAGTGCACATGCGACAGTGGTGGGATTCAAATAATTTAACAACCGGTTCTCTGCCCTAATGACCATCTGGGTAGGTGGGGCTCGGTGGTCATGTGACTGGGTGGGCGTGGCCAACTCAAGGTCACTAATGTCGATGGGCGCTTCACCTTAGTTGTTACAATGGAATCAGAGTTAACCGGAGAGGCAGTTTCTGTAAGCAGGTCAATAAAGATTAGGCTAGAAACAGCACCAGAATGTTTCCTTCCTGCCTTCCTTACAGGATTAGCCCTGTAAAGTGGGGGAAAAACAAAAGGAGATTTCTTCCAACAACCAGTTCTCTGAACTACTTAGAAAGTTACCAACCCAAATAGGTGCAAACCGGCTGAATCCCACCACTGGCATGTGAGCACGAGCAAAGTGGTAGCACCGGGATTTGCAACCCACCACTGTGTTGTCTGTTTTGGTTGTCAGTCTTTAGCACAAGTACCCGATGAGCATCGTGTGACAAGATGAACTGCCTATGACAGTGATTGCGAACCTTTTCGACACCAAGTGCCCAAACCGGAACGTTACCCGACAAATGCGTGAACGTCAAAAGCGCGCCGACAAAACCGCGGCGCTAAAACCGCGATGTCAAAAGCGCGCCGACAACAGCGCGCCGACAAAAGCGCGCCGACAGAAGCACGATTTAAGTTAAGGTAAGGTTTAGGGTTAGGTTTAGGGTTAGGTTTAGGGTTAGGTTTAGGTGTTAGGGTTACAGCGCGCTTCTGTCGGCGCACTGTTGTCGGCGTGCTTCAGCGCTCATTCGTCGGCGCGGTTTTGTCACCGCGGTTTAGTCAGGCGCACTTTTGTCATTCGCACATTTGTGGTGGAACCAAACCGGAATGCACATGACATGCATATGGGCACCGGAAACCCAAACACCAGCTGGCTCATGGATGCCTGTTTTTTTATTGTTTTCAGGCCATTTGGGGGGCATTTTCAGACCATTTTGGGGGGGGCATTTTGGGGCCATTTTCTGGTGCTCTGGCACCCGCAAAGACCAGTTCACCAGCACGCATGTGCATGCCAGAAACCAGAAGGGCAGCTGTCGATGGCACGTGTGCCCAAGAGGGGGCTCTGCGTGCCACTTCTGGCACACGTCCCATAGGTTCGCCATCAAGGGCCCATGACATCTTGCATAGCTATTCTCTTGGGAAGCTGCTATTAATACTTCGACTGCTTCACTCAGCAGCAAATTTGATAATAAAAAGAGAAGGGAAAATGGAATGATTACATTGTCAATCCCTGAGATTACATAGGCACTGGCTTTAGATGTGGATGATTTAATGGAATCAAGATACAAAGATTTACTGTCTTCCCTTCCGCAAATGTGGAACATAATAATGAGAAATGCAAGTTTGGGTGCAAGTTAGCATAAACTGTGTGAATTTTATAACAAGGGCTAAATTCTCCTGTTAAATTTACGGGAAGCATCAAACATTGGACATGGTCTAGTCCCCCAAAATAACAATTCCTTTTGTTATTTTACTCTGAGTTAATAAAATCCTGGCTAGCTAGTTCCAAAATTTCACTTTTCCATTTATTTCTTGAGCTTTATTTTTAATTTACAATAAAGGTCTATGCGATATCTAAACAGATTCTACTTTGGACGGGAAAACTATTGAGAAGAAGTGGAGCGAATTAATGGTTAATTTAGCATAGCCTTTTCAAATGTTGCAATATGCTGCATTGAGATGGAATTTTCAAAATTGCCACATAGCATAGATTTTGATCATGTTAGCTGGGAAAATATCCAGTAGCCAGAGTCTCTACCACGTTAGAGAAAGCCTGACAAGGTAGTTACAAAAGTTCTCCAACTTTTAGTCAATGCGTTGACTTCTGCAAAGAGGGCCATGTGTACAAGCAGTCTTTTTATAGTCTGGAGAGGAGCCTAATGACCACCAGCTGAGTGCAATTACCTCCTGTAACTGCGCAACTGTTCCTTACGCCTATTAGCTCTTCGATGCCGGGCATCCAGGAGCAACTCACTGCTGGCGTCCGGCTCACTCTCCCTTGTCTCCTCCCCACTGGTCCAAGGCTCAGGCGCCTCCTGGTGGCCAACCGGCCTCTCTGCGGCCTGCTTGGAGTCTGAACCCTGTCCTGGGTCTTCCACATTCTCCAGAGCTGACTTATAGGGCCCCTCGCTGTTGGAGTCTGGTGGCAGCTCCAACGGCTCCTACTGGGCCACAACATATAGATATCATTTTACTGAAACCCACCACTGAAACATAGCATGTGCAAAAAGTCTCTGTGAATACGCCCTCTGATGAAGGCCGATTCCTAGCCATTATGGCAGCTTTGATTAGTCTTTTCCCATAGGGCCCATGTTCATATGATCACAGTAGTACAAAAAATTCCTGAAAATGTTGTCCCCCATTACTGAGACTCATGTTGCTTTGGCAACGTACAACAGCCGAGTTCACAAGGGACTCACTAAATAGAGGCATCCTTCCTACATTGGCTCTAGCAGCTGAACCGGGGAAAGCAACATTTCTGTAAAGTTTTAGGATTTTGAAAGAGAACCTAGAAATTGGCTTATGAGCCAAGGTGGCGCAGTGGTTAAATGCAGCACTGCAAGCTACTGCTAGATCAGCAGTTCAGCGGTTCAAATCCCACCGGCTCAGGGTTGACTCAGCCTTCCATCCTTCCGAGGTGGGTAAAATGAGGACCCAGATTGTTGGGAGCAATATGCTGACTCTCTGTAAACCGCTTAGAGAGGGCTGAAAGCCCGATGAAGCGGTATATAAGTCTACTGCTATTGCTATTGTTCCTCTCCGAAAATCTGGTTTTTTGAAACATACAAAAAAAAACTTACCTTATGCCATGAGCATATTCTCCCACCATCTTTTAATTAACTTTTAATATTTTAATCTTCCTTTTATCTTTTAAATTTTACGTACTGTTTTTAGGTTTTTAAATTTTTACTTATACACTGCCCGGAATCCCTCTGAGAGGGAGATGGACAATTTTAAAAATTTGATAAACAAAATATAAATAAATATTTGAAATGGCATAAAACAAATCTTACGAGCCCCTTTTGACAACATAGCATTCTTATTCTTTTAGCTGTGTGGATGTGTCGTTTGGTATCCCTTAGGGTTTCACTGTGAATAGAGTGATTTTATCACATCCAAATAGCGTATCTCCAATACAGCTGCCTTCCAGGATCCAAAGAACATAAAGAAAAATGTTGAATCAGTCAGGGCCATGAATATCTGCTACGCAAAAAGAAAAAATTAATTCAACTACTGCCATTTAAGATCAATTTCTCCCAATTTTGTGCCCACTAGCTGTATTAGAACGGTAACTCCCCAAATCATCAGCATTTCCACACCTAATGGTTTTGGGGGAAAAAACATATATATTTCATAGTAATAATAAGGAAATTGAATCTCAAAACACAAAGGTAATATAAATACAAAAATGAGACATTTTCCAGTCATTTCATCCTGCAGAAACAATAACCATTATGGGGAGATGGTTTTTTTTTCCAGGGGGAAGTACAAATTGCTACCGAAGGAAAAAATGGGAGAGCAAAGAACTAACTTCTGAAAATTCATCCTAGAAATAGAAACTCAAGGCAGACATGGACATATTTACACTTCATTCTAACTCATGATTAATTTTGTTTTGTTGAACAAGTCAGAAATATGCCAGAGTCAGTCTTGTAGACAAGATTACAATAACAGTTTATCAAATTCCTGGTGTGTTCTCCATTCTTTCTCAGCTATTTTTAGTTAGAAGTTTGAGCAGGTCACACACAATTAGCATGAAGCCATCGCCATCAACACAGCAGGATAAATCACATTTAACTATGGTTTCAAGATTCAGTTTATTGCTCTGAAAAACTACTGCATGATTTATTTGCTGTCCCCAAGTTGCTCAGCTGATGCGACCTGTTTGACAGTTAATCCTATGCTGTGTTTTTTTTAAATCATAATATGCAATTATGGGGGTCCTCCTGGATCCACAGCTGACGTTAGAACATCACTTGTTGGCTGTGACCAGGGGGACCTTTGCCCAGGTTCGCCTGGTGCACCAGTTGCGATCCTATCTGGACCGGGAGGCCCTTCGGATGGTCACTCACGCCCTCGTCACCTCAAGACTGGATTACTGTAAACGCGCTCTACATGGGGCTGCCCTTGAAGAGTGTTCGAAGACTCCAGTTAGTCCAGAATGCAGCCGTGCGAGCGATTGTGGGCGTACCTAGGTACACCCACGTTACACCTATCCTCTGCGAGCTTCACTGGCTTCCTATTGGTCTCCGGACTCGTTTCAAGGTGCTAGTCGTTACTTTTAAAGCCCTTCATGGTTTAGGACCTGGCTACCTGAGAGGCCACCTCCTGCCATTTACCTCCCAGAGACCTATAAGATCACACAGATTAGGCCTCCTCCGGATTCCATCTGCCAGTCAATGTCGGCTGGCGACTCCCCGGGGGAGGGCCTTCTCTGTAGCTGCTCCAGCCCTATGGAACGATCTCCCGGTGGAGATCCGGACCCTTACTACTCTCCCGGCCTTCCCGCAAAGCAATTAAGACCTGGCTCTTCCAGTAGGCCTGGGGCTGTTGATTTATCCAGCCCCACTTTATGTTATAAATGTTGTGTGATTTTAAACGTTTGTACTTTTTAATTTTTATATGTTCCCCTCCCTTCTTTTTCTGCAAGCCGCCCTGAGTCTTTCGAGAGTGGGCGGCATACAAGCCCTAATAAACTCAAACTATGCCGAAATGATGAAGTGTAAATGCACCCATTTGCGTTACAGGTTTCTTATTTTGTTCTGCAAAATGTACCACTGATCTCAAAGAAAAAGATTGCTAGAGAAGAGGTGTGTTGAAAGAAATATCCTTCTGGGTTCGGCTCCAAGTGGGGAAGAAGACACTGGAGACATGGAGGCTGCTTGGAAAGATGGTTTTAATGGTGGACAGGACCACATGGCTTGAGCCCTGAACAGAAAAGGAGATCACATGCTTCAATGTTGGTGGAGAAGAAGAGAGAAGGGCTGAGGGAGGGGCTTGCTAGGCTTTTTATACCCTGTTTAGTCCCACCTCTCTGTTTCCTGTTCCTGTGTAAGAAACGTATTCTGATTGGTTATCAGACTCCCATGGTGCCATGCAGGGGGCTACTCTCTAGGCTGTGATGCGTTCTCAGATGCCTTGTGGTCAGTTGAGTAATATCCCTTCCCCTTACAGCTGCAGTGAGGAGAAGTCTTTATTATGTAAAGTGGGCTAGCCTGGCCATCTTAATGGCCCATTAGCTGGGGATGGGCAGAAAGCTATAGGCAACTATTCTGTCTTTTGAAACATGTTTCTTTCTTTTCACATCCAGAGAAATATTCTGCCTTTTCAATATTTCCTAGGATATTTCATTTTTCTGGGAGAGGGCTGGGTGATAACTTCCCACAGGTGGGAGAAGCTTTTGTGACAAAAGATTGCCTATTTAAAAATCATCGGCAAGCAAAGGCAACAGTAGACTAATTTGATCAAATGTGTGTTTGAATGAAAAAGAGAGAAACAGAGACCCCTATATCCAGAATGTTCAGACTCCCACTTATTCCCACGTTTTGGTCCTGTATACCTGAATACTAATATCTCACCCTAATGTTATGCAAATGTATGTAAGTATTTTTTTTTTAAAAAAAAAAATCTTAAGCAGCCATAGAGATCTCATTAGCTGCCAGTTGTGGCATCACATTGGAAATTGCGCGATCACTGAAGGAAGCCCCAGATGCATCTAAAAATGGCATCTGGTACATTCAAATGCATCTGAATATGCAAACTATTTTGAATGAAACTATTATTGCATGCATAAAATAGTGCGATAATACAGTGCTCTACATGGGGCAGCCCTTGAAGAGTATTCGGAGACTTCAGCTTGTCCAGAATGCAGCCGCGCGAGCGATTGTGGGTATACCTCGGTTCACCCACGTAACACCTATCCTCCGCGAGCTGCACTGGCTTCCCATTGGTCTCCGGATACGCTTCTAGGCGCTAGTCGTTACTTATAAAGCCCTTCATGGTATTGGACCTGGGTACTTGAGAGACCACCTGCTGCCAATTACCTCCAATAGACCAATCAGATCCCACAGATTAGGCCTCCTCCGAATCCCATCCGCCGGCCAGTGTCGACTGGCGACTACCCGGAGGAGAGCCTTCTCTGTGGCTGCTCCGACCCTCTGGAACGAACTCCCCGTGGAGATTCGCACCCTCACCACCCTCCAGGCCTTCCGCATAGCCCTCAAAACCTGGCTGTTCCGACAGGCCTGGGGCTAAAGAGCTTTTGCCCCCGTCTCGAATGGTATGACTGTTGTGAGTTTTTAAATTATATATTGTTATGTTGTTGTTTTTAAATCTTTTGTCTGTATTCCCCTCCCCGGTTCGAGTTCTGAGCCGCCCTGAGTCCCCTTCGGGGGGAAAAGGGCGGCATATAAATTTAATAAATTGAATTGAAATTGAATTGATTTTCACAATGGAAGTTTCCAGTAATGATCGGGGTTTCCTGCTTATATAAAGCCTATTGCTTTGCCTCAATCGGCTGCCCACCCCCTTTCTTCCCCAACTCCCCGTTTTGATTCCACAAATGTAAGAAAATAACGTAGCATTCGGGTAAAGAAACAGCTGCAGAAAACATGGTATGGCCATCAAAGAGAGCTAGTTGAACCTTGATGGCTGCAGTTGCTGTAAACCAGTGTTTTTCAACCTTGGCAACTTGAAGATGTCTGGACTTCAACTCCCAGAATTCCCCAGCCAGCATTCGCTGGCTGGGGAATTCTGGGAGTTGAAGTCCAGACATCTTCAAGTTGCCAAGGTTGAAAAACACTGGTTTACAGCAACTGAAAGATCAATTTACACCAGGGGTTTTTTTTAGGCCTTTCAACTTTCCAGTTGTTCTTTTTGTAGGTTCCACCACAAAACCGCGGTAGACTAAAGTGTGCTCGACGAAAGCGCGTACTTGACGTCATCACAGCGCGACGAAAACATCGCGCTGTGAGCAGTAAATTTAAAATTAAAGTGAAAACCTTACCCTAACCCCCCAAAACCTAACCCTAAACCTAACCCTAAACCTAACCCTTAACCTAACCCTAACCCTAACCCTTAACCTAACGCTAAACCTAACGCTAACCCTTAACCTAACTCTAAACCTAACCCTAACGCTTAACATAACCCTAAACCTAACCCTAAACCTAACCCTAACCCTTACCTTTATGTGAATCGGCTTGCTTTAATTTTATTTTAATTTTAATTTAATTTATTTTTAATTTTTTTCGTCGCGCTGCTGATGACGTCAGGTACGCGCTTTAATCGGGCGCGCTTTAGTGGACCGCGGTTTTGACGGGTCACGCTTTTTGTAAACCAGCAGAGTTATGAAAGATAGAATAGAATAGAATTATTGGCCAAGTGTGATTGGACACAAGGAATTTGTCTTTGGTTCATATGCTCTCTTACGTAAAAAGACAAGATGCATTCGTCAAGAATCATAAACACTTAATGATAGTCATAGGGCACAGGAAACAATCAGGAAACAATCAATATCAATATCAATCGTAAGGATACAAGCAACAAAGTTACAGCTCTGCGGTCATAAGTGGGAGGAGATGGGTGATAGGAACGATGAGAAGACTAATAGTAATAGTAATGCAGACTTAGTGAAGGGTTTGGCAGTGTTGAGGAAATTATTGGTTTATTGACTGATGGCGTTCAGGAAGGAGAGAAGGAGAGAAGGAAGGAGGGAAGGAACGAGGGAAGGAAGAAGAGAAGGAAGGGAAGGAAGGAGGGAATGTAGGAGAGAAGGGAGAGGGGAAGGAAGGAGGAAAGGAAGGGGGAAGGAGAGAAGGAGAAAAGAAAGGAGGGAAGGAAGGAGGGAAGGAAGGAGGGAAGGAAGGAAGGAGAGAAAGAGAGAAGAAAGGAGGGAAGGAAGGAGGGAATGTAGGAGAGAAGGAGAAAAGAAAGGAGGGAAGGAAGGAGGGAAGGAAGGAAGGAGGGAAGAAGGAGGGAGGGAAGGAAGGGGAGTAGGAGAGAAGAAACGAGGGAAGGAAAGAGGGAGGGAGGGAAGAAGAAGTAGGACCGTTGTAAGATAAGATGGATCTATGGGATGGTAAGAAAGCAATCTTCAAGTATATTGTCAACTGTAGGGAAAATTTGTTATAAATACATATTATTAATAACAGTTATGAGGTCATATAACTGTGAATGTATATATGAAATTGATAAAATAAAAAAATAAAAAAAATAAAAAGAAAAAAACTGTCCTTGTGTCTAGTTGTTTTGGTGTGCAGTGTTCTATAGCGTCGTTTTGAGGATAGGAGTTGAAACAATTTATGTCCAAGATGTGAGGGGTCTGTAAATATTTTCATGGCCCTCTTTTTGACTCCTGCAGTGTACAGGTCCTTAATGGAAGGCAGGTTGGCAGTAAGTGTTTTTTCTGCAGTTCTGATTATCCTCTGAAGTCCGTGTCTGTCTTGTTGGGTTGAAGAACCAAACCAGACAGTTATAGAGGTGCAGATGACAGACTCAATAATTCCTCTGTAGGACTGTATCAGCTGCCCCTTGGGCAGTTTGAGCTTCCTGAGTTGGCGCAGAAAGAACATCCTTTGTTGTGCTTTTTTGATGACATTTTTTGTGTTAGGTGTCCACTTTAGGTCTTGAGATAAGATAGAACCAGAGGTGGGTTCCTACCAGTTCGCACCTATTCAGTAGAACCAGTTCATCAAATCTACCGAACCGGTTAGAAGAGGTTCCACCAGTGGACCCGGAAAGCAGGCCACACCTACAGAAGAGTCCCAAAAATTTTTGAAACCCACCACTGGTCCTTGGATATGATTATTCTACACTATCATGCTCCTATTTATAAAACTCAGTGCCTCTGTGAAAGGTGAGGATGACTACTGCGTTTGTGGTGCAATCAGAACATTGCGTGTGTTGAAGTTGTTTTAACGCAAACCAAAGATGCCTTTTAAAAAACAAGTTTACATCCTATTCTTATGCATGCCAGTCCTGTGTGGGAGGTAATTTTAAGGTGGTTCTGACAAGTGTCGGTGGCATCTTCATATCCGGTCACATGGGTGGCAAGCTACTCCCATCCGGTCACATGGGTGGCAAGCCACTCCCACAAAGGAGGCCACACCCACAGAGTAGGTTCGAACAATTTTTGAAACCCACCACTGGAGAGAACCTAGAAATTTGAAGGTCTCTACGGTTGATACTGTGTTGTCTAGTATTGTATTCGAACAGACTATCGATTATATAAATACAGATAGTTCTCAACTTATGACCACAATCAAGCTCAAAATTTACATTGCTAAGCAAGACAGTTGTTAAGTGAGTTTTGCCCCCTTTTTATGATCGTTTTGCCCTCATGGTTAAGTGAATCACTGCAGTTCTTAGGTTAATAACACAGTTGTTAAGTGAATTTGGCTCATTAGTTTTGCTTTCCAGAAGTTCGCAAAATGTTATCACATGATCCTGGGGTCCTGTGCGTACACCATAAATATATGCCAGTTGCCAAGTTCCAAATTTTGATTACATGATCATAGGAATGCTGCCACAGTCCTTAGTGTGAAAAACGCTCAAAAGTTAATTTATTATTTTCCCCACAGATGCCGGGTCTGCTTTTCAGATCAACAAACGCCATTTCAATATTGAGATCAACAAACGCCAATATAGTCTCATAATTCAACTCATAGGAAACCTATAGGGAAAACCTAGCATCTCAAAGTCTCATATTGAAAAGCAGAAAATAGCCTTTTTTTTTTTAATAAAGAGAGATTCAAGCTCTCATCACTAAGTTCCCACCCAATTCTAATTTCACTTGCTAAAATATATGTATATGTGTGTTTATCAGAGGTGGGTTCCTACCAGTTCACACCTATTCGGTAGAACCGGTTCGTCAAATCTACCGAACCGGTTAAAAGATGTTCTACCAGTGGACCCGGAAAGCAGGCCACACCTACAGAAGAGGTTCCAACATTTTTTGAAACCCACCACTGGTCCTTGGATATGATTATTCTACACTATCACGCTCCTATTTATAAAACTCAGTGCCTCTGTGAAAGGTAAGGATGACTACTGCGTTTGTGGTGCAATCAGAACATTGCGTGTGTTGAAGTTGTTTTAACGCAAACCAAAGATGCCTTTTAAAAAACAAGTTTACATCCTATTCTTATGCATGCCAGTGCTGTGTGTGAGACAATTTAAGGTGGTTCTGACAAGTGTCGTCGGCATCTTCATATCCAGTCACATGGGCGGCAAGCCACTCCCACAAAGGAGGCCACACCCACAGAGTAGGTTCAAACAATTTTTGAAACCCACCACTGGTGTTTATGTACGTGTATACATATACTATGGCACATATATTGCAAGCTGATGTTATTTAAGTTTAGGCTGAACTGCTTGATCAGTTCAGAGAGTTCAGTTGAGGTCATGCCCTCTTGCAGACTGCATTAACTTATATTGACAGATTATGACCACAGACAGAAAAATCTCTCCTTCTCCTATTTTCCACTGATACTCTGCTTCCTACTGAGATGGAATGGGCTCTGCTCCATTGCTTTAAGGCACTTCTAGAATAAAAACAATTTAATGGTGTAACTAGCTGGGTTGCAGATTTTCAGCTGTAAAGTTGTCGTTGTAAAGTTGCGTCAGATCATGCGATGACCCCTTAATGACTGCAACAACTTACAATCAAAATTCCAGGCTTAATTTTTTTTGTGTGTTAACCAGATTATTTAATCAGGGAAAATAATAATTCCTAATCTCTTTGAGGAGAGTAGAAGTTTCTCAATAAAAATCCTAGTACAAATCCGATTTTTAAAAAGGTAAGTGTTATATTTTGTTCATTTAATCCATTGATCGTTATTAAACCTTTTGCATAATGTCCATAAACTGAATCAGGGGTACTACAAAGCAGATCAACTCTTTCTTGCACAGAAAATCTTCCTTACTCTGTTTGGTAGAACCCTTGATTCAGTTTATGGACATCATACATATGGTTTAATAACGATCAATGGATTAAATGAACAAAATATAACATTTACCTTTTTAAAAATCAGATTTGTACTAGGAAAAATATGAATTTTGTACACACACACACACACCCTCCCTAGGCATTACATTTCTAGTGGATTAGCAATGGCAATAGCAGTTAGACTTATATACCGCTTCATAGGGCTTTCAGCCCTCTCTAAGCGGTTTACAGAGTCAGCATATTGCCCCCAACAACAATCCGGGTCCTCATTTTACCCACCTCGGAAGGATGGAAGGCTGAGTCAACCCTGAGCCGGTGAGATTTGAACCGCCGAACTGAAGAACTGCAGTCAGCTGAAGTAGCCTGCAGTGCTGCATTTAACCACTGTGCCACCTCAGCTCTCGGATTGAAAATAAATTAGTCTAAGTCCTCTGGAGGTGTTCTCAGAGGAAAAGAGGCAAGTGTCCCACAAAGGCACCACAATCACAACTGTTAGGGGTATCTCCGTTGGGAGACAGAAAGTAGTGCAGCGGAATCTACAGCTAGAGAGAAAGAATGTTGCTAATAGAAACACACAAATAGAGTTTCAGACACTGGTAGTAAAAACAAGTAGCTTTACTACTGATAATTGCTTCACAAGCAGTGATAGCAGATATTAGTCCAAACACAATTCATAGTAAAAACAAGTAGCTTTAGTACTGATAATTGCTTCACAAGCAGTGATAGCAAATATTAGTCCAAACACAATTCATAGTAAAAAGAAGTAGCTTTAGTACTGATAATTGCTTCACAAGCAGTGATAGCAGATATTAGTCCAAACACAATTCATAGGAAAAAGAAGTAGCTTTAGTACTGATAATTGCTTCACAAGCAGTGATAGCAGATATTAGTCCAAACACAATTCATAGTAAAAACAAGTAGCTTTAGTACTGATAATTGCTTCACAAGCAGTGATAGCAGATATTAGTCCAAACACAATTCATAGTAAAAACAAATAGCTTTAGTACTGATAATTGCTTCACAAGCAGTGATATGATAGTAGATATTAGTCTAAACACAATTCAAAGAACAAAGAATTGCTTACGGTCGCAGTTCACATTCCAGTCATCGTCATCAAGCATAGGACAAGCAGAGAGAGAGAGAGAGAGTGAGCTCTCTTGACTCCTTCTTATAGTAAAGTTAATTACACCTGATAAGTACATCCACTCATTTAAAGCAACAATGACCATTTGTTGTTGTATAAAGATATATATTGCCTACCCAACACTAGGAGTATACTCCCAACAACAACCATCGTAATTTTCTCTGCACTTCCTTAGGAGGAATAAGTAGTCAAAAAAGATAGCTTAATGGAGATGAATATTCAGTCCCATTTAAGTTACAGGGACATTTTCTGATGGGTTACAAAAGAACCACATTCAGCTCACAAAGCCATAGGACTCTGTAGTTCACCTGCAAGACAAAAGCAACTTCATTTTTAATATGTGTATAAAGGTTATTTTCATTGCCCCTTCCAAAGAATTGCATTAGGGACTATTTTTTGACATGAACCTGCTAATTACTCACAGATGGATTACTTTCTAACCAAGCTTTTGTTCCATTGCAAATAGCTGCCACATTTAGTGCGTTCTTGTCAAAATCAGATGAGCACATAATTCCGCGAGCAATTAAGAGCTTTTGATACAATCTCACAATTTTTTTTTATTATGTTTTAAGCCCTCATTTCTTTGTATTGGCTTTTTGAGGAAGCGAAAGGCAACACCAAAGACAATACATGTTACTCTCGTAAACTGTGTACTTAAATAGAGGCTTTTTGTATTCCATGTTCCATGGAGAGAAAGAGAAGGAGAGGAGGGAGGAAGAGAGAAAAAGAGAAGGAGAGAAGGGAGGAAGGAGAAGAAAAAGGGTAGGAGTAGGGGAGAAGTAAGGGAAGGAAGAAGGGGAAGGAGAGGAGGAAGGAAGGAAGTAGAGAAGGAAGGGAGGGAGAAAAGAAAAGAAAGAGAAAATAAGGTGAGATGTGGAGGAGAGGTAGGGGAAGAAGAAAGAGGTAAGGAGAGGTGGGTGGGAGGGAGAGAAATAGAAGGAGAGGAGGGAGGAAGAGAGAAAGAGAGAAGGAGAGAGGGTAGGAAGGAGAAGACAGAGGGTAGGAGTAGGGGAGAAGTAAGGGAAGGAAGAAGGGGAAGGAGAGGAGGAAGGAAAGAAGTAGAGAAGGAAGGGAGGGAAAAAAGAAAAGAAAGAGAAAATAAGGTGGTGTCATAGTAGGTGTGAAGGATGGTAAATAATACATTCCAAATTATACCTTATACCCTTTTAAATGGAATAATAATAATATAAGAATGGCAAAGAAAAAAATAACTGTGAATGTATACCTATAGCTGCATGTAAGAGAATAGATGACAGTAAAAATATAAAGCACAATATAGGTAAATAATACTTGATCATAAGTAGCTAAGTATAAATAAATAAAGAAATGTATATAAAAATGGATAATGAGTTAACGAGATTACGAACGCAAGATAGAAATGTATAGAAGGGAAAACATTAACTGCAAAGAAACCGATTCGGAACTGCTGTACGATATACGATGGAACTTATTGTTCCTATGTTGTTTTTAAGTTATGTGGTTATTTTTGTTAATGTGTTTATGTGTTCTGTTGATGTGCTTATGTGTATAAAATAAAAATTAAAATTTTAAAAAAAACCTCAAAGTTTTATGGTCACCGCTAACTACTTTGGGAATTAAAAATTAGTTAAACCAGGAAAAGGTGCCAAATTATTCTTACCTAACAGTGGAAAATATCTGAAAACTACTTGGAATGGTAGAGTTCAGCCTTAGCCTTTTAAAAAAATGTAATAGTTCCAAAAGATTGCAGCACAACAGAATAACCTTTTTACATTACCAAAACATCATCCAAGTTATGGGGAGAAAAAAGTCTGATTGGACTATGAAACTTTAAGCAGGCTTTCACCTTGACTACAATATTGTAAGGTTAGCTGTAAAGATTATTTGGCTTGCGGATTTGGGTTTCCTATCTCTTTGAACTGTTTTGCATTTCCTATTTACAAGCCAACATCAGTGTTAATTACTCCTCAAGTGAGTTTCCAGTTTCAGGTTATGCAGAGCCTTAATTAATGAGAATACAAAAGATACCATAGGTAGAATGTCTTGAAACTAAGCTGCTATTTCAGTTTTTTTCTCTCCAGAAGTTGAGCAGAAAGAGGAGAATAAGGGACAAGATAAACTTTATGCCAATCTTTATGCCAATAGCAACATTAGTCTCTCCAGTGTTTGCTAGGAACTAGGAAAGCTCAAGATGTATCTCAGAAACAGTTCCAAGTTTTAAGTATCATTTTATAATATAAAATAGAGGGATGCATAAAGTATGTGCACATATACCTGACACGATACTTAAATGTACAATAATTGTTTAAAAAACTGCATTCCTCATGCAACCTTTCCATTCAGCTACATAAAATTATTTTACACTCATATACCTAGGAAATCAAAGGGACACAGTGGCTCAGTGGCTAGGACACTGAACTTGTCCATCAGAAAGGTCGGCAGTTCGGCGGTTCGAATCCCTAACGCCGTGTAACGGAGTGAGCTCCCGTTACTTGTTCCAGCTCCTGCCAATCTAGCAGTTCAAAAGCATGTACAAATGCAAGTAGAAAAAATAGGAACCACCTTTGGTGGGAAGGTAACAGCCTTTGGCGTTTAGTCATGCCGGCCACATGACCATGGAGACATCTTCGGACAGCGCTGGCTCTTCGGCTTAGAAACAGAGATGAGCACCGTGCCCCCTAGAATTGGGGACGACTAGCACGTGTGTGAGGGGAATCTTTACCTTTATGTAGGAAATCATAATTGCTTTAGGAATGTTAGCAATTATTGTTCCCAGTTAAAGAAGTGGACCGTCTTTGAAACTGAACCAAGCCAAGCAAAAGGAGAGGCATTGCATGTCCAAAGTCATATGTAGTTTGCAGCTACCTGGGTAAGATTTTAGGAGAGAAATCAGCAAAATGAACAAGATGGGCCCCTCAGTACTACAAGGGTTACTTTACTTACCATGGGTGGGGAGATTTCAATCACCTAAGCCAGGGGTCGGCAATCTTGAGCCATTTAGATCCATTTCCCACAGAAAAGAAAACACCGGGAGACACAAAACCTACCAGGGGTGGAATAGCTCAATAAATCGTGTGCTGGCAGATGTCACACATTGGCAGTTATGACACATATTTTGAGCAAGAGGGAGCCACAGCAGAGGGATGGAAGAGCCACATGCGGCTCCAGAGCCACGGGTTGCCAACTCCTGACCTAGGCTCACCAGTACATGGAAATCTGACACAGGATGGAAGGCATCAGCTGGTTAGGCCCACTGGCATGCAGGCCTTCCCCTCACCTCGCTACTTGGGCCTTCTCCCTGCCCCACCACCTTCCCAGAAGCCCAGGACCTTCTCTCCCCCAATGGGCAGACATCCACTCCAGTGGTGGGTTTCAAAAATTGTTTGAACCTACTCTGTGGGTGTGGCCTTCTTTGTGGGAGTGGCTTGCTGCCCATGTGACCGGATATGAAGATTCCGACGACACTTGTCAGAACCACCTTAAATTACCTCACACAAAGCACTGGCATGCATAAGAATATGATGTAAACTTTTTGAAAGGCATCTTTGGTTTGCATTAATACAACTTCAACACATGCAATGTTCTGATTGCACCACAAACGCAGTAGTCATCCTTACCTTTCACAGAGGCACTGAGTTTTATAAATAGGAGCATGATAGTGTAGAATAATCATATCCAAGGACCAGTGGTGGGTTTCAAAAAATGTTGGAACCTCTTCTGTAGGTGTGGCCTGCTTTCCGGGTCCACTGGTGGAACCTCTTCTAACCGGTTCGGTAGATTTGACGAACCGGTTCTACCAAATAGGTGCGAACTGGTAGGAACCCACCCCTGAACTAGAGGGTAGCATAATGAGAAATCTTGACGTACCTGTACATTGCTGCATAAGAATTTATTCTTCTGGATCTACAAGAAGCATTTTGAACTTCTAAACCATCTTAATGAATCTAGCAACTCCTCTAACAATAAAATCTAGGCGATTCTTACCTACCTACCGGTATCTTTTTATAAATTGAATTTTCCGAGACTGGGTATAAAAAAAACCTTTTATCAAACATATAAAGAAGGTATAAGACTAAGTCTGTTCTCAGTTAATGAACCAGCCTGTCTACCCTTCACCCGAGGAAGGATTTCATTTTGACAAGGAAAAGTGGTTTGTTGTTTTTTTTTGTAAAGATTATGCTAAAAGTAATCCTGTTAGGCAAATCCCTGAATGCTTTGCCTGTTCAGCTAGTGCATGAATATAACAATAAAATATCCTGCTCTTGCTACAGACAGCATTACAGAATACAAAGGGCAGCCATAGCAGTATCTCTGTAAATGGAAATCTGGTACGTCACTAAATTGACTGAAGCAAGCAGTACTAGGATATTGAACAACACCATTTCCCATCTTATTAGAATGAACTTTGCAAACTGATTGACTGACCCTATTGTTTGAACTAAATAGGAAACTGTTGTGGCTCAGTAGAAGTCTTTGGAGCTGCTATCAGACTGACACAGAAACCTCCTGTGAGTGGTTTCAGGATGCTCACAGGAGAAGATAACAAGCAGCCGGGGCTCGTTAAGGATCTCCTCCTGCGAATAAAAGACTGATGGTGCCACGCCTTAGTTGCAGAAGTCAACGTTCGTTTGTTCCGTTCCTGTTCTAGTTCGTGTTCATGATTCAAAGGAGCACTTGGATAAGTGATTTGCTTTATATAAACCTGGTTTGCTGTGATGAGTTTGTTTTTGCATTTGCTGTTTAACTTTTTGCCAGAGAATTTATCTATGTTTATTTTGGGCTCGCAGCCAGCAAAAGCCGGGGACTGATAAAGACATTCCTTGGCAAGCTGTGTGTGGCTGTCGTTTCTGAACGAGCAAGGAGGGGGGTCAGAACAGGAAACCATTACTGAGATTGAGACAGATTTCTGAAGCATGTTGGACTTAGT
Source organism: Thamnophis sirtalis (assembly GCF_051295495.1). NCBI lineage: Eukaryota > Metazoa > Chordata > Lepidosauria > Squamata > Natricidae > Thamnophis > Thamnophis sirtalis. Next base: position 2,132,505 of record NW_028261396.1, read on the forward strand.
ATCAGTTGATTCTTATGAAAGATTATCAGCTTTATCATCCTCAGTATGAACACATTCATACTCTGCATCTGGAATTGGAAGAATGGGTAGCAGTGAGTTTGAGTCAGATTTAGACTTGTCTACTTGCAAGAAGTAGAAATCATTGGAATCTTCAACTGTAACTGACCCTTATAATTAGACATAGCAAAACCTGTCACATGCTGTAAGTATATAGTATTGTGGTAGCGAGTTCCCTCCAATGATTCACTCTAAATTAGGGATTCAGTTGGGAATTCTTATTCTCTGATAGATAACAAGTTTCTCTGACTGAAAACAAAAGACCAGATAAAGATGCAATTGTTCCAGATATTTATGGTGCAAGATAATGTTTTTAAAAAAACTTAAGCTTTTAAAATTAGCTGCTATTGGGATGAATTCTTTGCCTGGCATTGCAAATTCAAACCTTTCTTTTCTTGTTTTTCCAATGTAGTTGGCACCAGTTCTTGGTCCTTATCCCAATCACCTAGTTTGCCTTGTTTATTGTCTCTGCTAGGGCGTGTATGTTTACTTCCACAGCTGAAAGTGGTTCATGGGGATGAGAAAGAATAGTTGGAATATGCAGATGGGAATTAATTCTCTGAACAGTCTTATTTTACAGGCTGTTAATCTGAGCAGGAATAGTAAATTGGCAAATTTAAGTTGACAAAGTGAAAAATCTGTATTTTGCCTGCTTCCCCCCAGCCCCTATTCTCTTGGAGTAGGAGGTAGCTTAATTTCAGAATCACCTTTCCTTGGTCTATGTCATTACTGCAATAGGATCAAATACGAAGGGACTTTTTTGAACTGTGTTCATTGGTTATATTTTTTTTTTTAAAAAAAAATTCTAAAATTTATATACCGCTTCATAGGGCTTTCAGCCCTCTCTAAGCGGTTTACAGAGTCAGCATATTGCCCCCAACAACAATCCGGGTTCTCATTTTACCCACCTCGGAAGGATGGAAGGCTGAGTCAACCTTGAGCCGGTGAGATTTGAACAGCTGAACTGCAGAACTGCAGTCAGCTGAAGTAGCCTGTAGTGCTGCATTTAACCACTGCACCACCTCGGCTATTATTTGCTTTCCTCCTTTGTTCTCCTATTTTAATGCTTTGTTATGTCTGATAATTTGGAGATCTCCTTTTGTATATCACATGGATGAAACGTTCAAATATTTTAAATAATGAAGTATAAGCTTTATATATTGCAGGGAATGCCCACGCAATGCCCTCTACACTGGAATAATCCCTTGGATCAGGTGTAAGGTGCTGTGAGTGTTCAGTTTAAACTGAATGACTGGATAGCAAGGAAATAAGATTCAAAGCCAGCCTTAAGTTTCCCATACAGGTAGTCCTCGACATACAACAGCATCGAAAAGTGACTTACGACCTTTTTAACCATTGCAGCATCTCCATGGTGACATGGTCAAAATTCATATGCTTGGCAACTGGTTCATGACGATTGCAGCAGTGGTGGGTTTCAGAAATTGTTCGAACCTACTCTGTGGGTGTGGCCTCCTTTGTGGGAGTGGCTTGCCACCCATGTGACCGGATATAAAATTATGAATTAGTACTTAGGTCGGTCCAAGTAGCTATTCAGAAACTCTGGCATTGAAGCATGCAAGTCTTAAAGCTGTTCAAGTTACAAGATCCTTGCACCCCTAACCCTTTAGAAAAAACAAACCCAGGGGTCTTCAAACCTGACAGCTTTAAGACTTGTGGACTTCAACTCCCAGAATTCCTCCTCCAGTCATGTTGGCTCAGGAACTCTGGCATTGAAGCATGCAAGTCTTAAAGCTGTCAAGTTACAAGATCCTTGCACCCCTAACCCTTTAGCAGTGGTGGGTTTCAAAAAATGTTTGGAACCTCTTCTGTAGGTGTGGCCTGCTTTCCGGGTCCACTGGTGGAACCTCTTCTAACCGGTTCGGTAGATTTGACGAACCGGTTCTACCGAATAGGTGCAAACTGGTAGGAACCCACCTGTGGATTGCAGTGTCCTGGACTCATGTACAGCTTTTGCGACCGTGTCACAAGCAAAATCAATGGGGAAGCCAGATTCACTTAAATGTTGCAAGGTCGTAAAATGGGGCAAAACTCACTTAGCAAATTATCTCACCAACATAAATCTTGGGCTCAATTGTTGGTGGTGAACTCAACTACCTATACTATGACCCAGATTGTTTCTCAAACAGGATTAACTCCCAGAATTATCTGGCAAGCCTGGGCATTGCTGGGAATGCTGGTTCGAATTCAGACCCCTGGAAATTGCTTGGATTAAGGAATCTTGATCTAGATCAGTGTTTCTCAACCTTGGCGACTTTAAGTCCCGTGGACTTCAACTCCCAGAATCCCCCAGCCAGCATAGCTGGCTGGGGGATTCTGGGAGTTGAAGTCCACGGGACTTAAAGTCGCCAAGGTTGAGAAACACTGATCTAGAAGCCTAGTTACTGGATGAATAGTGTCCCAGACATAAACCAGCAACCTGAAATCAATTAATGTTGCAATAAAACTCCAAATTACAGCTCCTACCAGCCCCCCATTCTTCATGTATAGCAGTCCCACATCACTGTCCAACAGTGGGTAAGAAGGAAGCAGGGGTGGGTTTCAACCGGTTCGCGGCGGTCCCTGCGAACCGGTTGGTCGCCGAACCTGGAAGTAAGTAACTTCCGGGAACGGCGAAGGGCGCGCCCGCCCGCCCGCGGTCCTTACCCGGTTTTGACGAGTTCTGCGCTTCCACGCATGCGCAGGACGCATACAGCGCCTGCGCGATCCTCCAGGAGCAGCTGGAGCATCGCGCAGATGCTAGTACGCATGCGTGCACTGCGCGCATGCACGAGGACGCCGCCGGCCCCGTTCCAACCGAACCGGTTGGAACGGGGTGAGAAACCGACCCCTGGAAGGAAGTGTGGTACAGCTAGATTTGGAGGCAGTGAAGGCAACCCCAATACTCCGGACAAGAAAGGCAGTGTAAAAATTAATCCCAGGTTATTGGCCTCAGCAAGCCTGGATGGAGGGAATCGGCCATATGAGAGGATTGTTATTTAGAAAGCCATTCAGCAGGCGAGGTTTTGCAAATAGTGTCCTGGTCTGTTTATTCCCCTTTGCATTTGACATTCTATTATATCCAGAGGGCAACCGTTTATTCCGCGCCGACATGAATTATGTAAAAGATGAAAGGCTCATAAGCATTCATTGGTTCTCGGCCTCTTATCTGCTGCTCCAGAGGTCCTGGGGTTTTTAATAAAATGTGGCCCGGCAGTGATCGGTTTCTCTGGATTCTAAATGCCTCTGTGTAAAAATGTTAAAACAATGTGGTTGTTTCTTTGGACTGCTTGAGAGTACTGGAGGCCACTTCAGCTGACTGCTATCTGCAGTTCGGCGGTTCTAATCTCACCGGCTCAAGGTTGACTCAGCCTTCCATCCTTCCGAGGTGGGTGAAATGAGGACCCAGACTGTGGGGGCGATATGCTGACTCTGTAAACCGCTTAGAGAGGGCTGAAAGCCCTATGAAGCTGTACACAAGTCTAACTGCTATTGCTATTGCTATTTTAATTTCAAGCATCTCTACACACACACCCAATGACTAAAACAGGAAAAAGAGGGTGGGAATTAACAATTTAAAATGTAGTAAAAGGACCAGGTACAACTCCCAAGGAATCAACGCAAGATGCAGTTTGTAATTCTTCTTACAGGCATTTTCCACGAGCTTTAAAGCTATCTCGGCAACATGCTTACAACACCACAGAACAAAACTATATCGGTATTATGAGAAAAGAATTAATAGGACTGGATAGAATGCTTCTAATGTGCAGACGGTTCGAGGCCGCTTTGCAAACTTTGCAGCTTATCAAATCTTCTGTGTCATAACTGCCAAGAGTCAGTTTGGTAGTTTGGTAGAAAGGATAGCAACATGTTGACAACCACAGATTCCCATTGTCTAGCCATCAGCTCTCCCACACAACTTGTTCCAACAGCTTTAATCAGTTCTGGTGTGTGGAAATGCCTAATAGATAAAGATGTCTAGCAAAGATAAACAATTTTGTTTGGATTATTGTAATGCGCTCTACATGGAGCTGCCCTTGAAGAGTGTCCGAAGACTCCAATTAGTCCAGAACGCAGCCGCGCGAGCGATTGTGGGTGCACCAAGGTACACCCACGTTACACCTATCCTCCGCGAGCTGCACTGGCTACCTATTAGTCTCCGGACCCGCTTCAAGGTGCTGGTCGCTACCTATAAAGCCCTACATGGCATCGGACCTGGGTACCTGAGAGACCGCCTCCTGCCGATTACCTCTCTCAGACCAATTAGATCGCACAGGTTGGGTCTCCTCCGGATTCCATCTGCCAGCCAATGTCGGCTGGCGACTCCCCGGGGGAGAGCCTTCTCTGTCGCAGCTCCGGCCCTCTGGAACGAGCTCCCTGTTGAGATCCTTACTACCCTCCCGGCCTTCCGCAAAGCCACCAAGTCCTGGCTGTTCCAGCAGGCTGGGGGGGCGGGCGAGGGGGCTGAGAAGCATCTACCTCCACGGAAATTGTGAATGTTGGTTTTGTTTTTAATATGTTGTCTTTGTCTCGTTATCCCCCTTTCCCTTGTCTTTTGTGAGCCGCCCGGAGTCCTCCGGGAGTGGGCGGCATACAAGACAAATAAATAAATAAATAAATAAATAAATAAATAAATAAATAAATAAATAAATAAATAAATAATACATAAACATTACTTTGCCCCTTTTCATTTCTAAATAAATAGATCAAAAAGTGGATCTGTAGACTTCTGGGGAAAACGGGTCTGCAAAGGTTGTGTCCTTAGGCCAAACTGCTTTTTCCCCCAAGCAGTCACTATTTTGGGACAAGGCCATTTCTTCCAACAGTTGGTCATCGGTGGTTCTTCCACCCTGTTTTTACGCAAGACCCTAAAGAAATGGATTCTCCATTGGGCCTTCCTGGCCCCCTTGGTCATGTTGTGTTTCCAAGTAAGGTCTTCGCTGAGATGGACTCCCAGGAATTTAAAAGAGGAGACTTTATATGGAGATCTGTTGTGGCCCAGCAGGAGCCGTTGGAGCTGCCACCAGACTCCGACAGCGAGGGGCCCTATGAGTCGACTCTGGAGGATGTGGAGGACCCTGGACAGGGTTCCGACTCCGAGCAGGGCACAGAGAGGTTGGTTGGCCACCAAGAGCCTTGGACCAGTGGGGAGGAGACAAGGGAGAGTGATCCGGACGTCAGCACAGTGAGTTGTTCCTGGATGCCCGGCACCAAAGAGCTAATAGGCGTAACGTACAGTTACGCAGTTACAGGAGATAATTGCACTCAGCTGGTGGTCATTAGGCTCCTCTCGGGACTATAAAAGGAATGATTGCGCACACGCCCTTTTGTAGGAGTCGACGTATTCACTAAAGTTGGAGAACTTTCATGGCTAGCTTGACAGGCTGGATTGCTGCCAAGGTTAGTCTGTGCTGGATTGCTTCCAACGTCTTGTCTCTGCTGGATTGCTGCTATGTCTGGCCTGCTGCCAAGGTCCTGTCTATGTGTTAATAAATCCTTGCAGTATCTTTGTCTCAGCGTGCTTTGGTGTAGGACGAGGGGAGTCAGAACAGTTTCCTCTCTTTGTACTTGTCTGCCAAGGTGGCGCAGTGGTTAAATGCAGCACTGCAGGCTGACTGCTAGATCAGCAGTTCAGCGGTTCAAATCTCACCGGCTCAAGGTTGACTCAGCCTTCCACCATCCTTCCGAGGTGGGTAAAATGAGGACCCGGATTGTTGTTGGGGGCAATATGCTGACTCTGTAAACCGCTTAGAGAGGCCTGAAAGGCCTATGAAGCGGTATATAAGTCTACTGTTATTGCTATTATTATTATTGCTATCTATTGGAACTCCAAAAGCACACTTTCTATGTGGCAGCACCTGCCCTCTAGAACAGTGTTTCTCAACCTTGGCAACTTGAAGATGTCCGGACTTCAACTCCCAGAATTCCCCAGCCAGCGAATGCTGGCTGGGGAATTCTGGGAGTTGAAGTCCGGACATCTTCAAGTTGCCAAGGTTGAGAAACACTGCTCTAGAATGAGCCCACTCCATATGGCTCCCACCTTTACTGGCATTCCAATAAGTGCTGAAAAGTCCTTATTTTTACCCAACCCTTTTGGCCAAGCATGTTTAAAAAAGCCCTTGTTTTTTTTCCTATCTGGATGTGTTATTCTCTGCAGTCTTTGTTCCTTTTCTTTTGTATTTTAAGTGTTTTTAACAATTTGTAAACCACCCAGTATTTGTTGAGAGCCTAACAAACATAGAATTTAATAAATTAAAAATTGCATAAATGAAAGAAGAATTTTTTTTCTGTAATAATAAAAATCAAAAGACGAATCTGGTAAAGTGCTGCAAATATCCTAATTTCTTCAGAGCCCAGGTGGCGCAGTGGTTAAATGCAGCACTGCAGGCTACTTCAGCTGACTGCAGTTCTGCAGTTCGGCGGTTCAAATCTCACCGGCTCAAAGGTTGACTCAGCCTTCCATCCTTCCGAGGTGGGTGAAATGAGGACCCAGACTGTGGGGGGCGATATGCTGACTCTGTAAACCGCTTAGAGAGGGCTGAAAGCCCTATGAAGCGGTATATAAGTCTAACTGCTATTGCTATTCAGTGCAGAAAATTTTTTAGGGTTAGTTACAGTTTTGTCTATCTGCTAATATAGCAATATGTATACCTGATCAGAGTAAGCAGAAGAAAATAGCTGGGGCCACCAGGTACAGGCCCTGTTCCTTTATCAAATAAGCGCTATGGTACATGCCCTCTCATCCAATTCAAATGTACTTTTGGGCTGTATCCTAAATTAATAATGGTTCGGGTACCAGCTAAAAAGGAAAAATTCTAAAGATGATAAAAAAGTAAGCAGGGAAAACAATTTGGGATGGGGAGTTTTTTACTTAGAAAGCAACTGTCAGCCTCTGCTTGGCTGCTGCTTTTCGGCTGCCGTTGAAACGGGATGGGGGGGGCATGGTATTGGGGAGGGGAATCATTATGTACTGGAGGATTGTTATTGGGAGCTGCCCTGACTATCTATCTGTGCATGTGGAAGAGGGGAGTTTCCCGCCAAGGCCAACTGTCCAGCATTCCATCCTGATGATGCTTTTTGAAGGGTTCCACCACAAAACCGCGTTCGACTAAAGCGCCCTCGACGAAACCGTGTAGCTGACGTCATCAACAGGGCGACAGCGCGGAGACAGAAGCACGCTGTAAACGCTAAACCTAAAATTAACCCCTAAACCTAACCCCCCTAAACCTAATCCTAAACCTAAACCTAACCCTTAACCTAACCCTAAACCTTAACCTAACCCTAAACCTAACCCTTACCTTAAGTTGAATCGGCTTGCTTTCAAAGCGCTATTTAAAGCGCCCTTCTTTCTCCGCGCTTGCTGTTGTCGCCCTGTTGATGACGTCAGTGACGCGGTTTAATCAGGCGCGGCTTAGTCGAGCGCGGTTTTGTCGTGCCACGTTTTTGAAGACATCTCCCACCTGACAGTTGGGTGAATTATGATTGGACTATGAAATGGGGTGCCAAGGGGAGGGGATTGAATCATACATGATAACTATTGCTTTTGCGCCCATTTATTCAGACTCAGCTTTGCTTTGCTACTCATCGTTTGTAATGAGTAAAAAGTACACTTAATTCTAAGCAGGGAGTCGAGTGGTTTCTTTCCTGATTATTAAACGAAGGAGCACCTGACAGCAACTCAGTAATATTTTGATCCAGCAGCTTGAAAAATGGAATTTAATGAAGTTTTTACTTCTATACAAAGTACTCCGCCAAAATAGTTAAAATACATATCAAGTAAGTTTCCATTTCAGTACATTGATTTAATTTACATGCAAGTAAAAGAAATTAACATAATGCAGACTAAAAAGAGTTTATTCCAAACTCACAATACCACCAGCCCTTTTGAGAAACACTGGTCTAGGACCTTTAAAGTGCTATGTTTATGTACAAACTATTAATAGTAAATATTTAAAACCTGTATTGGGCATTACTGTTACAACATGTCCTTGAGCATTGCTGCAATTTATATCAGGAACAGAACTCTTAAGTTAACAGAACATACCACTTTAGTAACATTACAATTGTTACTACTGCCAAAATCACTAGCCAGTCACTTCAAACCAGCTACAAAAGTCTTACTTCCTTTAGAAATCCGCGTCCAAAGTGAACGAGTTATCTCCAGGACTTGACATAACACCCATCCTTTGATATTCCCCTACACGCTTTTCAAAGAAGTTAGTCTTGCCTTCCAAAGAGATATTCTCCATAAAGTCAAATGGATTCTCAACCTTGAATATCTGAAATTGATAATTAAGGCATAAGGTTATTTACTAAAAGCAAAACAATATAAGCCATTTTTGCTTAGAATTTCAAACCATCTCAAAACAGCTATTATCGACTACTCCACAACATCCCTGTTTTTGTTTAAAGCTCTACCTTGGCAATGTCTTGTAGTTACCTTCTGCATATAATTCTCCCTACTAGAATTCTCTTAAAGATAAATAAAAAAGGATTCGTTTCCAAATGCATATATATTCACTGTAGTGTTCCCCAGTGCATCACAACATTGTTCCTATTCCACTTTTAATATAAAAGTGGAACGGGTTTCATAATTTTACCTCCCACAGACCCATTAGATCTCACAGGGTTGGCCTCCTCCGGGTTCCATCTACTAGCCAATGCCACCTGGCTACCACCCGGGGGAGGGCCTTCTCTGTGGCGGCTCCGGCCCTCTGGAACGAACTCCCCGCAGGGATTCGGACCCTCACCTCTCTCCAGGCCTTCCGAAAAGCCGTCAAAACCTGGCTGTTCCGACAGGCCTGGGGCTAAAGAGCTTTTCCCCCCCGTCTCGAATGGTATGACTGTTGTGAGTTTTAAATTACATATTGTTATGCTTGTTGTTTTTAAAAAATTTTGTCTGTATCCCCCTTCCCCGGTTCGAGTTGCCGGCAGGCCTGGGGTTGATGAGTTCCCTCCCCTCTCGACTTGTATGGTTGTGTGACTCTTGCTTATTTTAATTATCTGTATTTTGTTTTATGTTCCCCTTTTGAATTGTTCGTCGCCCTGAGTCCTCCCGGAGAAGGGCGGCATACAAATAAAATTCAATTCAATAATTTACCTCTTAATTACTCTGAAAAGAAAACAGAATGTGGGTTCTACTTTTAGTATAAAGCAAGAGCTATTAAGGAAGTACACCTTGCTACTTAAATCCACCATTAACACTTTGGATGTGAAGATTGGATACAAAGGTCCAATATCTTTAAAAGCCGGAGATAGTCTGGAAATAGTTATTTAAAACAAAATGGCTCAGCAGTGCAAAGTTGCAATGGCATTAAGATGCATTTGCACAGAGTTCACTATTGAGCTTACTATAAATTGAGATAAATAAGGGGTATCATTGCAACAGTGAGCCGAGGTGGCGCAGTGGTTAGGGTGCAGTACTGCAGGCCACTTCAGCTGACTGCTAGTTCTGCAGCTCAGCGGTTCAAATCTCACTGGCTCAAGGTTGACTCAGCCTTCCATCCTTCCGAGGTGGGTGAAATGAGGAGCCAGATTGTTGGGGGCAATATGCCGACTCTGTAAACCGCTTAGAGAGGGCTGAAAGCCCTACGAAGCGGTATATAAGTCTAACTGCTATTGCTAACTGCTACTGCTAGTGCTCTGCTTAACCGTGAAGTAGTACTACTTAGTGGCAAAAAAGGCAGACTTAAATATAAACAGATTGCATGGTACTTCTTAAGAAAGCAGGGCACAAGACTTACCTTGTTAAAACCTAATTCCAGGATCAGTCTGTCTGCTACGAATTCAATATACTGCTTCATTAAAATGCAGTTCATGCCGATGAGGTTTACGGGCAATGCTTCTGTCAAAAATTCCTGCATTTAAGTAAACACAAGTATCTTAACACATGAACACTGCACCGTAGAGACAATTAAATGCCCTGCTAAGTTTTAAGCTTCTTCTACTTTCACGGGAGAATGTTTTAGCGATACCAGAAAGGACTGCCCAATTACCTGCTCTATTGCGACAGCATTTGTGATGATCTGCCTTACTTTTTCCTCAGCTGGTTTGTGCACCAAATGTTTGAACATCAGACAAGCAAAATCACAATGCAAGCCCTGTAAAGAATAATTGGAAGATATTTTAAAGAATTGGAAGAAGCTGTATATATGCGTTATCAAAAAAAACTCCAAAATTGCACACTAGTTGAAAGACTTTACAAAAATTCCATACAATCAGTTAGGGCAATGTTCTTTATTACCGTTGGAGCCCGTGGCACGACAAAACCGCGATGGTCAAAATCGCGGCGATAAAATCGCGGCGATAAAGCGGCGAAGTAGACAAGGAGCTAATTTGCTGCACTTTGACAATAACAAAGCTTTTAATCATCTTCTGGCCTGGACAGCGTTGAAAACGGCTGGCGCAACAGCTCTCACTGTCTCCTGTAAATTTGAAAGCATCAAGAGCAAGCCTCACCTTTGATCTAGAATAGAGATGGGGAGCTACGGCTCTTTTATAACTTGTGGACTTCAACTCCCAGAATTCTGTGGAACGACAAAACCGCGAAGCCCTTATCCGCGGAGACATAAGCGCGTCGCTAAAGCCGCGATGTCATCATCGCGCGTCATCACCGCCGCGACAACAGAAGGGCGCTTTAAAACAGTGCTGCGGCAGAAAGCCGACTTCATTTAAGGTAAGCGTTAGGATTAGGTTTAGGGGTTTGTTTTAGGGTTAGGTTTAGGGTTAGGTTTAGGGTACTAAGTGCTTGGGAATGTGCGATTTTGCCCTCCGCGATTATGTTATCGCGATAGGGTCGCGTTTTTCCTTAGCGCTTAGAACGGCGCGAATTAGTCTTCGTGCTTATGTCTTCGCGCAGAAGGGCTTCGCGGATTTGTGGTGGAACCGTTGGAGCCGAGGTGGTGCAGTGGTTAGAGTGCAGTACTGCAGGCCACTTCAGCTGACTGCTAACAGCAGTTTGGCGGTTCAAATCTCACCGGCTCAAGGTTGACTCAGCCTTCCATCCTTCCGAGGTGGGTGAAATGAGGACCCGGATTGTTGTTGGGGGCAATATGCTGACTCTGTAAACCGCTTAGAGGGCTGGAAGCCCTATGAAGCGGTATATAAGTCTAACTGCTATTGCTATTGCTACCACCAACAATACAAACATAATTACCATTGCTATTAAGCGCTGACACTACAGATTTTCAATTTTACAGAACACATTTTTAGTTTCCTTGATCAACAAGCCATACCTCATCTCTACTAATCAGCTCATTCGAAAAAGTTAGCCCAGGCATTAGACCTCGTTTCTTCAGCCAAAATATTGATGCGAAAGAGCCGGAAAAGAAGATTCCTTCAACCGCCGCAAATGCTACCACACGCTCACCTGTTGAGAGAGAGAAAAAAGCAGTGGACGTGAAGACTAGCTCAAATGCCATAAAGAAGGTTAAGGTTTGAGGTTGAGATTTATTCGATTTATATGCCGCCCTTCTCCCAAGGACTCAGGGCGGCGTACAACATTAAAAGAAACACATACTACAAAAGTTAAAAAGAAATTAAATAGGATATCCCCGAACCCAATTAAAATTAACAATGACACATTTTTTTTAAAACAATTCAAATTAAAATTAACAATAATCAATAATTTTGTTTTGTTCAGGCCAGGCTGGCTTGCTGGAAACTTTTTAGGGCGCGTCGGAAGGACCGGAGGTCGGAGATTATACGAAGCTCCGGGGTCAGCTCATTCCAGAGGGAAGGCGCTCCCACAGAGAAGGCTCTCCCCACTGGGGGTCGATAGCCGACACTGTCTGGCTGACGGCATCCTGAGGAGGCCAACTCTGTGGGATCGAACTGGACGGTGGGAGGCTACCGGTGGCAGTAGGTGGTCTCGCAGGTACCCTGGGCCTAAGCCATGGAGCGCTTTAAAGGTCATAATTAGTACCTTGAATCGCACCCGGAAGACAACCAGCAACCAGTGCAGGCCGCCTAAAAGGGGTGTAACATGGGAGCACCTGGGTGCCCCCATGATAACCCGCGCAGCCGCATTCTGGACCAGTTGAAGCCTCTGGGTGCTCTTCAAGGGCAGCCCCATGTAGAGAGCATTGCAGTAGTCCAGGCGAGAAAGGATGAGGGCATGAGTGACTGTGCACAGAGCATCCCCATCCAGAATGGGGCGCAACTGACGTACCAGGCGAACCTGGTAAAAGGCCCCCCTGCCATCAGGTGTTCTTCTAAACTAAGCCGCGTATCCAGGAGGACGCCCAGATTGCGGGAAACACACCTGGAAAGTCAACCTAGGACAATACACACCATAAGTAGCTTCTTTGTCGCCAATCCATCGCATGGCCCAGTCAGCTTTCTTTTTCACACATGGGAGGGTTTCAATAGCGTTGAACAGAAATTCCCTAAAACAAGAAGATAGTGAAGATTGATATGCTTCTGCAGTTATCAGAGCCGAGGTGGCGCAGTGGTTAGGGTGCAGTACTGCAGGCCACTTCAGCTGACTGCTATCTGCAGTTCAGCGGTTCAAATCTCAACGGCTCAAGGTTGACTCAGCCTTCTATCCTACCGAGGTGGGTGAAATGAGGACCCGGATTGTTGTTGGGGGCGATATGCTGACTCTGTAAACCGCTTAGAGAGGGCTGAAAGCCCTATGAAGCGGTATATAAGTCTAACTGCTATTGCTATTGCTATCATGCCTATAATTTCTGCTAAGTAAATATTCTTCCCTGAATGCATTACTTTCTCTAAAAAAAAACTGTCTGTTAGAAAAATAAATAAAAACGAAAACTGGCCCGATTCTTCTCCTTGGCTTGCCAACCCTTTTGAAGGTAAATTCCCTGCAATTGGTCTCGTTGGCCATTCTAAAAGTGGTAATAAAGAGTTTATCCCGATTTGCCTATTTTGAGAGCTGCAACCTCTCTCTTCTCGTAACTGCTCTTGCGAGGAGCCAATTGGAGGAGATTCTACACTAACTGGGGAGGAGTTCGAAAGTCAAACTTCTCTTCTCAGCGCAGATCCCCATTTGAAAGAGAATAGGTACAGTCTGGAAATGCTCAGTCATAATATGGATTAGCACTGGAAAGTTTAGAAAAAACATCCTGAAACTACATAAACAAAATTCAAACCACTTTTCAGCTTACATAAAGGGTTTTTCAGATGTTGGGGCAGCCTATCATTTGAACAAAAACTAATGACAATCTCCCTACCATCCCACTGGTCGATTAAACTGAGATTTGTGACAGAACCTACAGTAGAACCTCTGATCATGAATACTTCTGACCAATGGTTCTGATAAAGAAAAAATCAATTTTTTTTCTCTCTGTAAAAATAGGACAAGCTGAATATATTGACATAGTGGAAATACCCCAAGGGGAGGAGGAGTGGGATAGAAGAAAGAGGGGGAGAGAGGGCGGGAGAGAGGATGGGAGGGAGGATGAGAAGGGAGGGAGGGAGTGGATCGGGAGGGAGGAGTGGTAGAGGGGGAGGGGAAGTAGGGTCGAGGGGAATGATGGAGGGAAGATAGAAAGTTGGAGTGGGGTGGAAGAAAGAGGTGTATGGAGGGTCGAAGAGGTATATTGGGTTTCTATTTTGGGGGGTACTGTTGACAAGAGGAATTGCTGTGATTATTGTTTAATGTTGTATGGCCCCGGTTATGCACAGTATATAAGTGACTGTATGAAAATGAAAAATAAAAACATTTTACTTGAAAAAAAAATTTCCACAGCAATTTCCCCTTCCGCACCATTTTTTTTTTTTTGTTAGCACCAAATTTCCAATTAGGTGGAAATTCCACACCCAAATTGGTTTGCAACTAAAGTTATGGAACAAATTATGGCTGTGGCCAGAGGTTCTACTGTATTACGATGCCAGTGGCATTGCTTAATGCAAGAACGGAGAAATGCAATTTCAATCCAGCACCTTTGGATATAGCTAGCAACTGGTGCTTCAAGACATGATCTTCCCCCTCACTAATGCCTCATTCTATCTTTTGACAAGTTTTAAACGGAGTTGGAAAGGATTAAGCAACAGAAAGGCTAGCGGTTCAGAAAACCTCAGTATTAACCACACACTTACATTTGCAGCAATCGAGATATGAAAGGAAGAATGTGTACAGGAATATGCAAATATACTTATGTTACATCAGCAACTCCTTAAAGAAGCTGCCTCTTTTTTCTAAACCTTGTGGCACCAAAAAAAATTATATGATCTGAGCTGACAACAGAAAGATGTACTCTCATCCTTCAGACTCCAAGGTATTTCCCCCACCCCTTCAGATCTCTGCTTAGGCACTATAGGATTCTCTCGTTTCTGTTTTGCAAAACAGAATACATATCTTTTCTTGTATTGTTAGACCAAAAAAAAACCTCCTTATTTGCAGAATTTCTATAAAACTAAGCTGTGGTTTTCATGTTTGAAGTGTTTGTGCACATTCAATAAATATTTAGTGCAGCATGCTCAAGTATGTATCTGGAAAACAGTACTAACCGTTCTTTAGAATCCTTAATGTAAGTATCAATGAGTAAACTATACATTTCTGAATGAATGTTCTCCATGGCAATCTGGAAGCCATAGAAACAGCGGGCTTCTGTGATTTGTACTTCTTGGCTAAACCGCTCCACCTAGAGGAGAAGATATTTGCAATATGTTAGAATGCATATATTTCATTCGATTAGGTTATTTTTCTGACTAGTTCCCTGCATATGTCATACAAATGTCCTTTAGCTTCCAAAAACATGCCAAGTTCTGCCAACAGACCGTTATTAAATTTAGTTTTTGAAAATTAAACAAATACTCAAACACATGTTCGTGTTTACTTGCTTAATAGGCTAAGACATCAATCTTAGCTGCTCCCCTTCCATTCTAATTACTCGTTTTATTACATCTAAAGTCAGATTAGTAGATGTACTCAACTCAAATTTGCACCGTGAAAAAAAAAAGGAAAATGTTTTTGAATCAGGCTGATTCGTGTATTTTTCTTGGCATTGTGAAAGAAATTGCTTTCTTCCAGATTTTTTTGCAACAACATATGCCAGGTATTTCTTGATGAAATCTATTCTGCTAAAATTAGGAAAGTACATGACAATGCTTGTTTCAAACTCAGAATAAAACACACCATGCTGGAAATTCTGCATGATGAGGGGTTAGATAGAACAAATGCAATCATTTCTTCACTTCCCCACTGCTATCATTCCCAGTGTAGCCTGTCAATCTGGCTCAGATTTTACTGGCTATAGCCTACGCTCTTATAGAGGGGAAGGCAATCGTAAGCAAGATTAGGAATGATAGGGCTGGTGGGCTAAATGAAAAGGCCACAAACATTAGCTTTGCCCTTTCCTCTCTGCCCCGAGCCATTGGCAATGATAGATTCCTGTTGTGGCCCGGCAGGAGCCGTTGGAGCTGCCACCAGACTCCAAAAGTGAGGGGCCCTATGAGTCGGCTCTGAAGGATGTGGAGGACCCTGGACAGGGTTCCAACTCCGAGCAGGGCGCAGAGAGGTTGGTTGGCCACCAGGTGGCGCCTGAGCCTTGGATCAATGGGGAGGAGACAAGAGAGCGATCCAGAAACCAACTGTGAGTTGTTCCAGGATGCACGCTGTCGAAGGGCTACTTTGCGTCAAGAACTACATAATTACAGGAGGTAATTACGCTCAGCTGATGGTCATTAAGCTCCTCTCCCAGACTATAAAAGAGACTGCTTGTGCCATGCCCTTCTTGCAGAAGTCAACGCTTGGACTAAAGAGAAACTAACTTGGATTGCTGCCAGAGTTTGTTTGCATTGCTGCCAAGGTTTGTCGGACTTGCTGCCAAAGTCCTTATCTATTTCTTTATTTGGCTTTCAGCCATCGAGAGTCTGGTCTTGCTATTAAAGGACATTGGCAATTAATATACCTACATACAGAAAATTCAGGTAATTGTTTTGGCATATTGGATGTAAAATTTGAACACGCTTACCAAGTTTTCATTGACAATGCCATCACTTGCAGCAAAGAATGCTAAGACGTGTGAAATGAAATACTTCTCTTCTGGTTTTAAGGACTCCCAGTGCTGAAGATCTTTAGAAAGATCAACCTAAAAACACCAAACAGCCAGTGAGAATAGTAACAATACAAGCAATTACTTTAAAAAAAAACTTTTTAAAAGAATAATAATTTAAGTAGCACTCTTCCTTCCATTTTAATCTCTGAGATAAATCCAAGATTGATTGCACAGATAGTAATTAATTAAAAGACCATTCTGGTGAGCTTCCAGGACTGAGTTCAGGATGACACCTTATTTTTTTGTAGTCCTAATCCACGTGACCCGTCAAAACCGCGGAGGACAAAATCACGCTCGACGAAAGTGCGCATTTGACATCATCACAGCGCGACGAAAATAATTAAAAAATGAAATAAAATTAAAATTAAAGCAAGCCGATTCACATAAAGGTAAGGGTTAGGGTTAGGTTAAGGGTTAGGGTTAGGTTAAGGGTTAGGGTTAGGTTTAGAGCGTTAGGGTTACGTTTAGCGTTAGGTTAAGGGTTAGGTTTAGGGTTAGATTTAGGGTTAGGTTAAGGGTTAGGGTTAGGTTTAGGGTTAGGTTTGGGGGGGTTAGGGTAAGGTTTTCGCTTTATTTTTACATTTTTCGATCACAGCGCAATGTTTTCGGCGCGCTGTGATGACGTCAAATGCACGCTTTCATCGAGCGCGATTTTGTCCTCCGCGGTTTTGTGGTGGAACCCTAATCCATCAATCTGATCAGACTGGCTCTCCTGACAGTTACCCTACACCTATCTTGTTAGTGTTGCTCCTATCGTCGCTCCAGAGCCTCAAAGGAAAGAGAGAATAAAAAGGCCTTCACCTCTTCAGCCGTCCAGAATGATGCCTCTGCTTTCTTGTACATTTGCCAGATGTCATGGTATTGAATAGGGAAAATGACAAAACGCCGAGGATTGTCCCTTAAGAGGGGCTCATCCTGCACATCGTTTGATGGAAGTGGCGTCACTCCGTTAGGCACCTCCTGAAAAGTACAAGCGGGATTATATTACCATGTTAGAAGCATTCCTATGAGGAGAAAAAAAACACATTTTCAATAGTTATAGATTTAAGACAAATTCAGTAATAAAACCGTGTTTGAATCTTGGGGGAGGGGGGGGGGTTAAGAGAGAGAACAACAAAAGCCCAACCTCTTAAGATTCCACTTTACATACTTAAAAAAAAGAATCATAAAAAAGAGAGATGCCTTTTGTATACAGATAGGAATTGGATGGTCCAGAGAGGATAATAGTTAGAATGCAAAAGGCACAAGAACGATTAAGGGGCAGAGAACAAGATGAAGTAAAAAGAGAAAAATAAGAAAAAAGATGACACACTCAAGAAAATCTCTGTTAAATCCTCTGCGGAACATTCAATTCCTGTCTATATACAAAACCTGTGTATAAAAAAAACAGTGTGTTTGTGTGTGTGTGTGTGTGTGTGTGTATGTATGTGTGTGTATATATATATATATATGTATGTATGTATGTATGTATATGTTTTATTTGTGCTGATAAATAAATAAAGGGAGACTAGTATCACAGCACAAATAAAACACAAATATAACAAAGGCAATAGTAAAAATATTGTGTTTCTGTCGTGATGGACTCTTGTGACGAGCCGATTTGACAGATGATGGAAGCAGTTGGCTTCCTCCCATAATTGGGGCTTACCAGGAGTTGTGACACTAAATAAATATATATATATATATATATATATATATGTATATGTATATGTATATGTATATGTATATGTATATGTATATGTATATGTATATGTATATGTATATGTATATGTATATGTATATGTATATGTATATGTATATGTATATGTATATGTATATGTATATGTATATGTATATGTATATGTATATGATGTATAGGTATAGGTATATGTATATGATGTATATGTATATGTGTGTGTGTGTGTTTTATTTGTGCTGATAAGTAAATAAAGGGAGACTAGTATCACAGCACAAATAAAACACAAATATAACAAAGGCAACAGTAAAAATATTGGGTTTCTGTCGTGATGGACTCTTGTGACGAGCCGATTGACAGATGATGGAAGCAGTTAGCTTCCTCCCATAATTGGGGCTTACCAGGAGTTGTAAAAATCATATATTCATTCATTCATTCATTCATTCATTCACTCACTCACTCACACACACACACACACACACACACACACACACACACACACACACACACACACACACACACACACACAACATGAAATCTATACCAGGCAAGTTAGAGTGGGGCCAGGTCAGAAATTAGACTAGGACAGGACATGAGGCCCCCAAGAAAAACTGCAATGGCCATGAAGTCTGTCTTCTCCTTCAAAGCAGTGGTCTCCAACCTTGGCAACTTTAAGACCTGTGGACTTCAACTCCCAGAGTTCCTCAGCCAGCAAAGCTGCAGAGGCGCCGGTAGAGGCGAGAAGTAAAACCTCTGGGACATAATGGTATCTATCCCGGAATACGATGAAGGCAAGAATGTCCTCTTCACTGGTGCTACCGGTTTCACGGGAAAAGTTCTTCTAGGAAAGTTACTAGGATCGTGTCCAAAGATAAATTAGGCAACGTATGTTTTGGTGAGATATAAATCAGGAGAGACATCTCAAGAAAGAGTAGAAGGAATGATCAGCTGCAAGCTTTTGGATAGATTACGAGATGAGCAACCAGAATTTAAACAGAAAATCATTTCCGGTTGCTAGTGATCTTACGGAAGTGGAAATGGCCCTTAGTGAGGAAGAGAAGGAGAATATTCTAAATTATGTTTAATATTATATTTCATTGTGCTGCTACTGTTAAGATTCAATGAAATCCTACGGGATGCTGTTCAGCTCAATGTAATTGCAACACAACAGCTTCTCCTCTTGGCTCAGAAAATGAAGAATCTAGATGTGTTTGTACATGTTTCAACAGCATTTGCATATTGCAATGGAAAACACATGGAGGAAGTTGTTTATCCACTTCCTGTTGATCCTAAGAAATTAATAGCAAAGCTGGCTGAGGGACTCTGGGAGTTGAAATCCACAATCTTAAAAGTTGCCAAGGTTGGAAACCACTGGTCTCACTTCTCAGTGTAGAAATCTGGTTCGCTCTTGTACTACATTCCTATCAATGTTTATTCAAAATTCTCACTGAATTTAATGATAGTCAATTCCAAATACGTTGGCATATATTGTGCTAGACTTTGGGCATCAGGATTGGCATGTTCTTTTCCAAGTTCTACAATCATTTCTAAACTAGCAATTTCTCTGGTCATCTCTAAGCCATCACTGTGACAATTGATCTCCTCCAAGGAGAGACTGTCAGAAGGGCTGGGTGGTGTTACCAATAAATACCTCCCCAATTGCATAATGCAAAGCTGGCTGGTGCCATGCAGGAGGCTACTCTCTAGGCTTTTTTGAATCCAGGTATAGGTGAGTTCTCAGATGCCATGTGGAGAGTTGAATAATATCCCTTCCCCCTGCAGCTGCAGTGGAGAAGTCTTTATTATGTAAAGTGGGCTAGCCTGGCTAGTCTTAATGGGCCTATTGACAAAGTGGGGGTGGGCAGGAAGCTACAGGCAACTATTCTGTCTTTTAAAACATGCTTCTTTTCACATCCAGAGAAATATTCTGCCTTTTCAATATTTCCTAGGATGTTTTATTTTTCTGGGAGAGGGTTGGGTGATAACTTCCCACAATCTGTACTGTCCCTTTTTAAGCCCACTTGCAGTTGGGCGTGACGGACCTCTCTGACGTCTTTTGAGGGAAAGCATCCAGACTGATCTCCGTTGGGCCACTGTCCATGGGGATTGCTTGACTTCAGGGATGCCATGTGGTTACACACCAAGACCCATGCCACAGCCCTTCACTGAGCCACAACATTGAAAGAGGACATGTATGGTTCCTTTTTGAGACTCCCATTTATTCCCTGGCGGGGTTTATAAATGAGAGAAATTATGTAATGGTTTTTTTTTCTTCCCTGTTTTCCCTCCCCCCCCCCCCTTGTTGGCATATATTGTGCTAGACTTTGGGCATCAGGATTGGCATGTTCTTTTCCAAGTTCTACAATCATTTCTAAACTAGCAATTTCTCTGGTCATCTAAGCCATCACTGTCACAATTGATCTCCTCAAAGGAGAGACTGTCAGAAGGGCTGGGTGGTGTTACCAATAAATACCTCCCCAATTGCATAATGCAAAGCTGGCTGAGGAACTCTGGGAGTTGAAGTCCATAAGTCTTAAAGTGGCCAAGCAAAGCTGGCTGAGGAACTCTGGGAGTTGAAGTCCACAGGTCTTAAAGTTGCCAAGCAAAGCTAGCTGAGGAACTCTGGGAGTTGAAGTCCACAAGTCTTAAAGTTGCCAAGCAAAGCTGCCTGAGGAACTCTGGGAGTTGAAGTCCACAAGTCTTAAAGTGGCCAAGCAAAGCTGCCTGAGGAACTCTGGGAGTTGAAGTCCACAGGTCTTAAAAGTTGCCAAGTTTGGAGACCACTGTGGCTTGCTCAGCTGATTCAACTCTCTCACAAAGCATTCTAAATGTCTTGCTAAACCTAAAAAAATAAACTTTAATCCCTTAAAGGGGGGGAAAAAAGAGCCAGCTAGGGCCTACTTGAAAGAGTCCAAAGATTTACTCTCCCTTTTCCTCCTTTAGCAGGAAAGGCCAATTAAGGCCTCTCTCTTTGCGTAATGGGGCATTTGGCGCGAAAGCTGCAGAAGAAGCAAGCAAGAGCCGAGGTGGCGCAGTGGTTAAATGCAGCACTGCAGGCTT
Organism: Thamnophis sirtalis; assembly: GCF_051295495.1. Lineage (NCBI taxonomy): Eukaryota > Metazoa > Chordata > Lepidosauria > Squamata > Natricidae > Thamnophis > Thamnophis sirtalis. The sequence continues at coordinate 2,153,313 of NW_028261396.1, forward strand.
CTTCAGCTGACTGCAGTTCGGCTGTTCAAATCTCACCGAGTAAAATGAGGACCCAGATTGTTGTTGGGGGCAATGTGCTGACTCTGTAAAGCGCTTAGAGAGGGCTGAAAGCCCTATGAAGCGGTATATAAGCCTAACTGCTATTGCTATTACGATAGATAGATAGATAGATAGATAGATAGATAGATAGATAGATAGATAGATAGATAGATAGATAGATAGATAGATAGATAGATGATAGATAGAGATAGATAGATAGATAGATAGATAGATAGATAGATAGATAGATAGATAGATAGATAGATAGATAGATAGATAGATAGAGATAGATAGATAGATATAGATAGATAGAAGAGAGAGATGGATGGGATAGATGAGAGATATGTAGATAGATAGATAGATAGATAGATAGATAGATAGATAGATAGATAGATAGATAGATAGATGAGATAGACAGACAGACAGACAGATGATAGATGATAGATAGATAGATAGATAGATAGATAGATAGATAGATAGATAGATAGATAGATAGATAGATAGATAGATGATAGATAGCAACCGAATCCCGCCCTCCTTCGTTCCTAGGCGGCGGGAAAGAGGGGAAGGTTGGGAGGGGGGGTTTCCACCCAAAGGACCCCCTCTCCTCTCGGGTCCCCCTCCCAAACCCTTCCAGCGATTCCCCCCCCCCACCTCACCCTTTCCCAAAGCCTTTCCAGACTCACCGCTTCGGCGCCGGGCTCCCGAAAGATCTTCCGCGCCGTCTTGCTCGCCAGGACCCGGGTGGCGTTGAGCGAGGGGGGCTACGGAGAAGATAAAAAGAGAGGGTCAAGGGTGGTGGGTTTCAAAGACGGGGGGAATCCACCGACGGCCCTTTCGAGAGCGCCTTTTTTCTCCCCCTTTTAAGTCTTTGAAGGACTCTTTCCCCGGCTGAGAAAGGGCGGGATCTGGGACGGATCTCGGCTCCCGTCATTCCAGTGAAGAGCCGCCAAAAAAAAGCAAAGGACGGCGGGAGTTTGCAATTCGATGCATCGGCGTGGAGACTTTTTGAATGCCCGGTGAAGGTTTATTTCCCCGGGAAATCGCTCCCGCCAATAACGGGGAGCTAAAACCGAGCAAAATGCCGCGGCTGTCTTAACAGAGGGGAGCCGCATTCATTTACCCAAATGATGGGCTCAAGAAAGCCGCCTTCTCCTCTCCACCCACCACCCCATGTTCCTCCGTTTGTGCTGCGAATATAATCTGCACCGTCTCCCGCTAGAGCTCCGCAAATAACGGGAAGCTAAAATCGAGCAAAATGCCGCGGCTGTCTTAACAAAGGGGAGCCGCATTCATTTACCCAAATGATGGGCTCAAGAAAGCCGCCTTCTCCTCTCCACCCACCACCCCATGTTCCTCCATTTGTGCTGCGAATATAATCTGCACCGTCTCCCGTCCGAGCAAAGCTTCTCAAGACAACTTTTTCGACTCGTTTTCCCTCCGGATTCTCTCTCTCTCCATCCCATAACAAAGGGGCTCTTTTTCCCCGTCCTAAACAGCTCGCCCTTCCGGGAGGATTCATCCTTCGCGTCCCCTTTTTTAATAAGCCTCACCGTGTTCTCCTTGTCGTTCAAAGCCGCCTTCTTCTTAGGGGAGAACTGCGGCTGCTGCTGCGGCTCATTCCGAACGGAGAGAGGGTTGCGCGTAGAGAACATAGCAGAAGCTGGCGAGGGAACAGCCGACAGTGGAGAAATGCGACAGGCGAGCCCGCTCGCCGCTTTATATCAGTTTCGAATTTGGCGCCAGAACGCCGGCTCGGCCAATCGCAAAAGGGTTGGGAGCCCTCTTCGCGGCTTGCCATTGGCTGAGCCGCGCGCCCCATTGTGCCCCAAGCGCGGGAAATCTGAAGCAAAGCCCCGCCTCGTCTTCGGAGTGTTGCATTGAATGAGCCCGCGAAGCAACGCGAGATTGCTGAATGCGGGAATTTCAGTGTTTCTGAACCTTGGCCACTTGAAGATGTCCGGACTTCAACTCCCAGAATTCCCCAGCCAGCATTCGCTGGCTGGGGAATTCTGGGAGTTGAAGTCCGGACATCTTCAAGTGGCCAAGCTTGAGAAACACTGCCATATTTGATTCATGATTAGGATTTAATGAATTTATAGGCCGCCCAATCCCGAAGGACTCCGGGCGGCTTACAACAAATACATTTAAAAAATAGAAAAAGTTAAAAACAAAGAGACATAATTTCATAACCCAAATATGCTTTTTTTTAAAAAAAAAAGAACTGCAACTGAACTTTTGTTGATTTGGAAACAAAAACAAAAACACTTTCAGGACAAACCAGACTTGAGAATCTCCACAAATGAATGAAACAATGTATTAAATGCGATTTTATTGGTTAGAGGGGGCGAATTCTTCAAAATCGCGTCAAGAAATGTCCTCAAAACTTCTCACAATGTTTATAATAATAATAATAAAAAAGAGAGAGAATGGCGTGACAATTCCCCCTCTATATGCACTAAGAATTTATGCAGTGAAAGAATAGTTTTCAAATATAGATTTTTTCCAAGCACTGCAATTAAACCTATCATAATCAGTGTTGGATAAATAGCAATAGGTTTGTTGCCAGATTTAGATTTGGTAAAGCTATTTTTTTAAAAGTTTTTTTATTATGCATTTTCCTTTATAATACATCACATTTTTGATTTTACAGCAGTCCCATCTCTTTTCTTCTCCTTTACTCCCTTCCCTTCTTCCCCTCTGCTTCCCTCTCCTTCCTTCTCTCCTTCCCTCTCTTCCCTTCTTTTAAAACTATTTTTAATAAACCATTGCAATACCTTAGTTTCCCACTGCCAGCCCATTTTGCCAGTCCAGGTGGATACTATGATTGAGGCTGAGAGATCATGGAGAATCGGGATTAATGCATCACCCTGTGGGAAGTTATCATCCAGCCCTCTCCCAGAAAAAAAATGAAATATCCTAGGAAATATTGAAAAGGCAGAATGTTTCTCTGGATGTGAAAAGAAGCATGTTTTAAAAGACAGAATAGTTGCCTGTAGCTTCCTGCCCATCCCCAGTTAATGGGCCATTGAGATGGCCAGGCTAGCCCACTTTACATAATAAAGACTTCACCAGCAGCTACAGAAAGGCGTGATAATATACTCAACTGACCACAAGGCATCTGAGAACTCATCACAGCCTAGAGCAGCGATGGGCAACCTTTTTGGCGTGGTGTGTCAAAAATCGGCAAAAAATCGAGCATAACTTGCGTTGTGTGTCACTTCGACAAAAACATAAGGCTCTCTGTGCCGGCCTGACTGGAGAGAGGCGCGCACTGTTCCCGCGCTCCTCTCCTGTGGGTCCTCCCTCGCCACGCTGATGACGTGTGTGCGCACGGCACGCACGCCTTACCAGCAGCCCCTGCGCTCAGAAAGGGGCGGCGGCGATACAGTAAGTGAGTGTGGGTGGGGGAGATCACACGTTCCCCCCCCCGTTCCTCCAGCACAGATTCTTTCATCCTCGGCGGCCGTGCAGGAGCCGAGGATGAATCGCATGAAATCCTGTGCGTGTCACCCCAAATGGCTACGCGTGTCAGCACTGACACGCGTGTCATAGGTTCGCCATCACTGGCCTAGAGAGTAGCCCCCTGCATGGCACCATGGGAGTCTGACAACCAATCAGAATACATTTCTTACACAGGAACAGGAAACAGAGAGGTGGGACTGAACAGGTTATAAAAAAGCCTAGCAAGCCCCTCCCTCAGCCCTTCTCTTCTTCTCCACCAACATTGAAGCATGTGATCCCCTTTTCTGTTCAGGGCTCAAGCCATGTGGCCCTGTCCACCAATAAACCATCTTTCCAAGCAGCCTCCATGTCTCCAGTGTCTTTTCCCCCACTTGGAGCCGAACCCAGAAGGGCATTTCTTTCAACAACCCTATCCTAAATTTTGCCAGAGAATGTTCACAAGTATACTCAATGCCATAAAGAAAAGGTTGGAGACAGTATTGTTGGATCCAAGCAATGGCTTCTTGAGTAAAAGATATATTAGTATCTCCTATCAGACCTTTCATCAGATATCAATTCTTACTGCTTGGACCCAACTATATGTCTTTTAGCAAGCCATGAACAACCAAGAAGGACATTGTTCTAATATATAGGTGGCTGCCCTCATAACCCTGAGGACACTGTCCACTTCCTTTAAATCAAGAGATTCAACCTCCTTCCACATAATTTAGTAGCCAGATCTGCGTCTGTCAACATCATAGAACTTGCACAGTTGGGAATCCAGCCTGGACGAATCTGAACAAAAACGAAATTTATGCCACCACAGCCCTACTGATGCTTCTTTGGCCTCTCCCTACCCAAGAGGGACTCTTGTCACCTGAAACACGGCAATCATTTTGCAATCTGTGAATGCAGGAGGAGTGGGGGAATAACTGTTTTACCACTTTTGTCACAAGAGGTGCAGGCGAAACTCGAAAAAATTAGAATATCGTGCAAAAGTTCATTTATTTCAGTCATGCAACTTAAAAGGTGAAACTAATATATGAGATAAGACTCATTACATCCAAAGTCCTCTTTTCTGATGAGAGCAGCTTTTGCCAAAAGCAGCAAAATCTGGTTCCATGACTGTGGGATTACTGTGCTTGATTGGCCTCTCCATTCTTCCTCCATACTCTGGGTCCTTGGTTTCCAAATGAGATGCAAAAGTTGCTCTCATCAGAAAAGAGGACTTTGGATCACTGAGCAACAAGACTTTGGACCACTGTGCTTCATTAAGACCAGGGTCAACGCAGCCGCCTACCAGGAGATTTTGGAGCACTTCATGCTTCCTTCCACAGACGAGCTTTATGGGGATGCTGACTTCATTTTCCAGCTGCCCACACTGCCAAAAGCACCAAAACCTGGTTCAGTGACCGTGGGATTACGATGCTTGATTGGCCAGCAAACTCGCCTGACCTGAACCCCATAGAGAATCTATGGGGCATTGCCAAGAGAAAGATGAGAGACATGAGACCGAACAATGCAGAAAAGCTGAAAGCCGCTATTGAAGCATCCTGGTCTTCCATAACACCTCAGCAGTGCCACAGGCTGATAGCTTCCATGCCACGCCGCATTGAGGCAGTAATTGCTGCAAAAGGGGCCCAAACCAAGTACTGAGTACATATACATGCTTATACTTTTCAGAGATCCGATATTCTTCTATCTACAATCCTTGTTTTATTGATTGTATGCAATATTCTAATTTTCTGAGATTGTGGATTTGGGGTTTTCATGAGCTGTGCGCCATAATCATCACAATTATGACAAATCAAGGCTTGAATTATCTTGCTTTGCATGTAACGAGTCTTATCTCATATATTAGTTTCACCTTTTAAGTTGCATGACTGAAATAAATGAACTTTTTGCACGATATTCTAATTTTTCGAGTTTCACCTGTAATCCTTATCAAAGGCACTCAACTATGTTCAATCCTATTTGCCTTTCATTCTTCTTCAAAGGTGCTCATTTTTTCCCCAAGGATTCCTTTAGGAGTTCCCTGGGATTTATGCAAAGTCTTGGATGAGGCCTCTTTGACAGACATGGAGAAAGGTTTGCCATGGGGTCCAGAGAAAGTGCACTGTATTTTGCCTTCTGCATGATATATACAATCTCTATTCTTTGTCACTGCAATGATGTTTGCTGAAGCTACTGATTAAAACCACTTTGGTCTTGTTGTTAAGGCACTAGGCTAGAAAGTGGGAGACCCCCGTGAGTCCACGTCCCACCTTAGCTATGAAAGCCAACTGGGTGATTTTGAGCCAGTAATTCACTCTCAGTCCAACCCACCTAAAAGGGTTGTTGTTGTGGGGAAAATAGGAGGAGGAAGATGTGCTGGATATGGGTTTGGCCTTGGGTCTACTTGTAAAAATAACAAAGGCAGGATACAAATAAAGATTAGGATGGGGAAATGGTATTGTGGTAATCTCTAGTCTGATGTGCAGCGACACAAACTCACAAAAGGTGGCGGTAAAAGACTGTTAAACAGGCCATTTTTAAATCCATTGCAATAATTCACCCTCTTCAATTTAAATTACGTAATGGGTGATTAGGTAGAAATGTTGAATTGTGTCTGTCTTTTTTGTTTTTCAGAAGCCAAAAAGTTTCTCTCTGGCAATTGTAATGCAAAAGATGCAGGGCAGTGACTTTGCAAAACTTCCTTTCTTAAGCCGTTATCTCCTAGAATTATGCAGTTGGGAAGGGATTTATTTTTTAACAAAAGGGGCGTGGGGGGGTCCGTTTTCTTGCTTTAAAGTTTTAATATCTTCAATGAAAGTACTGAGACAGAGAGAGAGGTTAGCTAGACAGGGTGTCTTTTGTCTTGCCCCCCCGGTTAGGATTTCTTAAGCAAATCCACTGGGCTTTCAACATGAAGCCGGAAAATTGGGACTTTTTAAAAACGCCCCGGGACACAGGACAAATTGTTAGAAATTTCTCCAACCTTGGCAACTTTTAAGACTTGTGGACTTCAACTCCCAGAGTTCCTCAGCCAGCTTTGCATTATGCAATTGGGGAGGTATTTATTGGTAACACCACCCAGCCCTTCTGACAGTCTCTCCTTGGAGGAGATCAATTGTCACAGTGATGGCTTAGATGATCAGAGAAACTGCTAGTTTAGAAATGATTGTAGAACCTGGAAAGAACATGCCAATTCTGATGCCAACGTCTAGCACGATATATGCCAACGGGGGGGGGGGGGGAGGGAAAACAGGGAAGGAAAAAAAACCATTACATAATTTCTCTCATTTATAAACCCTGCCAGGGAGTCTCCAAAAGGAACAATACATGTCCTCTTTCAATGTTGTGGCTCAGTGAAGGGCTGTGGCATGGGTCTTGGTGTGTAACCACATGGCATCCCTGAAGTCAAGCAATCCCCATGGACAGTGGCCCAATGGAGATCAGCCTGGATGCTTTCCCTCAAAAGACGTCAGAGAAGTCCGTCACGCCCAACTGCAAGTGGGCTTAAAAAGGGACAGTACAGATTGTGGGAAGTTATCACCCAGCCCTCTCCCAGAAAAAAATGAAATATCCTAGGAAATATTGAAAAGGCAGAATATTTCTCTGGATGTGAAAAGAAGCATGTTTTAAAAGACAGAATAGTTGCCTGTAGCTTCCTGCCCACCCCCACTTTGTCAATAGGCCCATTAAGACTAGCCAGGCTAGCCCACTTTACATAATAAAGACTTCTCCACTGCAGCTGCAGGGGGAAGGGATATTATTCAACTCTCCACATGGCATCTGAGAACTCACCTATACCTGGATTCAAAACAGCCTAGAGAGTAGTCCCCTGCATGGCACCATGGGAGTCTGACAACCAATCAGGATACATTTCTTATAGAGGAACAGGAAACAGAGAGGTGGGACTGAACAGGTTATAAAAAGCCTAGCAAGCCCCTCCCTCGGCCCTTCTCTTCTTCTCCACCAACATTGAAGCATGTGATCACCTTTTCTGTTCAGGGCTCAAGCCATGTGGTCCTGTCCACCAATAAACCATCTTTCCAAGCAGCCTCCATGTCTCCAGTGTCTTTTCCCCCACTTGGAGCTGAACCCAGAAGGACATTTCTTTCAACAAGATAAAGCAAATAACCCCCAATTCTCCTCAACAGCTCTCAGACGGAGTATTAACAGCCAGTCACTGCAAAGAAATGTAATCCTTCTATCCCCACCCTACCCTCCAGTCTCAATTGTCATATTTATCTCCCCATCATCCAGTCTCAACTGTCAGAACCTGTCCTTCCATTCCTCTCCCCCCCATCACCACTCAAATCACAACCGATGAAGCTTCCTGGATGAAAAGCGAAACATTTTCTTCTTCCTTCTCAAGGAAAAACAATCCTTCTTTCTTTTTGTAATCTGTTTTTTTTTTATTTTCAAACATAAAAAAACAATGTAAAAAGGATGATCTCATCCATTACATACAGCATGTCGTTTGGTTACAAGTGTTTTTTGCATCCGTATTCTCAACTGCATTTACAATCACAGATTTTTCCTCTAATATAACTAAATACCTCACTTTCATTGTACAACGTATATTCAACTACAATTAATTTTTTTTTTCAATAAACCTAGTTCCCTTACATTCTTGATTGTCTGTTTAATAAGAATACACCTTTATATAATCACAGACCCCGATATGAAAGAGATTTACCAACCGTTTATATTTGTATATCACTGTTCTCAATTATGTATAATCCCACCAATCAACCATCGAGTATGCTTATGTTCATTATTGTCCTTGTACATCGTACCTTCAAACAAAGATGTTATTCCTTCATTTTTCAACAAGGTACCAAGGCAATCTTATTTATTGATATCCCAACTTTATTAAATATTTTAATGTAGAATGCTAGAAAGAGTCCTGTCTTCATTGTTCCACAAACTACCCTGGTGTGATGTCTCTCCTCCAATTCTGCTGGCTGGTGATAGATAAGATAGATAAGATCAGGCAGGTGTTGCCAGGTTCCCCAAAACATTGCGAAGATGGACAAGAAAAGAGAAAGATTAGAAAGAAGGGAAAGTAAAAAAGATGCGTGGCAAGGAGGGCAGAATGAAAAAAAAAATGAGGAAAAACTAAAGACCAGAGGCGGAAGGTCTGTGGAGATTTCTCACTCATCCAGATCATATTTGTCCCAAAAGTGCTTTTTCCAAAAGGCAACTTGACTGTTTTTCCTTGAGGAAGAAGAAGAAAAAATATTTTGCTTCTCATCCAAGAAGCTTCATCCGTGGTGATGGTGAGCGGGATGGAAGGATAGGTTCTGTCCTGCAGCAAGATATCTTTTCACTACTGTGACAGCTTCAATTGTTGGAATGCAGATGAAGAATGAAGTCACATCGTAAGAAACCATAGTTTCATCCAGATCCAATTTTAGTTTCCAAACTTTGCTGACAAAATGCTTTGAATTGTTGACGTGAACGGTGGGGAAAAAGACACTGGAAACATGGAGGCTGCTTGGAAAGATGGTTTATTGTTGGACAGGACCACATGGGTTGAGCCCTGAACAGAAAAGGGGATCACATGCTTCAATGTTGGTGGAGAAGAAGAGAAGGGCTGAGGGAGGGGCTTGCTAGGCTTTTTATAACCTGTTCAGTCTCACCTCTCTGTTTCCTGTTCCTGTGTAAGAAATGTATTCTGACTGGTTGTCAGACTCCCATGGGCCCATGCAGGGGATACTCTCTAGCTGTTTTGAATCCAGGTATAGATGAGTTCTCAGATGCCATGTGATCAGTTGAGTAAAGTTCCAACATTCCTTCCCCCTGCAGCTGCAGTGGAGAAGTCTTTATTATGTAAAGGGACTAGCCTGACCTTCTTAATAGCCCATTGACAAAGTGTGGATGGGCAGGAAGCTACAGGCAACTATTATGTATTTTAAAACATGTTTCTTTCTTTTCACATCCAGAAAAATATTCTGCCTTTTCAATATTTCCTAGGGTATTTCATTTTTCTGGGAGAGGGCTGGGTGATAACTTCCTACAATAGGCTCTCCACTTCCATGCCTGTTACTATGGTACTGAGGCTTTGTGCCATCACAGCAGAAGATTGTTAGGCTCTTGTACAGTAGTGAGTGCCCAGCAATGTGACTGATTATTAATTATTATAGCCTCCTGAACGGATCTCAAATCCACTTGTTTTATACCTGAGCCGTAATCCCACGTCGAAGTCTGCCAACGGAATTCTGATGTGTCTTGTGGTTTTCAAATAGAGCCTCCAGCTTGGAAATAAATTGCATTTTCCTGAAAGGGAGCGTGGAAGCTCCCATCAACTTTCAGGAAAATGCACCGTCTTTAAATCTATTAAATTGAATTCTAACCCAATAAGAGCCCGAATTAACCCCTAGGATAGCCTAAGGCAGTGTTTCTCAACCTTGGCGACTTTCAGTCCTGTGGACTTCAACTCCCAGAATCCCCCAGCCAGCATAGCTGGCTGGGGGAATTCTGGGAGTTGAAGTCCACAGGACTGAAAGTCGCCAAGGTTGAGAAACACTGGCCTAAGGCTTGCAAAAAGTGCCGAATGCAAATAATAACCACTTGGATCGTTCAAAATACGGACCAGAGCCAGCATGGAGCAAGTTAAAGCCGGCCCAAGCATTTCATCCTGCTCGCTTGCTCAGAATCTTTGGCGTTTCGCCAACAAGTGCCCCAGCCACTTTCCAGTGCGCACGCGCAAACCTTCCCAAGCCCCCATGACGTAGAATCCTTCTGTCGTCAGAGGCAAGATGGCGGCGTCCAGTGAACGAAGTGGCGCTGACGCTCCCGGGCTCTCGATTTAACCCCGTTCCTGCCGCGGTTTCCCCCGACGCCTCCTCGGTGATTTAATTCACCTTTCTCCTCCTCTCGGATGTTGCCCTTCGGCCGCGGATTGCACCGCCTCGCGGTACCGGCTGTCATCGGGTCGCGGTTGCAGCGTGCGCGGAGCAGCGGGAGATCGGCAGAAGAGCCCGGCGCGAAATATGACGTCATCGTCATCGGCGGGGGCCATGCTGGCGTGGAGGCTGCTGCTGCGGCTGCGCGGGTGGGAGCCCGGACTTTGCTCATCACGCAGAAAATAGACTCCATAGGTAAAGCCTCCCCTTGAAGCAGCATGAGGATGTGAATATAGTTGAACAGAAGCTTGTCAACCACATTAGACTAGCAAATGTGGAGATTCTCAGTCATCCAGGTTAGGGGTCTCCAACCTTGGCCACTTTAAGACTTGTGGACTTCAACTCCCAGAATTCCTCAGACAGCTTTGCCAAGCAAAGCTGCCTGAGGAACTCTGGGAGTTGAAGTCCACAAGTCTTAAAGTGGCCAAGCAAATCTGTCTGAGGAATTATGGGAGTTGAAGTCCACAAGTCTTAAAGTGGCCAAGGTTGGAGACCCCTGATCCAGGTCATGATTATCCCAAAGGTGCTCTTTCAAGAGGCAACTGGGCTTCCTGGTTTTTCTTTTGAAAACGTTTCGCTTCTCATCGGAGAAACAGCTATAATTATAAGTACTTAATTATTTTTGTTTCTGCATAGTTTAATGATATTCCTGTCCATTTGAACCAAACTTCCAGGGAAGCTGTCTTAATGCTTTGAAAAAAACAACAACAAAAAATAGCTGAAGAAGAACCGAAGAAGTTTCTTGGATGAGAAATGAAACGTCTTCAAAAGAAAAAATCAGAAAGTCATTGAAAAAAAATCTCTTTTGGGACTCTAAGGCGCTTATCTCTGTTATCCCATCCATTATAGCTAGTTGGATTTCTTGCGTTGGGCATAGCCAAGTAGGGTAATTGGATTAATTGTGTAAACTACGGTCCAGTTAACAATTTAAGCATGAGAAGCAGGCTAGGTGACTATACCTATGTTTTACTTTCAAACTTCTTTCCAACAGTGTTTGCTAAATATTTTTTCTTACATTTCAAATGTAGACTATTTCGCCATTCTTCCAATTGCCCAATAATGTAGAATGTTGTAATAAATGTTAGAACGTAGTGTCCAGTGGTGGGTTTCAAAAAAATTTCGAACCTACTCTGTGGGTGTGGCCTCCTTTGTAGGAGTGGCTTGCCGGCCATGTGTTCTCTCTCTCTCTTTCCTTCCTTTTATCTCTCTGTCCCTTTTTCCTTTTTTTCTTTCATCTCTCTCTCACTTTTTATTTATTTTTTCTTTTTTTATTTATTTCATTCTTCCTTTCTTTCTCTTTCTCTCTCTCTCTCTCTCTCCCTTTCCTTCCTTTTGTCTCTCTGTCCCTTTTTGCTTTTTTTCTTTCATCTCTCACTTTTTCTTTATTTTTTCTTTTTTTATTTATTTCATTCTTCCTTTCTTTCTCTTTCTCTCTCTGTGTGAGTCTGTGTGTGTGTGTGTGTGAGTGAGTGAGTGGTGGGTTTCAAAAAATTTTGGAACCTCTTCTGTAGGTGTGGCCTGCTTTCCAGGTCCACTGGTGGAACCTCTTCTAACCGGTCCGGTAGATTTGACGAACCGGTTCTACCGAATAGGTGCGAACTGGTAAGAACCCACCTCTGGTAGTGTCCATAACACAGTTGTAGGTGTATAGAATTGTTAAATCTTTTTGCTGTATGTCAGACTTTGTTAATAAACATATTGTTACTCATGTCCTAGTACTAAATTGTAAGGAAGTTGCTTTTCCAATCCATAGGAACTGGGGGTTTTTTTTTGCCTGTCACCTTTTACACCCATTTTTGTGTGTGTGTGTGTGTGTGTGTGTGTGTGTGCCTTTATATATACCTCTATTTAAAAATTGAACCTTGTATTTGGTGCAGGACAAATGTCATGCAACCCTTCCTTTGGTGGAATTGGGAAAGGACATCTCATAAGAGAAGTGGATGCACTGGATGGTCTCTGTGGCCGGATCTGCGATCAGTCTGGAGTGCATTACAAAGTGCTGAACAAAAGAAAAGGGCCAGCAGTTTGGGGTTACAGGGCACAGATTGACCGAAAACTCTACAAAGAGAACATGCAGGTGAGATGGGAAAAAGCGGAGTAGGAAAATAGGTTATCCTAAACCAGTGTTTCTCAATCTTGGTGACTTTAAGTCATGTGGACTTCAACTCCCAGAATCCCCCAGCCAGCATAGCTGGCTGGGGGATTCTGGGAATTGAAGTCCACATGACTTAAAGTCACCAAGGTTGAGAAACACTGTCCTAGACTTACCATTTCATTTCCAGGAAGAAAGTCTAATATCCAGTTGATTTACCAGATGTCAAATGGAAAAAAAAGCAACTGCTAAATGTGTAAATAAAAGATACATGAGTTCATTGTGGATTCCAAGTATTTAAAAAAAAAACACAGCCTTTCTTATAGTATTAGTTCTGAGAGATTTTTGAAAATGTACACTAATCTCATTTAATAATCTTTAAAATGTACTTATTGCTTCTTACGAGATACTGAAGGAATACACAAGGCTTCGGATACAAAGGCTTTAATGTGAGAAGTCCATGCTGTAATAATGCATGGGGAAAATGTCTCTTCATGTTTTTTTATAATTGTACTTTTTAAAATTTATAACTCAATCTGGAAAAGGTTTTACCAATTCCCCCCTCCCCGGTTTTGCAGCCCTATTCCAAATGGTTTCAATTTCTCTACAGGAATTTTTAGGTTCAAGGTTCATTTTATTTATATGCCGCCCTATTCCCGGCGGGACTCAGGGCGGGCGCACAAACCCAAAGGAGGGGAAGGGAAACACAAGAACTACAACAAAAAGTACAGGGAATTTAAAACAACCAACAGCCACAGGATTCGAGAGGGGAAGGGAACTCATCGACCCCAGGCCTGCCGGCACAGCCAGGTTTTAACGGCTTTTCGGAAGGCCTGGAGAGAGGTGAGGGTCCGAATCTCTGCGGGGAGCTCGTTCCAAAGGGCCGGAGCCGCCACAGAGAAGGCCCTTCCCCGGCTAGTAGCCAGATGACATTGGCTAGTAGACGGAACCCAGAGGAGGCCTAATCTGTGTGATCTAATGGGTCTTTGGGAGGTAATTGGCAGCAGGCGGTCTCTCAAGTACCCAGGTCCAATACCATGAAGGGCTTTATAAGTGACGACTAGCACCTTGAAGCGTATCCGGAGACCAATCTGTAACCAGTGCAGCTCGCAGAGGATAGGTGTAACGTGGGTGAACCGAGGTGCACCCACAATCGCTCGCGCGGCTGCATTCTGGACGAGCTGGAGTCTCCGAATGCTCTTCAAGGGCTGCCCCATGTAGGGCACAAGCAATTTACAAGCAGCGATCTTTGTGCTATTAACAGAATTGCTCCATTGGTTTAGAAGACTGCCTTTAATCCATAGGTGTGGTTTATTCTATTTTCCCCATTAACCAAACACATGGGAATGTTAAAAGCTTGAAAAGATCTCTTCTTAAAAAAAAAAATCAGGGCTGATTGTGCTTAATAGGAATGCTGATTTTTTCTCAAAAAGAAAAGAAAAATAGAAAGGGGGATGTTTTGTTCAAGGCTTCACTTGCAGAGTCTAAATTTTCTTTCTAATTTATCAGTACTCCATTGTACAAATCCTTTAACAGAGCACTTTGTAAAGTGAACAAAGCATTTGTCTAATCCTATTGCTTAAGATGCCAGGGCTCATGTATCTCCCAAACACTTTATGCGGTTTGCTGGGAATTTGCTTCTCAATCTTCTGAGTGTCATGTACATGCACAATAGCAATAGCAGTTAGACTTATATACCGCTTCATAGGGCTTTCAGCCCTCTCTAAGCGGTTTACAGAGTCAGCATATCGCCCCCAACAATCCGGGTCCTCATTTCACCCACCTCGGAAGGATGGAAGGCTGAGTCAACCTTGAGCCGGTGAGATTTGAACCGCCGAACTTCAGATAACAGTCAGCTGAAGTGGCCTGCAGTACTGCACCCCTAGCCACTGCGCCACCTCGGCTCTGCCACAATTGCCACCAAAGCATAGTGAATAATGCTGCTTCCATCTGCAAGTGTGGAAGGAAGCTTTTCTTGTTTCATGAAATATCCTTTTGGAGGTTTGTCCCTCTTTCTTAAATGTTGCTAGTTAAACTGTAAATAGTGAAATTGTAAATCTTTAGGAAAGTGCAATAAGCCAACTAACAAAATCGAATACATTGTGCTTATCCATTGGCTTATATTTTAATAAAGTCACGTGGAAAATTCCTCAGGGCAATTGAGATATCCTTAACCCCCCCCCCCCAAAAAAAAAGATTTATTTTATCAGAAGCAAAGTACCGTTTCCCCCAAATAATAAGCCCAATCGGATAATAAGCCCAATCGGGCTTTTATGCACTAAAATAAGCCCTCCCCCCCAAAATATGCCCCCCCCCCAGTAAATATTGCAACACAGCATCAGCCATGAGATGATCACATTTGCCGCCTCCCGCACCTAAAAAATAATAAGACCTCCCCAAAAATAAACCAAATGCTTATTTCGGGGGGATCAAAAGAAAATAAGACCCTGTCTTATTTTGGGGGAAAACATGGCAGATGTAGAATCTGAATTTTTATTTTACCCAATGGATAGGTAGAAAGGTTCCATGTTAGTCCTTGTAAGGTTTTTCTTGGCTTTTCATTCCATATTTTCTTTGCTTTTCATTTTTGACCAAGCGAAGGTGTTCAATTCTTTTTCCTTCCCCAGTAGAAAGAAATTCTGCAAACCCCACTCCTCACCACTTGTGAAGCTTCAGTGGAAGATCTGCTGCTGACTGTACCAGAGCAAAATCACCCTGGCAAATCCTCCGTCAGTGGAGTCATTCTGGGTTAGTATTGGAAGAAAGGGCTGCTTGCTGAATCAAGGATTCCATCCCTCTCCACTGAGAATCATTGCTGGGGAAATCTATTTCCAGGGACTGGAGAAGCCTAGTTGCTGCCAGTAATAATTGGCGCATAAGGTTCTCATGACTAGGACTTCTAAATACAAATACAATAGCAGAGTTGGAAGGGACCTTGGAGGTCTTCTAGTCCACCCGCCCTGCCTAGGCAGGAAACCCTATACCCGGGATGGCAAACCTATGGCACGCTTGCCACAGGTGGCACGCGGAGCCATTTGTCACGGTACGCGAGGCGTTGCCCTGTCAGCTGGTCAGCGCGGATGCGTGCACTGGCCAGCTGACTTCACCCTTTTTTAAAGCCATTTTTTGCTCTGGAGGGCCTCTGGGGGGGGGAGGGAGCTGTTTTTGCCCTCCCCAAGCTCCTATAAAGCCTCTGGAGCCTGGGGAGGGCGAAAAAAGCATGCAAAAAATGGGGGGTTGCGCCTGTACTGCGCGCATGAACATTGGGGGGGTTGTGCATTGCATTATGGGTGCGGCACACCCACACACAACCCTCCTGCGCTCCCCCCACCTACGGCACATGAGCCAAAAAAGTTTGCCATTGCTGTCCTATACCATTTCAGACAAATGGCTATCCAACATCTTCTTAAAGACTTCCAGTGTTGGGGCATCCACAGCTTCTGGAGGCAACTTCTGTTCCACTGATTGATTGTTCTAACTTTGTGGAAATGGTTATTCAGTGAATTATAAAACCAACAATTATATCATCTGGGCCACATTTTATCCTTTCTAAAATAAGGGACATATGTGATGAAGAGTGAGAATAGAATAGAATAACAGAGTGGGACGGGACCTTGGAGGTCTTCTAGTCCAACCCCCTGCCTAGGCAGGAAACCCTACACGACTTCAGACAAATGGTTATCCAACATCTCTTCTTAAAAACTTCCAGTGTTGGAGCATTCATGACTTCTGGAGGCAAGTTGTTCCACTGATTAATTGTTCTAACTGTCAGGAAATTTCTCCCCAGTTCTAAGTTGCTTCTCTCCTTGATTAGTTTCCACCCATTGCTTCTTTTTCCACCCTCAGGTGCCTTGGAAAATAGTTTGACTCCCTCTTCTTTGTGGCAACCCCTGAGATATTGGAAGACTGCTATCATGTCTCCCCTAGTCCTTCTTTTCATTAAACTAGACGTACCCAGTTCCTGCAACCGTTCTTCCTATGTTTTAGTCTCCAGTCCCCTAATCATCTTTGTTGCTCTTCTCTGCACTCTTTCCAGAGTCTCCACATCTTTTCTACATCGTGGTGACCAAAAGTGAATGCCGTATTCCAAGTGTGGCCTTACCAAGGCCTTATAAAGTGGTAATAACCCTTCACGGGATCTTGATTCTATCCCTCTGTTGATGCAGCCTAGAACTGTGTCGGCTTTTTTGGCAGCTGCTGCACACGGCTGGCTCATATTTAAATGGTTGTCCACTAGGACTCCAAGATCCCTCTCACAGTTACTACACACCCACACCCACTTCACCCCTGGGTTCTGGGAAGTCACAATGCCATTGAACTGGTCTTTGAAGATGTTTTGCTTCTCATCCAAGAATTTTCTTCAGCTCTCCTTCAGCTATTCTTGTTTTTGTTGTTGTTTTCTAAGTATGAAAACAGCTTCCCTGGAAATTTGGTTCAAATTGACAGAAATATCCTTAAGTTATGCAGAGACAAAAATAATTACAGTACACAAAAAATACCAGAGCTGCTTTAGGATTTTAAACAATTTTAACTGTGGTTTTTTTTTCTAAATTGTGGCTATCTGTATTGATCTAAATCCTGGCAAATAATAATTTTCTACTATCGGGGCAGATATTAGTATGATACATGGTCGGTTTCATTTTCTTTTTCCATCCTCAGAAGATGGAACAAAAATCCATTCTGGGAGTGTCATTCTGACTACAGGGACGTTTCTGAGAGGGATGGTTCTAATCGGATTGGAAATGCATCCTGCGGGGCGAATGGGAGACCAGCCCTCCGTCGGCCTGGCTCAGACGCTGGAGAAGATTGGATTTACCATGGGAAGACTGAAGACCGGAACTCCTCCACGATTGCTGAGAGACTCCATTGATTTCACTCATCTTCAGAAGCAGGAGGCAGATAACCCTCCTGTGCCATTCAGTTTCCTCAGTGAAGCTGTGTGGATTAAGGTGGGCCAGAAAATGCAGGGAAGTGCATGTTGTTTTGTCCTCGCGCTTGTTGCGTCCTCCCGACGCAACCGGCAGGCGCGGCCAGAGCCTCAGGCGCCTAATTGACTCTGGCGCGCCAGCCGGCCGGCGGGAGAAATGCCGGCTGCCGATTTGCTACCTGCCTGACAGCTGTCAAATATAAATAGCTGTCAGGCGGGCTCCTTTTGTTCGTGTTCTGAATTGTTGTTGCCTGTTCTTCGTTCAATAAAGCTGACTTGTTTTACCTCAGAGCCTCGTCTTTAAAAGCGCTCACGACTGACAGCCGGCAACAGCCAAGTTGCGCCTGATTGGCTAAGGTGCGGCTGGCTGAGCGCGGGCTGCCAGACGCGCGCCTATTGGTCGCCCTGCTTGACAGCTCCCTATAAATAGCTGTCAAGCAGGGCAAGGTGCTGAATCGCTACTTAGTAGCTGTTTTGATTCTCTGTTTGCAATAAAGCTGTTCAATTTACCTCAGGCGCCTCTTGCCTCGTAATTCCTCGGTCCACTTCACTGGCGACGAGGATGGGATCTTGAGGCCCTGTGTAAACAGACTAGAACAGAGAATCGACACAACTAGTAAGTAGCGATTCAGCGCCTCGCCCTGCTTGACAGCTATTTATACGGAGCTGTCAAGCAGGGCGACCAATAGCCGCGCATCTGACAGCCCGCGCTCAGCCAGCCGCGCCTTAGCCAATCAGGCGCGACTTGGCTGTTGCCGGCTGTCAGTCGTAAGCGCGAGGACGAAACACATGGGTAGCCATATAGTCCTAGTCTTTTCCAGCGCATGAAAAGACATGGCTGTTTTCATATGAAAGGGATCTGAATGGCTAGGGGATTTCATAAAAGAACCCCTCCTAAATCAAGGCCAAAGCACATCCAATGCAGCAGTCAGTGACAGTTCTCAGAGAATATCTCAAAGCAGGGTGCATGGGTTACAGTTCCCTTCCTGTCTGTTTCTATATGCGGAATGGAGGAATCTGAAGATGGTATTTCTCTATCGCTATGTTAGGAATTGCTAAGATTTACAGAAGCAATTTCTCTAAAGCATCATTGACGTTAGAGCTGACTGTTGATTTTGTGTGTGTGTGTTTGTGTGTGTGTGTGTGTTGCATTTGTGCTGATAAATAAATAAAGGGAGACTAGTATAGATCTATTTCAAGCTATTTAGCTCTCATCAGCTAGCCACACCCTTACTGGGATTTGAACCTGTGCTTTATTACATATTAGGCAGTTGTGTTAGCCACTAAGCCACAGGTTCTCCTCCTTTATCAGCTGAGCCAGGGAAATAGGTATGTAATTTTGTGTCACAACCCCTATGTCTGGATGGTCTCTTGAGATGAGCCGATAGACAGAGAAAGGAAAGGAAAGTCGTCATCTAAAAAACTGGTGGTTAGAGGTACCATAAATTAATTAAGTTCATTATTATATATTTAAAATCAAGTATGTTTTGTGAAATGGGAAGAATGTTTGGGGACTTTGCAGCCATGATTGTATTTAACATGATTGTTTATTGAGCAAAGAATAATTTTAAAAATGGATTACCATTGGAAAGAACCAGATGCTTTAGCTTTCCGAATGACATTTGATTCCTCTAGTCACCAGCAACATTCTGCATTAGCGTGGCATGACAAAACCGCGCTCGACTAAGCCGCGCCCGATTAAACCGCATCGCTGATGTCATCAACAGGGCGACAACAGCGAGCGCGGAGAAAGAAGGGCGCTTTAAATAGCGCTTTGAAAGCAAGCCAATTCAACTTAAGGTAAGGGTTAGGTTTAGGGTTAGGTTTAGGATTAGGGTTAGGTTTAGGGTTAGGTTAAGGGTTAGGGTTAGGTATAGGGTTAGGTTAAGGGTTAGGTTTAGGATTAGGTTTAGGGGGGTTAGGTTTAGGGGTTAATTTTAGGTTTAGCGTTTACAGCGTGCTTCTGTCTCCGCGCTGTTGTCGCCCTGTTGATGACGTCAGCTACGCGGTTTTGTCGAGTGCGCTTTAGTCGAACGCGGTTTTGTGGTGGAACCTGCATTAGCTGGCGTAGGAATTCTAATTAGCTTTTGATTATTATTTTTCCGGTGGGCGGAATCCAAAGTCGACCGAGTGTATTTTTGGCCTGTATAAAAATTATTTAATGCATTCACCAAATCCCGGCAATTCTTTTACAGCCAGAAGATCAGTTGCCCTGTTATTTGACCCACACCAACCCTGAGGTAGAGGAGATCATCCAGGAAAATCTTCACCTGAGCAATCACATCAAAGAAACAGTAAAAGGACCCCGGTGAGTCTCTTATAACATTTCTTCATGTGTGAAGAAGTGCAACTTTTCCAAATGGCAAACGCTGTCATGGTTTTGTATAGCACCGCAGAAACCAAAAAGAAGGTTTTTAAACATGTCTTATAAAAATTTTATTTTTAAAAATGAGCAGTAGCCAGCATATTCCCTTTGGGAATAAAGATGGTGCTTGCTTTCCGTTTCTTTTAAGAAATTAATATGTATTGGCTGTTGGTTGTTCAGTCTGAGAGTTACTGCTGTTTTCTGTTATTATTTTAACATTTTTGCTATAAGCCACACCAAATTGGTGTAATATGTCACATCTTATTGTTCATCTGAGATTGCATTTACCTTTTTTTAATAGCAATAGCAATAGCAGTTAGACATATACCGCTTCATAGGGCTTTCAGCCCTCTCTAAGCGGTTTACAGAGTCAGCATATCGCCCCCAACAACAATCCGGGTCCTCATTTCACCCACCTCGGAAGGATGGAAGGCTGAGTCAACCTTGAGCCGGTGAGATTAGAACCGCTGAACTGCAGATAACAGTCAGCTGAAGTGGCCTGCAGTACTGCACCCTAACCACTGCGCCACCTCGGCTCAGAATTGCTAAGGACCAGATGAAATGAATGTATTTGTGTCATTTTAACTTGTCTTAGTTTATTTTTACTTTTTTTTAATTTTCTTTCTCTTCCCTTCTGTAAGCCGCCCGGAGTCCTTTGGGATTGGGGCGGCCTATAAATAAAATTAAACTTACAAACTAAACTTAACTCCTGATTTAGCTGTCTATCCTGTATCTAGATACTGCCCTTCCCTTGAGTCTAAAGTTCTACGTTTTCCGAATCGCCAGCATCAGGTCTGGCTGGAGCCCGAAGGCCTGGATTCCGATGTCACGTACCCACAGGGAATGTCCCTGACCCTCCCTTGTGAGATCCAGGAAAAAATCATCAGTCTTATCAGAGGCTTGGAACATGCTAAGATGATACAGCCAGGTGAGAAGTTGGTCATGTTTTGGGGTAAGCAGTTTGATTTGGGAAATCGTGTTACTTCCGATGTCCTCCTGCTCATAGAGGGATTTTTATCTGTTCACTGTGGAGGGATCTTTTCCTCCTTTCAGAGAAACGGCTCACTAATCAACCTGTACATGTTGTTCAGCGCCAGGGGTGGGTTTCAGGCGGTTCGCGGTAAGTAACTTCCGGGAACGCCGAAGGGTCCACCCGCCCACCCGCGTTCCTTACCCGGTTTTGACTGAGTTCTGCGCTTCCACGCATGCGCAGGACGCACACAGCGCCTGCGCGATCCTCCAGGAACAGCTGGAGCATCGCACAGACGCTAGTACGCATGCGTGCACTGCGCGCGTGCACGAGGACGCCGCCGGCCCCGTTCCAACCGAACCGGTTGGAACGGGGCGAGAAACCCCACCCCTGTTCAGCGCCCATAGAAATACTTAACGGTTAGGTTTGTAGAGTTACGTTTTCTAAGTGCATTTGACAGACAATTGTTCGCGAAACTACTTTGTGCGTTGTATCCATACCAGGCTACGGAGTTCAGTATGACTTTCTGGATCCACGTCAGCTGAGCGCTTCCCTGGAGTCTCGACTGGTGCAGCGATTGTTTTTTGCGGGACAGATCAATGGCACGACAGGCTATGAGGAAGCTGCAGCACAGGTGGGTGACTTGAGAAATAGCAATAGCAATAGCAGTAGACTTATATACCGCTTCATAGGCCTTTCAGGCCTCTCTAAGCGGTTTACAGAGAGTCAGCATATTGCCCCCAACAATCTGGGTCCTCATTTTACCCACCTCGGAAGGATGGAAGGCTGAGTCAACCCTGAGCCGGTGAGATTTGAACCGCTGACCTGATCTAGCAGTAGCCTGCAGTGCTGCATTTTAACCACTGCGCCACCTTGGCTCTAGCATGCAGGAAATGGACCAGGATTCAGAGTCAGCATCTGTCAGAACCTCTCCATTAGGTAATTAGGAAAGAAGACCACGAGACTCCATGAATAGAAATCAAGTGTACTTTTACTAATTATAAATGATTAAAGGCATAGCGAAGCGAAGTCTGATTATTTAGGCGCGAAAGCGATTGATATATAGAATAACCCATTCCCCACCCCTTGGCATCCCAGTTACAGTCCAATCATAATTCTCCCAAGTCTCAGGTGTGAGATAACTTCAAAAGGCATCACGAAGATGGAATGTCGGTGCCGTTAGACCTGGCGGGAACCTCCTCCGCATGCGTAGTCCGACAGGCAGCTGAGCTCCAGAACCTTCCTCCAGCACAATTAGTAACCCCTCCCAAATACCATGCCCTCCCTCCCCGTTTCATGGCAGCCGAAGCAACAGCAAAGCAGAGGCTGACAGCATCTCTGATACTAATTTCATCAGTGACATTCAGCCACAAAACACTTTAATAGTTCATTCAGATTAAACGACTGCTCCTCATTCTTGTTAGGGCTTTCTTGGAACACAACAGTGCGTGAGGAAATTTGCTCTTGTCCTAGAGGAAATCTGGGGTTCTGGCTGCCGTAGTTCCAGTCACTTATCTTAATATTCAAGAGGAAACATCCTTAACAAATGAATATTTGGGTTGAATAGCAATAGCAGTTAGACTTATATACCGCTTCATAGGGCTTTCAGCCCTCTCTAAGCGGTTTACAGAGTCAGCATATCGCCCCCCACAGTCTGGGTCCTCATTTCACCCACCTCGGAAGGATGGAAGGCTGAGTCAACCCTGAGCCGGTGAGATTTGAACAGCCGAACTGCAGAACTGCAGTCAGCTGAAGTGGCCTGCAGTGCTGCATTTAACCACTGCGCCACCTCTGCTCCTACTACTGCTCTACAGATAAAGTAGCTCTGGGGAGCAGCATCCATCAAACAGACCAATAATATTTGCTATCCAGTCATATTTTCCTTATAACTCCTATTGGTCATCTTGCAGGGTGTTGTTGCTGGAATCAATGCAGGCTTGCGGATCCAAGGGAAGCCACCTTTTATCATCAGTCGCACCGAGGGATACATTGGAGTTTTGATTGATGATCTTACCACTCTTGGCACCAAAGAACCATACCGGATGTTTACCAGCCGGGCAGAGTTTCGGATGTCCCTGCGTCCAGATAATGCCGATAGCAGGCTCACCTTCCGAGGTTTGATTTGATTTGATTTATTCAGTTTATTTATTTATTTATTTATTTATTTATTTATTTATTTATTTATTTATTTATTTATTTATTTATTTATTTATTTATTTGTCTTGTATGCCGCCCACTCCCGGAGGACTCCGGGTGGCTCACAAAAGACAAGGGAAAGGGGGGAATGAGACAAAGACAACATATTAAAAACAAAACCAACATTCACAATTTCCGTGGAGGTAGATGCTTCTCAGCTCCCCCCAGCCTGCTGGAACAGCCAGGACTTGGTGGCTTTGCGGAAGGCCGGGAGGGTAGTAAGGGTCCGGATCTCAACAGGGAGCTCGTTCCAGAGGGCCGGAGCTGCAACAGAGAAGGCTCTCCCCCGGGGAGTCGCCAGCCGACATTGGCTGGCAGATGGAATCCGGAGGAGACCCAACCTGTGCGATCTAATTGGTCTGAGAGAGGTAATCAGCAGGAGGCGGTCTCTCAGTTTGTATGCCGCCCTATTCCCGAGAGACTCAGGGCGGCTAACAATCAGAAGGGGAAGGGGGTACAGAATAAAAATAAAAAGACAAACACATTTAAAAAACAGCAACAGTCATAACCTCCGATGGGGCTGAAAAATTCAACAGCCCCAGGCCTGCCGGAACAGCCAGGTCTTAATGGCTTTGCGGAAAGCCGGAAGGGTGGTGAGGGTCCAGATCTCAACGGGGAGATCGTTCCAGAGGGGGCCGGAGCAGCCACAGAGAAGGCCCTCCCCATTAGTCACTCCTTTAATTTCTGTTTTGATGCGCTCCTCATTCTGTCCTCATTCCAGGTGCCACTTTCTCTTTCTTTCTTTCTTTCTTTCATTTTTTCTTTCTTTCTTTCTTTCTTTTTGGTATACATTTCAAGGCTACCACGAAGCTGGTTGCGTGTCACAAAAGCGGTACGAACAAGCCTCTTTGATGAAAGAAATGCTGAAAGAAGGAATGGAAGCCCTGAAGTCTGTTCGGTTTGGTTATAAAATGTGGCGGCAGCTCGTTCCGGAGGCCAGAATGAATCATCACCATAATTTCCCTCGCAGGTTGTGGTTTATTGCTTTCTTATTCTAGAATTTTGCTTACGGGGGCATATCGCCATCATGCTTGTATTCCAGTGGTGGGTTTCAAAAATTGTTCGAACCTACTCTGTGGGTGTGGCCTCCTTTGTGGGAGTGGCTTGCCACCCATGTGACCAGATGGGAGTGGCTTGCTGCCCATGTGGCCGGATATGAAGATGCCGACGACGCTTGTCAGAACCACCTTAAATTACCTCACACACAGCACTGGCATGCATGAGAATAGGATGTCAACTTGTTTTTTAAAAGGAATCTTTGGTTTGCGTTAAAACAACTTCAACACACGCAATGTTCTGATTGTACCACAAACGCAGTAGTCATCCTTACCTTCCACAGAGGCACTGAGTTTTATAAATAGGAGCATGACAGTGTAGAATAATCACATCCAAGGACCAGTGGTGGGTTTCAAAAAATTTTTGGAACCTCTTCTGTAGGTGTGGCCTGCTTTCCGGGTCCACTGGTGGAACCTCTTCTAACCGGTTCGGTAGATTTGACGAACCGGTTCTACCGAATAGGTGCGAACTGGTAGGAACCCACCTCTGTTGCATTCGATTTCTCACCTTTTCCTGGAACAATCTAGTATATGTATGGATTTTAAGAAGTTCTTTGAGTGCACAAAGCTGCCCAGGTGTCTCTTCGAAAACATAAATACATTTCCTTCCCCACTGATTTGAATGAGCCCAGATCCATGAGGGATTGAACATTGTTTGTTTAAAAGTTTAAGTTGCCCCATGCATAGTCTCTCCGGGCATTTATAATAAAACTCACTAAAAGATGCAAATTGGATAAAAATGCCCCAACAATAAATGAAATGTAAAATAAAAGCATCCTTTACTTTAATTACTTTAATAAAATTTGTATGCCGCCCACTCCCATTGGGACTCTGGGCGGCTCACAGCAAAAATAAAAAGTTTGCCTACACAAACTAGGCAGCAGAAAGGTGTTCGCTCCAATTCTAAAAAAAATGTGAGTTAAATTGCAAGCAAAAACCAATTAATAAGCCTGAGAAAATACACGGGTCTTCTTCATCTGGTGTCAAAATGATGCTTATGTGCAGGGGTGGGTTGCTAATCCCGTTCCAACCGGTTCGGTTGGAACGGGGCCGGCGGCGTCCTCCTGCACGCGCGCAGTTCACGCATGCGTCTTAGCGCCTGCGCGATGCTCCAGTTGCTCGCGGAGACTCGCGCAGGCGCTGTATGTGCCATCCAGCTGCTCGCGGAGAATCTCGCAGGCGCTGTATGTGCCATGCGCCTGTGTGGAAGCGCAGAAGCCTTCAAAGACCGGTAAGGAGCGCGGGCGGGCGGGTGGGCCCTTCGCCGTTCTCGGAAGTTACTTACTTCTGGGTTCGCCGACCAACCGGTTCGCGGGGACCGCCGCGAACCAGTTGAAACCCACCCCTGCTTATGTCGGTGTCACTTGAGCATCTCCGGGAGGGCATTTTATAAGTGCCATCACAGAGGAAGCAATCTTTCCTGGTCTAGACCCACTTCCCACCTCTTTGGTGGGAAGATTTCAAGGAGCCCACCCCCCACCTTGGAAAAACTGAAGACTCAAGGAGGTGCATATGGGAAAAGGCACTCCTCAAGTAACCTCCTTATGTAACCATGTCCTTAAGGGATACAATGGCTCAGTGGCTAAGACGCTGAGCTTGCCAATCGAAAGGTCGGCAGTTCGGTGGTTCGAATCCCTAGTGCTGTGTAACAGGGTGAGCTCCCGTTACTTGTCCCAGCTTCTGCCAACCTAGCAGTTTGAAAGCATGTGAAAAATGCAAGTAGAAAAATAGGGACCACCTTTGGTGGGAAGATAACAGTGTTCCGTGCGCCTTCAGCATTTAGTCATGCCCAGCCACATGACCACTGAGACGTCTTTGGATAGCGCTGGCTTTTCGGCTTTGAAACGGAGATGAGCACCGCCCCCTGGAGTCAGGAATGACTCTAGCACATACGTGCGAGGGGAACCTTTACCTTCACCTAGTATTGAGCCGAGGTGGCGCAGTGGTTAGGGTGCAGTACTGCAGGCCACTTTAGCTGACTGTGATCTGCAGTTCAGCGGTTCAAATCTCACCGGCTCAAGGTCGAACTCAGCCTTCCATCCTTCCGAGGTGGGTGAAATGAGGACCCGGACTGTGGGGGCAATACGCTGACTCAATTTGCTAAAAAATTTGTAAACCGCTTGGAGAGGGCTGAAAGCCCTATAAAGCGGTATATAAGTCAAATAAATATAGATAGATAGATAGATAGATAGATAGATAGATAGATAGATAGATAGATAGATAGATAGATAGATAGATAGATAGATAGATGATAGATAGATAATGATAGATAGATAGATAGATAGATAGATAGATAGATAGATAGATAGATAGATAGATAGATAGATAGATAGATAGATAGATAGATAGATAGATAGATAGATAGATAGATAAATGTCCTTAGTAGGATGTGGGCCTGTGTGCTGACAACTTCAGTTAGATGAAGTAGGAACTATAGTAAATAATATTTTATAGGAAAAATGGAGTCATCTGCTGAAAGCTTGTGATTCAAATGTAATCAAAATTTCAAAATAGAAAAGAGTTCCTGGGTATATACTTGTTTCATTTATTGTGATTTAGAGATTATTTCACTGAATAATGGAATGGTTTGTTTCTTTTCGTTTAGTGCTCTAGAAGTTTTCCAGAATCCAGCGATCAGTATGGATGTTTTAGCTAGAGCGCTCCCAGAATCCATGAAAAAAATCACTGAATGGAAACCATTGGCAGAAAGGCTGAAAATAGAAGGTTCAGAATATTTTATTGGCGACACATAATTATAATAGTCCTAGAATTTCTTTTACAACAATTTAGCCCAAGACATAGGTCGTAAAGTCTTGTCAAACTGGTGGCACACTGAATTTCTGTGAAAAATAGGTGCTGTAGAAAGAAAATGTTTTTGCAATGCAGAAGGAAATTAATTATGTGAACTATGGAAAAAGCGAAATTGAATATAATGGAATTATTTCCAACCTTAACTTGTGGCTTTGAAAAAAGCCAAGCTTACTCACATCACTTTTCTTGTGATATTATTGCTCATGATAAGGCATTTATTCTCCATTTACATTAAGAAATAAATAAAAAATCTAGTTAAATAAAAATTGATAATGATAGTAATGTATACAATGTTGAGTTGATATGATAAGTAATAATTGGATATGAGAAGGGAAGGTTAGAAATATTTTTGGACTATATATAAAGATTATTAATAACAATAATTATCATAACAAAACTATACAGTTAAATTTTAACTAATAGAGGGAAAATGCTATGATATAGGATATAATTAAATAAAGAAAGGATAATGATAATAAATTATATACATGGAGGATTAGAAATCTTTGGTATTAAATATTATGGAAGTTTAGCTAAAACAGGATACGAGGACTTAATGTTAATGGAGGATTTTACAAATAAGTAAATGAAATGCCAGCATGTTTTTATGGGTTGAATCTTGGTATATTTAAGGATGAAGGATGTTTAAATAACTAGTCAAATAAAAGTGGCGGTATGATGATGTTAATATAGTAAATATTTGAGTTAAGACATTTGAATTAATATGAATTATATTTGATGACGGTGGAAGAGATGCACAAAAGCCTTTTGTAACCAGCTGATATACTTTTTACAACATATGTTTGTTTTGGAAATAAATAAATAAATAAAAATTTATTGAAAAATAAATAAATAAATAAAAAATCCTAAGCAATTGCCAGAGTATACAGTTAAGGGTTTTTTTTCCCCCTGTACCCTATTTTTTGCTGGTTCAATCTTTTTTATTTTTAATTATTATTTTCATGGCTTTTCCTACCAGCTGTTTATGGTTTCCACGTGGCCAATCAAAAGCTGGAAATAGAGGAAGTACGTCAAGATGAGGCTCTCCGTTTACCTGAGGACCTGGATTATCTCACTGTCGATGTATCGCTATCCCAGGAAGCGCGAGAGATACTGCAGGCCCACCGCCCCGCAACGGTAAATTCCTGGAGGAGGCAGAAAGCTTAATGAAGGCTGTGTGAACGGTGTGATGTGTATTCTGGAAGAGTTAGAAATTTTCAAATGTGGTGTTACGTACAAGTAGACCTCAATCCACAACCTGTCTGCCTTTATTTGAAATAAAACAGGAGAAATATATCTAAAGAAACCGTGGCACGACAAAACCACGCTCGACTAAAGCGCGCCCGATTAAACCGCGTCGCTGACGTCATCAACAGGGCGACAACAGTGAGCGCGGAGAAAGAAGGACGCTTTAAATAGCGCTTTAAAAGCAAGCCGATTCAAGTTAAGGTAAGGGTTAGGTTTAGGGTTAGGTTTAGATTTAGGGTTAGGTTAAGGGTTAGGTTTAGGGTTAGGATAAGGGTTAGGTTTAGGGTTAGGTTAAGGGGGGTTAGGTTTAGGTTTAGGGGTTAATTTTAGGTTTAGCGTTTACAGCGTGCTTCTGTCTCCGCGCTGTTGTCGCCCTGTGATGACGTCAGCGACGCGGTTTCGTTGAGCGCGGTTTAGTCGAACGCGGTTTTGTGGTGGAACCTAAAGAAACACTTCCAATCTACTTTGTAGCAGTTACAGAGATAATAATTACCATGTCCACTCTCCCAAAATTGTTCATCTTGGTTATCTTCCCATAAACATCCCTTTTTTAATCGGTAAATCTGGACTTCACCAGCTCATTTTTATTCATTCTCGCAAAAAAAAAAAAAGACCATAAAGGGTTTCCAATCTTTTATAAAGGTAGTAATTGCTTCTTCTTGAATCAAGCAGGTCGGTTTAACCATTTCTGTAAGCTCTTGTCATTCTCATAATCCCTGTATTTCTTTTTCTTTTTTTAAAGTAATCTTTATTAGTTATACATTTTTTTAAGAGTAAAACCATACAAATACAAATACAATTTTAAACATACAACCCCCCCTTCCCTCCCCCCCCCCCCCGCGGTGACAGTCATTCACAGCCCAACTTTTTTTCCTTCCTCATTGTTAGGTCTCTAAGCCACATCTTCTCATTACAAAATTCAGGGATCTATTGCAATACCCATGTTCACTTTTAACTTTCCCCAGAAAACATGAGCAATTCAATATGGCATTTGAGCCTACATATAATTGTGGCCGCAAGAATAACTTATGCACAATTTTGGAAATCCACTACCATACCGTCGGAAGATGCTATAATTAAAAAGATCTATGAATGTGCAGAAATGGACAGAACGACAGGTTGGCTGAGGGACAAAGGAGAAACGGAACATTATCTTAGTTGGAACTTATGGTATATGTGGGCGACAAGGAGAACAGCAGGGACTTAAAACGGGGAAAGTTAAAAATCCCTGTATTTCTGTAGTCTTCTGTCTTTGTGCATCGAATAGCCTCGGGACAGTTATATTTATAAAACCTGCTCTTTTGCCTTCTCTGGTTCTAGATCGGTGCCATCAGCCGCATCCCTGGGGTTACGCCAGCTGCTGTTTGTCAACTACTGAGATTTGTGAAAGGGAACCACCGAAGAGCAAAGCGGATAGACGATTTATCTAGGACTGCTGAGCCACCGTCTTCTGCGGAGGTGCTGGGTCAGAGAAAGTTGGAAGCTACTGGTTACAAATAGTGCTTTCTGAGCCAGAGCCGCTAAACCATGTCGGGTATTCCTGCTGCTTACAATCCAATTCAGTTAATTTATATCATTTAATACATGCATAAATATCTAAAACAACCTCAGCAGTGCATGTTGTGTTATTTATTTATTTTTTGTATCCACAAAAGAGCACATCGCTGAATTTGATGTACTGAATTTGACCAAGGAGGATCGTGGCAGTCCTGAACATCTGCTGGAGCAAATATTTCTATAATGTTTGTTTACATTTAATAGTGTAAACAAACAGCTTTGTGTGGTTCCTGGCCACCCGAAGGAGCAAAGGCAATGAGTCTAATTAGATAAATGCAATTCTTTCCAAATAAAGAAAAGTGTAACTGTCATAGTGAATAACACTCATTCCTATAAGAATGAATGAGCCGAGGTGGCGCAGTGGTTAGGGTGCAGTACTGCAGGCCACTTCAGCTGACTGTTATCTGCAGTTCGGCGGTTCTAATCTCACCGGCTCAAGGTTGACTCAGCCTTCCATCCTTCCGAGGTGGGTAAAATGAGGATCCGGATTGTTGTTGGGGGCAATATGCTGACTCTGTAAACCACTTAGAGGGGGCTGAAAGCCCTATGAAGCGGTATATAAGTCTAACTGCTATTGCTATTGCTATATAATCTTCAGAACGTTTTGCTGTACTCTGATATTCCAAAGAAGCAGTGCCTATGTGGTTCTATTTAGCTGTCTATTTGTTGAATTTCTGATACCTCCAGTCTCCTTCAGTTGTGTTAAGGTGTATCTGAAGCTCGCTCACTCTCCCTCCCTCCTCTCTCTTGGATCTAAAAGGAATACACCTGTTCCATTTTCAACAGGGAAAAGCATTAACCAAGTGCAAATATGGTACTTTTAACCATATAAGAGCCGAGGTGGCGCAGTGGTTAAATGCAGCACTTCAGGCTACTTCAGCTGACTGCAGTTCGGCTGTTCAAATCTCACCGGCTCAGGGTTGACTCAGCCTTCCATCCTTCCGAGGTGGGTGAAATGAGGACCCGGATTGTTGTTGGGGGCGATATGCTGACTCTGTAAACCGCTTGGAGAGGGCTGAAAGCCCTATGAAGCGGTATATAAGTCTAACTGCTATTGCTCTATTGATTCTATAAACCACTTAGAGAGGGCTGTAAAGTACTATGAAGCAGTATATAAGTCTAACTGCTATTGCTATAGCTTTCTACACTTTAGACTAAGTTGTTCCACATGCCATACCTGTTTTTCTCTCTTTCTTGTTTGATAACTTCATTAAGCAGCAGTATACTTAAATACCTCTTATTTGCTAATAAGGGTTCAATATGTGAATTGACTGGAATAACCACCAATATTTGCACCCCTGTTGCAGGAATGCAGCCTCCAGGGGAATAACTGCTATTTATTTTGAAGGTGAGAAAATGTGCCTATTTCCCTTTTTTTTTCTGATTTAAAGACAACCCAAGGAGTCTATTGGTTAGGTTAGGTTAGGTTTATTGGTTTTGTATGCCGCCCACTCCCGAAGGACTCCGGGCAGCTCACAATAAACGGGGGGGGGGGGGGAATAAATAAGACAATACAAACAATATTAAAAATCCACAACAGTCACAATTGAAACGGGGGTGGGTACTTCAACAACCCCCAGCCTGCCGGAACAGCCAGGACTTAGTAGTTTTACGGAAGGCCAGGAGGGTAGTAAGGGTCCGGATCTCCACGGGGAGCTCGTTCCAGAGGGCCGGAGCAGCAACAGAGAAGGCTCTCCCTCGGGAGGTCGCCAGCCAGCATTGGCTGGCAGATGGAATCTGGAGAAGGCCAAGCCTGTGCGATCGAATCGGTCTTTGGGAGGTAATTGGCAGGAGACGGTCTCTCAGGTACCCAGGTCCGATGCCATGTAAGTAGCGACCAGCACCTATTGATTTTGGCTTTGCTAATAATCTGCAGGACACCATGTGAATTCTAATGAGAAAGGGGTTAGTCATTCATTCCTGAATTTTGAGTTCCTGGATCCATTCCAGAGAAAACAAGTTAACTTGGCACTGTTGAAAACTGCTGAAAAAGATGAAGCAGATTTTGCAGACTTTTTCTAGCAAAAAAAAAGCGAGGGGGGGCCAGTGTTTTGCTGCTAATCTCTGGGTCGTGTGCTATTCAGAGAGGAATGTATCACACAAAAGGAATTGCCCTCTGAATCCTTGAGATGCATTCTAGCACTCTGGCCTTGGAGGTCTTTAAAAATAAGTGGAGAGGAGGAGGAGAGTGTTTGGCCTGGTGGGGTGGGAATTAAGCCTGCGGGGGCCCAATAGGCAGGAAGTAGAACACGGGGTGCCTACTAGTGTGGGGAACACCAGGGGGGGAGCAGGCCAGGCAGACCTAAGCTGTTCAAGGCCTTCAAGGGCCTCCCCCCCACCCTTAAGGCATCCCACACTCCGCTTAATGACCCACAAGTGTCATTAACAATTAATGGGGAAAGCAGGGATGGGGAGACATTTCACCTAATGGCTGTTATGACATGGAATTCTCCATTATAGTTGTATGTTGAAAGCTACCTAGTTAAAGAAAGTCCCTTTTATTGGAACCAAGCCTAGGCAGTCTCTCCTCCCTTCTCAGATTTTCCAAATGCGAAGAAAAGGATGGAAAATGTACAGTTGCCAAACTCATTTTGGAGGAAAAGAAAACGCTCCTAATAGCTCATGTCTACATAAATAGCTATGTGAGATCTATTTTTAACCAACCAGGGTTCTTAAAGCCAGAAAAAGTGTTATTCTACAGCTGGTAAAATTCTGTCCAAATCTCCTTGGCGCTTCTGTTTTTCCAGCTCTTTTTCCAACAGCAGTGTTTTTCCAATGATAACCCTAGCCTTTATTCTTTTTTTTTTCCTCCCCAGAAAATATCCTGCAATTTGACCTAACTGTTCTGGAAATTCTCAACTATATTAAAAGTGAACACCAGTAAAACAGAAATCCCAGAAGTAAAATTTTAATCTTTGGAAACCAGAATAATCGTACAATTATACATTCTTCAAGCATACCTCCCCCTCTAGATCTATGGTTTTCTTCGCTTGTAATAACAATCTTCTCATGCTTAAAATATATTTTCCTTTTTGTCTTTCTTTGCTCCACATCTAAGCCCTCCCATTAAAATAAAAAATAAAAAAGCAAGAGGCTTCAAAGGCACATTTATCCCAAAGAATGCTCGGTTGAATGTAAATTGAGACACGTACAATGGCTAGCTATCATTATGCAATTCACTTTGACAAATGTGGTTAAGATAATGAAGAAGTAATAGCAGTAGACTTATATACTGCTTCATAGGCCTTTCAGGCCTCTCTAAGCGGTTTACAGAGAGTCAGCATATTGCCCCCAACAATCTGGGTCCTCATTTTACCCACCTCGGAAGGATGGAAGGCTGAGTCAACCCTGAGCCGGTGAGATTTGAACCGCTGACCTGCTGATCTAGCAGTAGCCTGCAGTGCTGCATTTAACCACTGCGCCACCTTGGCTCCTAGTAACTTTAGAAGAAGAAAAAGTTAAAGGTTGCATGATAGCGTGGGCCAAAAACTTTGGTTACAACATAGATCTAGTGGATTGGGAAAGAATTTGGAACACAAATGATAAACTAACACGATCAGCAGCACTTAAAGAAAATATATGCAAAATGTTTTATCGTTGGCATTTATCACCAAGAAGATTGGCTAAAATGCACCCAAACATGAAGCCGACCTGCTGGAAGTGTAAAAAAGTACAAGGGAATTGTTATCACGTATGGTGGAGCTGCCCAGAAACACAAAAATATTGGACAAAAATTTGGAAATGGGTGCAAGAAATTACAGGAGAACAGATAAAATCCGAAATCTTTCTACTGGGAATAATCAAAGGGAAATATACAAAGAAAATTACATACATATTAACACATCTGCTAACTACAACTAGAATAGCATTTGCCCAATGCTGGAAACAAAATAATACCCCCTCGGACAAATTAGTGATAAAATAAACTTTGGATTGTGCAGAGATGGACAAATTAAGACTGAAATTAAAAGATAAAGAAGAGTCGGAATACTATGAAATTTGGAACAATTGGTACAAATGGCTGCAAAACAAAAATAAAATTAATTAAGCCAACAAACTATATATATAAATATATATAGAACCGTGTATAAAGGTGTGTAAATATAGAAGCAAAATATTATACACATGTACAGGTATGATGACATAACAATGTTGATGTAATGACTGTAAGGTGTTTGTAGAAGGGAAAAAATAATTTTAAAAATCTGCTAATGAAAAAAAAAAGATAATGAAGAACTTTTAAAAACAAACTTGCTGGATTCCTGAGCTGTTATGAAAAGAAAACATTTTTTTGGGAACTCGAGATATACGGTCAGTATCCTGTCACCAAAAGTCCCACAATATTTATTGCAAAAGCCCATTTATTTGGAATCGTTTAGATAACCCTTTTTGTTACTCTTTTTCTTCTTTTACTAGCAATAGTAAAACTATCTACGGCTAAACTAAGGCCAAGTAAGGCCGAAGAGCAGCGTTTTGGCATTCCCTTCCTTTGTTGAAATCTAGCCTCCTTCCAAGGTTACACCCATGCACAGTTGTCCAAAACCAAATGCTTGAGATTTCAGAAAAGAGGGAATAAGAAAACGAAATAGGATATGAGGATTTAATGTTAATGGAGGATTTTATAAGTAAGCAAATGAAATGCCAGTATGTGGTTACGTATTAAATCTTGGTATATTTTATGATGAAGGAACGATTACATAAATCATAGTCAAATAAAAGTGGAGGTATGATGATGATGGTAATATAATAAATATCCGAGTTAAGATATTAGAATTAATATGAATTATATTTGATGACGGTGGAAGAGATGCACGAAAGCCTTTTGCAACCAGCTGCTACACTTTCTACAGTATGTAAAGAAGGAGGATTTGTATGTTTGTTTTGAAAAGAAAAATATATATTTTTTTTAAAAAAAGGATTGCCTTTGCCCAGAAATGGAAAAAACAAATGAATCCAAAGCGAAGACGAAATAATAAGAATGATTATGGACTGTGCCGAAATGAATAAACTAACTAAAGAAATCCAGGGGAAAGAAGAATCAGAATTCTACCAGATATGGGATAAATGGTATAGGTGAATGGAGGAAAGAAATAAAAATCAATGAAGGAATATAATAAAACTCAAAAAACAATAGTTGTGTATAAGAGGGTTAAGAATGGTGAAATCCAAATGAAATACAATAGAAGGTGTGTATATATGTATGTTGTATTTGTGTATATGTATATATGTATATATATTTAGTGTCACATAGTGTCAATGTATATATGTATATGTGTGTGTGTGTGTGTGTGTGTGTGTGTGTGTGTGTATAGTGTCACAACCCCTGGTATGCCCAAATATGGGAGGAAGTCTACTGCTTCCTTTCTCTGTCTTTCTCTGTAAAAACCCAATATTTTTACTGTTGCCTTTGTTACATTGCCTTTGTTACATTTGTGTTGTATTTGTGCTTTATTTATTTATCAGCACAAATACAACACACACACACACACACACACACACACACACACACCAGGGTGGCTTCGCTGATAACGGATAAGAGCCTGTGGCCTAATGGCTAAGAAGTTTGCCTAGGATGTAATATAGCCCAGGTTCAAATCCCAGTAAGGGTATGGCTAGCTGATGAGAGCTAAATACCTTGAAATAGATCTATACTAGTCTCCCTTTATTTATTTATCAGCACAAATACAACACACACACACACACACACACACACACACACACACACACACACACACACACACACATATATATATACATACACATACACACACACACACACATACATACATACATACATATATATATGTAAAAAAGGCAACAGTAAAAATATTGGGTTTCTGTCTGGATGATCTCTTATGACGAGCCAATGGACAGAGAATGGAAGCAGTGAACTTCCTCCCATATTTGGGCATACCAGGGGTTGTGACTTTATATACATACATACCAGGGGTGGGTTTCTCGCCCCGTTCCAACCGGATCGGTTGGAACGAGGCCGGCGGCGTCCTCGCGTACGCACGCGGCGCCGTGTGCACGCACGCGGCACACGCATGCGTATTAGCGTCTGCGCGATGCTCCAGCTGCTCCTGGAGGATCACGCAGGCGTTCTGCGCATGCGTGGAAAGCGCGAAATTCAAAAAAAACGGGTAAGGAGCGGGCGCGGGTGTGCGGGCGCACGCGGGCGCGGGGGGGGGGGGCTTCGCCGTTCCCGGAAGTTACTTACTTCCGGGTTCGGCGACCAACCGGATCGCAGGGACCGGTGCGAACCGGTTGAAACCCAGCCCTGATACATACATACATACATACATACATACATACATACATACATACATACATACATACACACACATATACACACATATATACATACACACACACACACATATACACACACATACATATACACACACATATATGATATAAGGTGAGCGGTATCGATGGATGATTGTTATTAGAAAGAACAGGAAGCTCCTGTTCTTATTGTATTGTGTAAACGTGGTGTACGTCTAACTTTTGTGTGTGTGTGTGTGTTTTACATGTTTGTTAATAAAAAAATCTTTTTTTAAAAAAGAAAAGGAAATAAACTTAAAATACGTTTTCCCTCCCTTTTAGCCCTTTGCGGTGGGGAGCGGAGAAGCGGCTGGGGATTTGGGGGTGGGTTGCTTGTGGGGGGGGGGAAATCCCCAACCAGCAGATTTAAACCCCAAAGGAACCTTATTGGGAGAAGGAAAAGGGCGGAGGAGGATGGATCGGGGGCGCCGCCCGCCAGGAAGCCGCAGCAGTTGGGCTTTGGAATCAGAACCATCTGGAAAAGCAACCGGGAGCAGCCCAGCGGCTCCGGGGCAGCTGCAACCGCGCACGGGGAGCCCAGCGCCATGGGCACCGGCAGCAGCAGGGAGGGCAAGGCGCGCGTCTTCAGCCCGACGGGTCCCGGACCGGGCAGGGGCAGCGGCAGCCACAGCGCCCCCTCTCGGCCGGGCTCGGCGGACGACGGGGAGGCGGAGTACGCGAGCGCTGCGGGCCGGGCTTCTCCGCTCGCGCCCCCGTTGCAGCAGCCCGACTCGGACTCGGAGCTCCTGGACCAGGTGCTGGAGGAGTGCGAGGAGGAGGAGGAGGAGGCGGACGGTCCCCGGCTCCTGCCCGCCGCCGCCGCGCCCCGCTGGGGCTCCGGAGACTGCTACTCCCGCCGCCGGGCAGAGGGCGGCGGCGGCGGCGAGGAGATCGGGAGGCAGCGGGAAGCGGCGGAGGTAAACCTGCTTGGCCGAGCGGCGGGGAGGGAGCGTGGCTGGGATGCGTGCGGGGAAAGAGCGGGGGACGAAGCGGAGGGATGCGCGTCTTTATAGGTCGGGCTGCCAATTGCAACACCCAGCACCACCTGAGCCGAGGTGGCGCAGTGGTTAAATGCAGCCCTGCAGGCTACTTCAGCTGACTGCAGTTCTGCAGTTCGGCTGTTCAAATCTCACCGGCTCAGGGTTGACTCAGCCTTCCATCCTTCCGAGGTGGGTGAAATGAGGACCCGGATTGTTGTTGGGGGCGATATGCTGACTCTGTAAACCGCTTAGAGAGGGCTGAAAGCCCTATGAAGCGGTATATAAGTCTAACTGCTATTGCTATTGCTATTTTTGCGTTGGCTGAACTGGCGGGGCTGCTGGAAAACGTTGCCCAACATCTGGGCGACCCTCAGTTGCACGGGAAGTTTTGGACTTAGGAGCACAACGGAGCCCCGAATTTCCCTTGTTAAGGGAGACGTTGGTTGGGGGGGGGGTTGCCCCGTTGTACGACCTCTCTTGCCACAGATGCGAAGTGGATCACTGCCATTGATTAGTTAGTAACTCAATTGTTGTGAATCTGGCTACACACACACACACACACAGAGATGTGAAGTGGATCACTGCCATTGATTAGTTAGTAACTCAATTGTTGTGAATCTGGCTACACACACACACACACACACACACACACACAGAGATGTGAAGTGGATCACTGCCATTGATTAGTTAGTAACTCAATTGTTGTGAATCTGGCTACACACACACACACAGAGATGTACAGTGGATCACTGCCATTGATTAGTTAGTAACTCAATTGTTGTGAATCTGGCTACACACACACACACACAGAGAGATGTGAAGTGGATCACTGCCATTGATTAGTTAGTAACTCAATTGTTGTGAATCTGGCTACACACACACACACACACACACACAGATGTGAAGTGGATCACTGCCATTGATTAGTTAGTAACTCAATTGTTGTGAATCTGGCTACACACACACACACAGAGATGTACAGTGGATCACTGCCATTGATTAGTTAGTAACTCAATTGTTGTGAATCTGGCTACACACACACACACACACACAGATGTGAAGTGGATCACTGCCATTGATTAGTTAGTAACCCAATTGTTGTGAATCTGGCTACACACACACACACAGAGATGTACAGTGGATCACTGCCATTGATTAGTTAGTAACTCAATTGTTGTGAATCTGGCTACACACACACACACACACACAGATGTGAAGTGGATCACTGCCATTGATTAGTTAGTAACCCAATTGTTGTGAATCTGGCTACACACACACACAGAGAGATGTACAGTGGATCACTGCCATTGATTAGTTAGTAACTCAATTGTTGTGAATCTGGCTACACACACACACACACACACAGATGTGAAGTGGATCACTGCCATTGATTAGTTAGTAACCCAATTGTTGTGAATCTGGCTACACACACACACACAGAGATGTACAGTGGATCACTGCCATTGATTAGTTAGTAACTCAATTGTTGTGAATCTGGCTACACACACACACACACACACACAGATGTGAAGTGGATCACTGCCATTGATTAGTTAGTAACTCAATTGTTGTGAATCTGGCTACACACACACACAGAGAGATGTACAGTGGATCACTGCCATTGATTAGTTAGTAACTCAATTGTTGTGAATCTGGCTACACACACACACACACACACAGATGTGAAGTGGATCACTGCCATTGATTAGTTAGTAACCCAATTGTTGTGAATCTGGCTACACACACACACACACACAGATGTGAAGTGGATCACTGCCATTGATTAGTTAGTAACCCAATTGTTAAGTGAATCTGGCTTGCTGCCAAAGAGGGGGTCACATGTCCTTGGGATGCATCAAGGGTCATAAATATGAACCAATAGCCAAGCATCGGAATTTTGACCCCGTGATCATGGGGATGCTGCAAAGATCATAACTGTGAAAAATAATGGCCACGTCACTTTTTCCCCAGTGCCGTTGTAACTTTGAACAGTCACTAAATGAACTGTCGTAAGTTGAGGACTACCTGTGCTGTACAGCCATCAAAGTCACAACTGGTGTCATTGAACTCTTAGCTAGTTTTCCTGTATTTAATTAAAACAGCCCCCACTGAGTGAGGGGGCACCCCTAGTCGCTTTGTGGGTCTGTCCAAATTGTTTTCTCAGCACCCATATACCAAAATAGTTTGCATTCGCTGGCTGGGGAATTCTGGGAGTTGAAGTCCAGACATCTTCAAGTAGCCAAGGTTGAGAAACACTGGCTTAAGTTTTTGAGATCAGCCAGGTACCTGTTACAGCTAAACCTGATCGTTCTTTGAGATATTTCAAACTCTCAAGGTTCAAGGTTCATTTTATTTATATGCCGCCCTATTCCCAGCGGGACTCAGGGCGGCGCACAAACCCAAAGGAGGGGAAGGGAAACGGAAACACAAAGAACTACAACAAAAAAGTACAAGGCAATTTAAAACAACCAACAGCCACACGATTCGAGAGGGGAAGGGAACTCATCGACCCCAGGCCTGCCAACACAGCCAGGTTTTAACGGCTTTTCGGAAGGCCTGGAGAGAGGTGAGGGTCCAAAACTCTCCGGGGAGCTCGTTCCAAAGGGCCAGAGAGAAGGCCCTCCCCCGGGTAATGGCCAGATGACATTGGCTAGTAGACGGAACCCGGAGGAGGCCTAATCTGTGGGATCTGATCGGTCTATTGGAGGTAATTGGCAGCAGGCGGTCTCTCAAGTACCCAGGTCCAATACCATGAAGGGCTTTATAAGTGACGACTAGCACCTTGAAGCGTATCCGGAGACCAATCGGTAACCAGTGCAGCTCGCGGAGGATAGGTGTAACGTGGGTGTACTGAGGTGCACCCATAATCGCTCGCGCGGCTGCATTCTGGATGAGCTGAAGTCTCCGAATGCTCTTCAAGGGCTGCCCCATGTAGAGCGCATTGCAGTAGTCCAGTCTTGAGGTCACAAGGGCATGAGTGACTGTTGCGAGGGCCTCCCGGCTCAGGTAGGTGCACCAGGCGAACCTGGGCAAATGCCCCCCTGGTCACAGCTGACAAATGATGTTCTAAGGTCAGCTGTGGATCCAGGAGGACTCCCAAATTGCGAACCCTGTCTGAGGGGCGTAAAATTTCACCCCCCAGCCTGAGTGATGGAATACTAGCCAAATTTTGGGGAGGGAAACACAACAGCCACTCGGTCTTGTCTGGATTGAGCGCAAGCTTGCGCTCTGCTACAGTATTCTTGAATACAGCCACACCGTTTGAAGCTGACGGGAAATGAAATTTGCCGACACAATTTGAAGACTAATCTATCCTCCCACCGAGATTTATTACGAGTATAACACAGAGGAAAGGAATGACCTATGCTATGTTTATTTTCTCAAATAAAATAAATATATATATATAAATAAAACACAAAATCCGATTGTTATATTATGTCCAAGCCTTTTGATCTAAAACAGGCTTGAAACACAGGCAAGCCAAATTATCCACTATATTAACTTGTTTTTAATATGGGAGAAACATCCATGACTGTCAATCATTGTAGATAAAACGTGTATTGAATTAAAGAGCCGAGGTGGCGCAGTGGTTAGAGTGCTGTACTGCAGGCCACTTCCAGCTGACTGTTATCTGCAGTTCGGCGGTTCAAATCTCACCAGCTCAAGGTTGACTCAGCCTTCCATCCTTCCGAGGTGGGTGAAATGAGGACCCAGACTGTGGGGGCGATATGCTGACTCTGTAAACCACTTAGAGAGGGCTGAAAGCCCTATGAAGCGGTATATAAGTCTAACTGCTACTGCTATTGCTATAAAGAAATGGGCTACAAATAAAATAATTGCAAATTGGAAAGTCCGTGCGTGATTGCAAAACACATTTCTCATCCGAGGCACAATTTGGCCCCCGGACTGGCTCAAACCCATTGCTGTGAGTTCCTTGATTATTCCAATTGAGATTAGGAATGATGTACATTGTTTAAGTTTTAATAATGATGGGAAGCTGAGCTCAATGTAGAGAGTTTATTGATTTTCTCGTTTTTCCTTTTTTGTTTTTTTTTTATTCCCTTTTTTTCCCCTTTATCTTTTATCTTTTAATTTCTAATCTATTTGGTTTTAATATACTCCAGACTGTGCTTGATAAAGAGTTATGCCGGGTATGGGACCCGGGAAGTCGGAAGGGGGTTAGGGAGGGGGGTTTATGGGGGGGAGGGGGGGAGGGTGGAAATATAGTTTCAATTTTCAGAACAATAAGAACGCACTTGTATACTGTTGTATACTGTTTTTCTTTTTTTTTCTTTTTTCCTTTTTTTTTCCTTTTTTTTTCTTCAATTTGAGTGTAAAATATAAATTGAATAGATTAATGAATAGTAGAAATAACACACCAAAGTGAGGAGTAGAGGGAAAGAAGAGGGAGAAGTAAAGAGGGAGTGAGAGGGGAACGTAAGGAGGGTGAGATGGAGGGAAGGGGAGAAAGGAATGTCTGAGGGGGAAGGGAAGTAGAAAAGGGGAATGTTGGAGGGGAGAAATGAAAGTTGGAGGGGGAGAAGAAAGGGTGTATGGAGGATTGAAGTGTTATGTTGGTTTTCCATGGTGGAAGATGAGTTGTGTTTATTGCTTTTTTTTAAATGCACAGTATATAAGTGATTGTATAAAATGAAAATGAAAATGAAATAAAACAGTTTTCAACGAGATTATTCCAATTCCAAGTTTGCTTGATTCTCGATCGGATCATCTCTCAGATGAGGCTGTACTATTAAGCCCTGATTCCAAGTATTGCTTGGAGCTATAGCTCCCAACTTCATACCTTAGTGTAAAGCAAAATCTTACAGGCCATCAGGAAAGCAGCATCACTAGAACAGCATTAGGTTCCTGGCACCTGTTGATTCAAATTAGCAGAAGCTTCATTCAGGAGTGATGGTTTCCATCCACATAATAAGGATTTTGTAGTAGATTGCATAGTTCTTACTGATAACGTTGTTGTGGGTTCGGAGTTGACAAGTTGGTATGATATAATGCTGGCAAACTGATTGATCATAATTCCTTGCCGCCCAATTTTGTCCTTATCAGCTTCCAAGAAGGTCCCCAAACACTCTGGAGCTTCTGAACGGGCTGTAGGCAGGAAAGGAAATCACCTCTTGCTGATGGAAGTTTCCATTGGATATTGAAATTTTGAGACACTACAACAGAGGTGGGTTCCTACCAGTTCGCACCTATTCAGTAGAACCGGCTCGTCAAATCTACCGAACCGGTTAGAAGAGGTTCCACCAGTGGATCTGGAAAGCAGGCCACACCTACAGAAGAGCTTCCAAACTTTTTTGAAACCCACCACTGGTCCTTGGATATGATTATTCTACACTATCATGCTCCTATTTATAAAACTCAGGGCCTCTGTGAAAGGTAAGGATAACTACTGCGTTTGTGGTGCAATCAGAACATTGCGTGTGTTGAAGTTGTTTTAACGCAAACCAAAGATGCCCTTTAAAAATCAAGTTTACATCCTATTCTTATGCATGCCAGTGCTGTGTGGGAGGTAATTTAAGGTGGTTCTGACAAATGTTGTCGGCATCTTCATATCCGGTCACATGGGCGGCAAGCCACTCCCATCCGGTCACATGGGCAGCAAGCCACTCCCACCATGGAGGCCACACCCACAGAGTAGGTTCGAACAATTTTTGAAACCCACCACTGCACTACAAGGATACCATGCAATAGCGTGACCCAACAAATGCGTGCCCGACAACAGCGCGCCGTCAAAACCGGAGCGATAAAACGACGTCGACAGCGCGCCCACAAAGGCGCGCCGACAAAGAGCCCTGACGGAAGGGCGATTAGGGTTAAGGTTAGGGTAAGGTTAGGGTAAGGGTTAGGGTTAGGGTTAGGGTTAGGTTCAAGGTTAGGTTTAGGGTTAGGTTTAGAGCGCGCTTCTGTCGGCGCACTCATTCGTCGGCACCATTTTGAACTTGCGGTTTTATCTCCGCGGTTTCGTTGGCGCGGTTTCGTCGAGCGCGCATTTGTCGGTGAACCATGCAATAGCAGTGAATTCTGTGTACTGTAAAGCATGAATTCTACCCTACGTTCTGTACAACTTAATTTACTGTCACTCATCTTGCATACATAAGCCGTTTTTGCTCCCTAGACCAGACTGAAATTGGTTCATAAAAGCTAATTATTTAATTAGAACAGTTTAATCCCCCCCGGGACTTTCTTCTTTATGTGTAACAAAGAAAGTCTCATTCAAGCCGATCTAGGCTCTTGGGAACTAACATGACTCTATCTATGTTGTTCTCATGGCAACAGTGTGGATGTAATTTAATATCCTGCATATCTGCAGTTATTCATATTTGGCCTTTGGGAACATTTGGTGTCCTGAAAGGAAAAGGAAGAACCTAGTGAGTTA
The DNA here is from genome assembly GCF_051295495.1 of Thamnophis sirtalis. Classification (NCBI taxonomy): domain Eukaryota; kingdom Metazoa; phylum Chordata; class Lepidosauria; order Squamata; family Natricidae; genus Thamnophis; species Thamnophis sirtalis. The sequence continues at coordinate 2,196,614 of NW_028261396.1, forward strand.
GAAACAATTCTGAGTCATCACCGAGAGCTTATTATCTATTTATGTCTGTGTTTGCCTTTGGGATGTAATTAATGCGGAAAATTCCATGCTTTTTTAGGGGAGATATTCATGGGTCAAAGGACTTCTTTGAGGCCTTTATTAATAGCAATAGCAGTTAGACTTATATACCGCTTCATAGGGCTTTCAGCCCTCTCTAAGCGGTTTACAGAGTCAGCATATTGCCCCCACAGTCTGGGTCCTCATTTTACCCACCTCGGAAGGATGGAAGGCTGAGTCAACCCTGAGCCGGTGAGATTTGAACCGCCGAACTGCTGATCTAGCAGTAGCCTGCAGTGCTGCATTTAACCACTGCGCCACCATTTCACCAAATGGTGAAAATGACATTTGGATTTTGAAAATATGCTGAATTTAGTTCCAGATTTTTGCTGGTGGAATGAATCCTTGTTTTCTTTTAGCAGAGTGTTTATAAAGCAGCGCCCTCTTGTGGCTACTCCCTTAATCGGTACTTGGTTCCGTAATGTATTACCAAAATCTGAATTTCTTGTACGAACCTGAGACTGTACTCCAGGAATAGTTTCCTTAAAACATCTGGGGGTGGAAAGCACAAACAATGGCTCAGCGTTCCCAGGAGGCCACGTTCCTCCTGCAGTATAAGTTTAAAGCCCTATATACAAAATTGTCTAAAACTGAGTATTGTTAACGCAGGGGCCTATCCTAGGCCTCTGTCGATCGCTGCAATTCCTTGCCAAAATGTATTCCTTGTATTTGCAAATCAGTGGTGGGTTTCAAAATTTTTTGGAACCTATTCTGTGGGTGTGGCCTCCTTTGTGGGAGTGGCTTGCCGGCCATGTGTTCTCTCTCTCTCTCTCTCTCTCTCTCTCTCTCTTCTTCTTCCTTTTGTCTCTCTGTCCCTTTTTTCTTTTTTTCTTTCATCTCTCTCTCACTTTTTCTTTCTTTTTTCTTTTTTTATTTATTTATGTCTTCCTTTCTTTCTCTCTCTCTCTCTCTCTCTGTGTCAGTCTGTCTGTCTGTCTGATTGACTGTCTCTCTCTCTCTCTCCTTCCTTTTGTCTCTGTCCCTTTTTTCTTTTTTTCTTTCATCTCTCTCACTCTTTTTCTTTCTTCTTTTTTCTTTCTTTCTTTCTTTGTTTCTTTCTTTGTTTCTTTCTTTCTTCCTTCCTTCCTTCCTTCCTTTCTCTCTCTCTCTCTCTCTCTCTCTCTCTCTTCTCTCTCTCTCTCTCTCTCTCTCTCTCTCTCTGTGTCAATCTGTCTGTCTGTCTGTCTGACTGTCTGTCTGTGTGTGTGGCAGTGGTGGGTTTCAAAAAAAGTTTGGAGCCTCTTCTGTAGGTGTGGCCTGCTTTCCGGGTCCACTGGTGGAACCTCTTCTAACCGGTTCGGTAGATTTGACGGACCGGTTCTACCGAGTAGGTGCGAACTGGTAGGAACTCACCTCTGTTGCAAATGGACCAATTTTCACAGCTCTGTTGGTTTTTCCTACCTACCCGGCCAGCCAGCTCTTGGCACATCACCATCCAGCAGGATATACCTATTCTGCTGGCACCAATGCTACCTATAGCAATAGCAGTTAGACTTATATACCGCTTCATAGGGCTTTCAGCCCTCTCTAAGTGGTTTACAGAGTGAGCATATCGTCCCCAACAATCCGGGTCCTCATTTCCCCCACCTCGGAAGGATGGAAGGCTGAGTCAACCCTGAGCCGGTGAGATTTGAACAGCTGAACTGCAGATAGCAGTCAGCTGAAGTAGCCTGCAGTGCTGCACTCTAACCACTGCGCCACCTCGGCTTACCTAGTTTGGGTAATGAAACACCTGCAAGAAAACAAGCTCAGAGAGCAGCAAGGACCCCTTTATGCCAACTCGGAGTTACAAATATTAGTATCTATTCTCATATCGGGTGTAATTTGGTCCAAAGGGTAGGTCAGATTCCAAGGATCACTCTTTCTCTTGGCTTCTCCGTACTGATTCCTTGATTCTTCCTTCTACTCACCGTTTGAACACTTGATGGGCTAAAGCAAGGAAGACACAAGGAGAGGGCACCCAATCATTAATCCCCGTGTGTAGCCATTTTTTCAAAACGTAAATGAATTAAATATAATTTAACCTGGCTCTCAAAGTAACTGACCAAATCCCAAAACAGATTCCAGGTCAGACAGATATAATTACACATGCTTAGGGAAATCCTATGGCAGAAATAGCCTGTGAACCAGAGTCTGGTATTTATGTTATGCGCTGAAGGGACAACTTGACTTCTGGATTGCTAAGTATTTAAAATTGGCCACTGCTAACCTCATTTATTACAGCACTAGAGAAAGTGATTATTCCGAGAAGCAGAACCTCTCTCTTCTACTGACCTCTCGGGTTTGTTTTTTTCTGGCTGAAAACCAAGAAAGATTGCCCCCCCCCCCGGAAAATGTTGAATGTTGAATGTTTGAATGTTTATTTTAATTATATGCCACCCTTTTCCCCCGAAGGGGACTCAGGGCGGCTCACAACTCAAACCAGGGAAGGGGGGATACAGACAAAAAATTAAAAACGACACAAAGCAATGCATAATTTAAAACACACAACAGTCATACCATTCGAGACGGGGGCAACAGCTCTTTAGCCCCAGGCCTGTCGGAACAGCCAGGTTTTAAGGGCCTTGCGGAATGCCTGGAGGGTGGTGAGGGTTCGGATCTCCACGGGGAGTTCGTTCCAGAGGGTCGGAGCAGCCACAGAGAAGGCTCTCCTCTGAGTAGTCGCCAGTCGACACTGGCCGGCGGATGGAATTCGGAGGAGGCCTAATCTGTGGGATCTAATTGGTCTAGTGGAGGTAATTGGCAGCAGGCGGTCTCTCAGGTACCCAGGTCCAATACCATGAAGGGCTTTATAAGTGACGACTAGCGCCTTGAAGCATATCCGGAGACCAATAGGCAGCCAGTGCAGCTCGCAGAGGATAGGTGTTACATGGGTGAACCGAGGTGCACCCACGATCGCTCTCGCGGCTGCATTCTGGACAAGCTGGAGTTGTCGAATGCTCTTCAAGGGCTGCCCCATGTAGAGCACGTTGCAGTAGTCCAGTCTAGAGGTCACAAGGGTGCGAGTGACTGTTGTGAGGGCCTCCCGGTTCAGGTAGAGACGCAACTGGTGCACCAGGCGAACCTGGGCAAATGCCCCCCTGGTCACAGCCGACAAGTGGTGTTCAAAAGTCAGCTGTGGGTCCAGGAGGACTCCCAAATTGCGAACCCTGTCTGAGGGGCGTACTGTTTGACCCCCCAGCCTGAGAGATGGAACACTTGGCCAATTAGTAGGAGGGAAGCACACCAGCCACTCGGTCTTATCTGGATTGAGTACAAGCTTGTTAACCCCCATCCAGTCCCTAACAGCCTCGAGGTCCTGGCACATCACGTCAACCGCTTCACTGAGTTGGCACGGGGGAAAAGATCCTATGACCCAATCCCAAGGGGTGGGTGGGTGATGGTGAACACCAATTAGTGATCAGAGGGAAGGAGGTGAGCCTGTACTTTGAATCGAACTCCTGAACTGTGCTCTGGTTATATGCATACTTTGTCTACATCAGTGGTAGTCAATCTGGTCCCTACCGCTCGCTAGTGGGCGTTCCAGCTTTCATGGTAGGCGGTGGGGGGGTTTGCTGTAACTCTGCTTTAATAAATTTTATAAAGTAAAGTTACTTCCCTACTTTATAAATCACCATTACAGTGGAACCGGTGGGCGGTTAGAAAATTTTACTACTAACAGAGCGTGACCCGACAAATGCGCGCACGCCAAAAGCGCGCCGACAAAACCGCGGCGAGAAAACCGTGACATCGAAATCGCACCCACAACAGTGCGCCGACAAAACCGCGATTAGGGTTAAGGTAAGGGTTAGGGTTAGGGTTAGGTCCAGGGTTAGGGTTCTTACGTTATTTTCACGTTGTTTGTTGAAGGCGCGCTGTTGTCGGCGTGCTGTTGTGGGCGCGATTTCGACGTTGCAGTTTTCTCGCCGCGGTTTTGTCGTTTGTGCATTTGTCGGTGAACCCTAACAGAGATACAAAAGTGGGTGGTAGGTATAAAAAGCTTGACTACCCCTGATCTACATGGTAATAATAGTAGGTGACAACATGCTGTAGTTTTTATGCACCTTGTAGAAGTAGAAGCACGTTGAGGAAGGAGAACAATTTCTAATCTAAGGCACAAAAGGGATTTGCAAGTAGTCCTTAACTTACAATTGTTTAACTAGTGAGATATTGTTGTTTGTTTGTTTGTTTGTTTGTTTATTATATTTATATGCCGCCCTTTTCCCCCGAAGGGGACTCAGGGCAGCTCACAACTCAAACCAGGGAAGGGGGATACAGACAAAAAATTAAAAAAACGACACATAACAATGCATAATTTAAAACACACAACAGTCATACCATTCGAGACAGGGGCAACAGCTCTTTAGCCCCAGGCCTGTCGGAACAGCCAGGTTTTAAGGGCTTTGCGGAAGGCCTGGAGGGTGGTGAGGGTCGGAATCTCCACAGGGAGCTTGTTCCAGAGGGTCGGAGCAGCCACAAAGAAGGCTCTCCTCTGGGTAGTCGCCAGTCGACACTGGCCGGCGGATGGAATTCGGAGGAGGCCTAATCTGTGGGATCTAATCGGTCTAGAGGAGGTAATTGGCAGCAGGCGGTCTCTCAAGTACCCAGGTCCAATACCATGAAGGGCTTTATAAGTGACGACTAGCGCCTTGAAGCGTATTACGGCGGTACTGGAAAAAAAGTGACTCGCAAACCATCCTTGTGATCACATGACTGTGATTCGGCAACCTCTTTACATTTTTGATGGTTGCGGCCTCCGGCAGTCCGTTGATCATGATTCGTGATTTTTCCCAGCCAGTTTGGACAAGCAAAGTCAGTGAGTAAGGTCTCAAATCTCAATCACAAAATGTCTTATTTAACAGCCCTAGCAAAAAAGGTCAGAAAATTAGGTGTGGTCATATATTGCCACTTAACAATGAATTTCCCTGTCCCAATGGTTGTTATAATTCAAGGACTACTTTCTTTATTATGCACTGGACACGAGAACAGGAGATTGCTTGCATGCTAAGGTGCCACTTTAAACTATAGGTGAACAAATAGACTCTGATCATGGCAGTGTGGACCGAAATGTAGTGCTATGTGCCAGCAGAAAATAGGACATTTTCTAAGAAAAGCAGTGACAGCAACCGCACGGAGTTTATTTTGTGGTTCAGCTTTTCCATTCATGTGTTGGAATTGTTACTTGTTTAATAACAGGTTCTGTACTTGCAAGATTTTCAAACGCTGATAGCAGAGATCATCCTGGCCTACAGGAAAGAGGGGAAACTGGATGATTGACTGGACTTAAAGAGATGTTCAGTTCAGGGTGCTCAAAATCCAGTCCTGAGATGTGGTACTCTCTCTCAAATGTAGTTTAAAAGATGAGGTACTTTTCATTGGTTCCACCACAAAACCGCGGTCGACTAAAGCGCGCACGACGAAACCGCGTACCTGACGTCATCACAGCGCGACAAAAAAAGCACGCTGTGAGCGGTAAAGCTGAAATTAACGCGTAAACCTAAACCTAACCCCCCCCAAACCTAACCCTAACCCTAAACCTAAACCTAACCCTTAACCTGACCCTAACCCTAACCCTAACCCTAACGCTTAACCTAACCCTAAACCTAACCCTAACCCTTAACCTAACCCTAACCCTAAACCTAACCCTTACCTTAACGTGAATCGGCTTGCTTTAAAAGCGCTTTTTAAAGCGCCCTTTTTTCTCCGCGGTCGTTGTTGTCGCGCTGCTGATGACGTCAGCGACGCGCTTTAATCAGGCGCGCTTTAGTGGACCGCGGTTTTGTCGTGCCACGCTTTTCATTGTCCTTAAAGGCCTCTTACTCTCTTGCACAAGCATGACCTGGCAGCCTTATTTTTCTGCTGTGCCCCCACATCATCATTGCCTTGATCTCAGTGGTGGGATTCGGCCAGTTCGCACCTATTCGGGAGAAGCGGTTGTTAACTTTCTAAGCAGTTCGGAGAACCGGTTGTTGGAAGAAATCTCCTTTTGTTTCCATCCACTTTCCAGGACTAATCCTGTAAGGAAGGCAGGAAGGAAACACTCTGGTGTTGTTTCTAGTCTGATCTTTATTGCCCTGGTTACAGAAACTGCCTCTCCGGTTAACCCTTATTACCATTGTAACAGCTAAGGCGAAGCGCCCCATCGACCTGAGTGACGTTGAATTGGCCATGCCCCCATGATCACATGACCACCGAGCCCCGCCTACCCGGCTGGTCATTAGGGCAGAGAACTGGTTGGTAAATTATTTGAATCCCACCACTGCTTGATCTGTTCCAAAACCAGCATTGTCCTGAGAGGCAAAATCAGCCCTTCAGTGTGGAAAAAGTGCCAATAAGAATACAAACCATACGTGTGGTTTTAAAATTTCTCACAGGTAGGGTTGTTAATAGCAGTAGCAGTAGACTTATATACCGCTTCATAGGCCTTTCAGGCCTCTCTAAGCGGTTTACAGAGAGTCAGCATATCGCCCCCAACAATCTGGGTCCTCATTTTACCCACCTCGGAAGGATGGAAGGCTGAGTCAACCCTGAGCCGGTGAGATTTGAACCGCTGACCTGCTGATCTAGCAGTAGCCTGCAGTGCTGCATTTAACCACTGCGCCACCTTGGCTCTTATGATTGCTAATCTGATCTCTATGGTGGTTAAGAAGTTTGATGTATAAATAAATAATAAACAAGTAACCCACATCACATTCCATTTTCAAGGATGGATGAACCCGATAACTTTGCTCAGTAAAGCAGACTCCAGTATATCTGCTAATCTAAATTCATTGGAATAGCAGGAAGATTTAGATTAAATTGTGCCATTGGTGTACTTACCTTGGTCTAGAAACTGGCAAGGAGAACAGAGGTGGCATCCGTATCTCAGACTCTTAGCATGAGTGCACCGTGGCACGACAAAACCGTCCTCGCCTAAAGCGCGCCCAATTAAACCGCGTCGCTGACGTCATCAACAGGGCGACAACAGCGAGCGTGGAGAAAGAAGGGCGCTTTAAATAGCGCTTTGAAAGCAAGCCGATTCAAGTTAAGGTAAGGGTTAGGTTTAGGGTTAGGTTTAGGGTTAGCTTTAGGGTTAGGGTTAGGTTAAGGGTTAGGATTAGGTTTAGGGTTAGGTTAAGGGTTAGGTTAAGGGTTAGGTTTAGGATTAGGTTAAGGGTTAGGTTAAGGTTTAGGGTTAGGTTAAGGTTTAGGGTTAGGTTAAGGGTTAGGGTTAGGTTAAGGGTTAGGTTTAGGGTTAGGTTAAGGGTTAGGTTTAGGGTTAGGTTTAGGATTAGGTTTAGGGGGGTTAGGTTTAGGTTTAGGGGTTAATTTTAGGTTTAGCGTTTACAGCGTGCTTCTGTCTCCGCGCTGTTGTCGCCCTGTGATGATGTCAGTTATGTGGTTTTGTCGAGCGCCCTTTAGTCGAACGCGGTTTTGTGGTGGAACCTGAGTGCACACATGAATATGTGTATGTTGCCATCTTCCCATCATACTTGCTCTCCTGCTAATGTTTTAATATCATTTTAGGATTTTTATTGGTAAGGTAATCATGCATGCATGCTCTTCAACTCAACAGTATTCTTCTTGCTTGTGCCTGTGTGAATCCCCTACTCATTATCTTGTCTTAGAACTAGGAAAGGTAAATGCATATTATCCATTGTACTGTATACAGTCATCAACTTTTTCTAATCCCAGCAATCAGAATGCTTACATAGAGGAATAACAGAGTTACTCATCTCCTTTGTCAAAAGTTACTTTTGCTTTTAGAGATGTATATATCATTGTGAGATTTACTAGCAGGGGTAAATCTGTTTCTTTGTTATGGGCTATCTGAGTGTTATTATGTTCATGTGTTTTTCAGTGTTTCTTAACGAGATCTACACCCAGGAGCAATAACTTTGCCAATCAGTAAGTTATCATGAATCAAATAACCGGGAGTGGAGACAACATCAGGGTACTCCTTTGCAGAAATGAGGAAGAGCTGATGTACTTTCATCAGTTGCTCAACATGGTTCAGTAATAATTTTCTTCACATTCTTCTACAAGCATTTCTGTAGGAAATATCGTAGCAAGGGTTTCTTTCTTTCTTTCTTTCTTTCTTTCTTTCTTTCTTTCTTTCTTTCTTTCTTTCTTTCTTTCTTTCTTTCTTTCTTTCTTTCTTTCTTTCCATGGCAGCTTAACAAGATTAAATTGTTCCTTTTCTTAATATATCTCTCAGACCATCCATGTGCTTATGGAAGAAAACTGATGGAGGGGCTGAATTTAATCACAACATTGTTTCCTTAATTTAGATAATGGGATGGTTGAAGATGATCACATGCATTGGCCATCCACTTGATTATAAATCTTTATTGCTATAGTTTAGATTCCTTTTAGCATTCTTTTTTCTTTCCTTTCGAGGAAAGAGGAAACGTTTTAGAATTGCTTCCTGAACATTATCGGTACATTTCTTCTTTCATTTATGGGATTCTAATTACAATCACAGCTTAAAGAAGGTTTTCCAACGTGGCATAACATTTCAGTCTTTTTATTTGTCCAATCCGGGTAATTATTCTGCTTTTGTCTTGGTCTCCTTAACCAACTGGGTCCCCGATCCCCATCAAGGTGTACATATCGTTGCTGGCTGTAGTGCTTTGGGTACTAGAGAAGGGATGTGCAAGAGATTCCAGAATAAAAACACAGGTTTATTTTATTTTATTTTTTAAAAAAAGATGGATACTTATATAGTAAAGCTTAACATTGAGCAATTTTTGCAATATGCCCCTGTCCATTCTCAACTTTCCAAGGATACTCCTCAGCTAGAAAAAGTCAGAGATTTTTGCCCTGGGCAAGTGTTGGCAAACAGACGACATGTGTATCTTAAAAGCATGCCCCATTCTCTCACAATTTTCTGAGGCAGTGGAGGGGATGCAAGAAAGGTATATGCTCTCCAGAGGTGGGTTCCTACCAGTTCGCACCTATCCGGTAGAACCGGTTCGTCAAATCTACCGGACCGGTTAGAAGAGGTTCCACCAGTGGACCCGGAAAGCAGGCCACACCTACAGAAGAGGTTCCAAAAAATTTTGAAACCCACCACTGCTAAAGAGCCGAGGTGGCGCAGTGCTTAAGGTGCAGTACTGCAGGCCACTTCAGCTGACTGTTATCTGCAGTTCAGCGGTTCAAATCTCACCGGCTCAAGGTTGACTCAGCCTTCCATCCTTCCAAGGTGGGTGAAATGAGGACCCAGACTGTGGGGGCAATGTGCTGGCTCTGTAAACTGCTTAGAGAGGGCTGAAAGCCCTATGAAGCGGTATATAAATCTAACTGCTATTGCTATTGCTAAAGGGTTAGGGGTGCAAGGATCTTGTAACTTGACAGCTTTAAGACTTGCATGCTTCGATGCCAGAGTTCCTGAGCCAACGTGACTGGAGGAGGAATTCTGGGAGTTGAAGTCCACAAGTCTTAAAGCTGTCAACTTTGAACACCCCTAGGTTTTTTCTCTAAAGGTTTAGGGGTGCAAGGATCTTGTAACTTAACAGCTTTAAGACTTGCATGCTTCAATGCCAGAGTCCCTGAGCCAACGTGACTGGAGGAGGAATTCCACAAGTCTTAAAGCTGTCAGGTTTGAAGACCCCTAGGTTTTTTTCCCTAAAGGGTTAGGGGTGCAAGGATCTTGTAACTTGACAGCTTTAAGACCTGCACGCTTCAATACCAGAGTTTTTGAATAGCTACTTGGACCGACCTAAGTACTAATTCATAATTTCATATCCGGTCACATGGGTGGCAAGCCACTCCCATCCGGTCACATGGGTGGCAAGCCACTCCCACAAAGGAGGCCACACCCACAGAGTAGGTTCCAACAATTTTTGAAACCCACCACTGGTGCTCTCACACAGCATCTGGACTCTCCAGAAATAGTGCAAGAGTAAGGTATGTTTTTGCACTTCTGGAGGCTGCAGAGGGCATGGAAGAGAATTCTTCAAAGCCACTTCAAGAAAATTGTTTTTCTTTTGTTAGGGGATATAAAGCAGCGACCTGTCGGCAAAGTCAGGCTGGGCATTTTCTGAATTTTTGATGCATTGAACCCAAAAGATTCGCCACCACTGTCCTAGAACTGGCACACCTTTCTCCTTTCGTGGCCCCTTTCAAATCCTGTTGGTTCTTCCACGCAACGAGTTCTGTTTCGCTTAAAATTAAAGGATGTCAACCTGTTCAAAAATGTTGTGGGAATTGTGTACACAAGCTAATTAAAGGAGAAATGGGGAGATAACACGTTGCTAGCTAAATTGGGCCTAATTTTAATTTTATTTTACTATTTTTTGGTCCTGATTATCGCTTTCTCCCATACATGTGTAGGTTGCCTCTCAAGAAGCCAGAGAGACAAGCCAAGATCTCCTACGATTGTTCTGAAGAGGAGCTGATGGCAACGATAGAACAAGAATACTGTCGCTGAAGCCACTCACAGCTACGCCGATATGACCCTCAAAAAATATTTACCTAGGGGCTAGGTTATAAAACTACAGTGTTTCTGAGAAAAAAAAGTCTACTAGCATGCAGAAAGACCACTCAGAACCTTCTAGAGTGATACAACTACAGGAAACTCTCTTCTCTGAACATTTCCGATGGAGCCAAACGAGAATCTTTTCTTTATGGAAAAGGGGGAAAAAAAATTATACGCAAATGTTCATCTTCACCTAAAGCTTGAGGGGCGAAGTAGTGGAAGAGCAATCGTTTGTCCGTGTTTTAATGAAACTTAAGTAGAGATCATTAACTTTGAGTGGTTTTACTGTACAGGGCAGTGTTTCTCAACTTTGGCAACTTGAAGATGTCCGGATTTCAACTCCCAGAATTCCCCAGCCAGCATTCGCTGGCTGGGGAATTCTGGGAGTTGAAGTCCGGACATCTTCAAGTTGCCAAGGTTGAGAAACACTGGCCTACGGTCTTACTGCAGAATATTAATAATAATGACAATACCAGTAAATCAGTAAGACCTTAATTACTCCTACACCTGAAGTTTTTGGGTCACATGGCCTATTTTTACAACACTGGTTAATGCCACAGTGCCTTTCATGGAAATATCCTTGAGAAAGTCTCAGGATGGCAATAATTATTTTGCCTGAGATACTCCTGGGTGATCACTTTAGTGACCAATCAACTCCGCTGGTTAGTTGCAGAGAATCTCGTAGGTTGAAGTGCCTCTTACAGATGATATGTGACAAAAACATTCCTTCTCAATCACATTCTTGTTAGATGTCTGAATGCAAAATGGAAGCATGAAGTTAAAAGATTCTGTTCCTAAACATGTTAGTGGTGCAATGTCCTTTGTGTATCTTAGTAGTTGCAAAGAGCACCAGTTCACTTTGCCTACTCATCGGTGAATCTCGTCTCAGACTTCAATGACTTGGAAGGGTCCTTTAAGATATCCAGCTCCCTTCTCTGCTTAGTGTAAAATAACAAATGGCTATCTAAATCTGTTTGATTGGAAGAAGCTCACCATCTCTCTCCAAAGGTACAATGCAAAACTGAATATTGTACTTGCATCATTCAAGGAGTTGCCGACACGCAATGTGGATGCTCACACGTGCTCCAAACACTTTTGTTTCCTTGGAATCAAACACAAATGATCCCGTTTCCCCTTTTTAGATTTTTTAATTATATTTCTAACAACGTTATTCTCTTGATTTCTTTTTGTTTCCGCATCTGTCGTATGAAGGTAGATCTACCCTTTTTTTGGGGGGGTGGGGGGAGAGAGAAGAAATCTGTCAACATTCATGTCACCAGGATTCTGAAACATTTCAGCAAGATTAGAATATAAAGGTTGGGAAATATTAGCATACACTTTAAATGGTTCCTGCTCATGTATTGCTGACGGACTGAGTTAATACTCAGATAATATAATAATAAGAAAGACTTTTAACTGTGGAGATTATTTATACTGCTTCGGATTTGCAAAATGTACTACGTAGCTTTCATGTTCAAAAGTCTTTTACTACAATAGTATTATTATTATTATATAATTGTTTATATAATGGTATCTGTCCAGGGAGTTCAATCTGTAAGGGTTGTTGTGCTGTGGATTCCATTGATTAAAAAATAACATATTTTAGAACCCTGGAAGTGAAATTTCTTTGTAGCCATGCCCGTCCTCTGGAACCATCACATCAGTGGTGGGTTTCCAAAATTGTTCGAACCTACTCTGTGGGTGTGGCCTCCTTTGTGGGAGTGGCTTGCAGCCCATGTGACCAGATGGGAGTGGCCTGCCGCCCATGTGCCCGGATATGAAGATGCCGACGACACTTGTCAGAACCACCTTAAATTACCCCACACACAGCACTGGCATGCATAAGAATAGGATGTAAACTTGTTTTTTAAAAGGCATCTTTGGTTTGCGTTAAAACAACTTCAACACACGCAATGTTCTGATTGCACCACAAACGCAGTAGTCATCCTTACCTTTCACGGAGGCACTGAGTTTTATAAATAGGAGCATGATAGTGTAGAATAATCATATCCAAGGACCAGTGGTGGGTTTCAAAAAATGTTTGGAAGCTCTTCTGTAGGTGTGGCCTGCTTTCCGGGTCCACTGGTGGAACCTCTTCTAACCGGTTCGGTAGATTTGATGAACCAGTTCTACCGAATAGGTGCGAACTGGTAGGAACCCACCTCTGCGTCACATTTATAACCCATCTCTGACTCGGGGAAATATCTGGAGAAGACATTGGATTGTAACCTAAACGCTATACTTAAGCCAAGTGTTAACATTAGCAATGGATACCATAACTCTTATTATTTCTTTATGGTACTGTTTCACATTAAGAAGATTGTCCACACAAGGGAAGAGAAAATACAACCAAAACTTTATGTAAATATCCACTTTACTAGAAGAGGAATTACAACACAGCCCTTGAAGAAATACAAGAGTATTTGTATGTATATTCACACAAATAACAAGGATTTCACCATAAATGCTGTACAGAAAGTAACAAATAAGGTTTATTCATATAAAATATTAGGCACAAAATTTTACTACATTGAACGATAGTTCCCATAATCCAGTGTTTCTCAACCTTGGCCACTTGAAGATGTCTGGACTTCAACTCCCAGAATTCCCCAGCCAGCGCATTCGCTGGCTGGGGAATTCTGGGAGTTGAAGTCCAGACATCTTCAAGTGGCCAAGCTTGAGAAACACTGCCATAATCCCTAGTCAAATAGCCAATAATTAGGTCATAAAATTGCCCAGGGAGGGAAAAGTGGACTCTTGTGTATTGTAGAAAAGGGGAAAAGGTAGTTTCAAATTAATCAAACTTGCAGTCTGATTATATGAACTGAGTTCATACCACTTAACATGTAATGAGGATAGTCTTTGTCTTTTGTTAATTAAAAATTAAGAATAAATTGGGAGAAAACCACGCGATCTGCAGATTTATCAATTTGCTTCAATAATTCAAAATATGGCAAATATTATGAGTGTAAGAGGAAAAAAAACCCATACGCACACATGCATGTCCATAATATATATATATATATATATATACCCAAACGCACGCATACACATATATATACACACACACAAACATTGAGGTGCAGTTTTTTAATAATATTCCTCTACTTGCATATCTAGGGACGAATCAAATGCAGCCCAGTCACTATGAGGCATCCTTGCCAACAGCTTTCTGTTCTAGCATTTACAGAAACTGGTTCAAGTTGCAATAATGCAAAAGCTTTCAAGCACCAGGCAAACTATCATATATGGCTGAGGACTATATATGCACGACAACCTGGTTTAATCTCATTTCGAAGGAAGCCTGCTTACACTTGATTTGGGAGTGCAAGCCAAAATGAAATGTTCCCATCAACTGAAGGTAATAACATATCTATCCAAGAGCTGCTATGTTCTAAGAGAAAGAAATTCCTGATCCATACGGTTTGCTTCACGAACACCAGTCCCTTCAGATTCAGATAGTTAGATCAGTGGTCTCCAACCTTGGCAACTTTAAGACCTGTTGGACTACAACTCCCAGAGCTTTGCTGGCTGAGGAACTCTGGGAGTTGAAGTCCACAGGTCTTAAAGTTGCCAAGGTTGGAGACCACTGAGTTAGATAAATATTTAGAAAGGGCATCATTAAAATGACGGTCCAGCAGATTTTCAAAACATGTTAATTTTGTCTAGATTCACCCTCTCTGCCGTACTGGAAGATGTCATGCTGTTTTTAATATGAATTGCTCCCTGGGATGAAGTGGAAGGGAAATCATAACCTCCCGATTGTCTCAGGCTGTTGCTACTGGTGTAAAATAAAGCTAATAAAACAACTGACCAAACATTACCTAAGTCAACTGACCAAACATTACCTAAGTGTTATTTCGGAACGTACAGCAAATGTAGTTTTCAAACACTCATTCCAGCAAGTTCCTATCATTCACAGAAATATCTCAAGATAGCTTCAGAATAAATAAAAGTATTGCAAGCTTGTCTTAACAAAGATAACCAATGTATATTGCAGTTGTAAGAGATCTATTTAGTTTAAGATAGTAACGATATGTCAGATATACTCCATACATATAAACCATGCTTTCGTATACTCGTTAAAAACAAATTTTCTCAGCTGGAGATTCAGTATTTGGCATGATATCGCATGACAAATAAGTCTGATTTCCCACAGGACCCTCCAAAAGGCAAGTAACAATTATCTATTACTTCAGTTACTCGTTTAGTTAATACAATAGTGCTGTAGAACAAGTAGAAAAGAAAAAAAAAATTAAAGCATTTTTGCTCCAAGACTTAAGAATTTTTTAAGGCAGCTTTAAAATACAGGATTATCACTTCTCAGGTAAGTCTATTTTTATTTCTCTGACATAAGCCCACAAGTGAAACCCATTCCCCCTTATTTTAAAAGCATTAAGTACTTCAACTCAAAGAGACTTTAGTGCAGCTGAATCCCCCCCAGGGTCTTTCCCACACTCACAGAATAGCATCCTTCAGTGGGACAAATTATTAACTCATGAATCCTGACCTTGCCTTGGATTCTCCAGAATAAATTTTGGGGGGTATCAGGGGTAAAGAAGAAGGGAAAGTCCCATTGCACAAGTGCCAATATTGGATTTGATCACGAAATGCTTCTGCCCAAATTCTGCAAATCGGAACAGCCTCATTTGCTCTGCTGACCTTCCGAGAAAGGCCTATGTGAAAATTCTTGATCAATCAACAGTGAGGTGGTGAGAAGTATTAGTTGCATGTTTAGATTTAAGGGTGGGAGCTACGGTCCATGATTTGAGGACTTCAACTTGCAGAATTCCTGAACCAGCATGGCTGGCTCAGGAATTTTGGGAATTGAAGTTCACAAGTCATAAAGGGACCATCGTTACCCACTCCTGGTTTAGAGCAGTGTTTCTCAACCTTAGCAACTTGAAGATGTCCGGACTTCAACTCCCAGAATTCCCCAGCCAGCATTCGCTGGCTGGGGAATTCTGGGAGTTGAAGTCCGGACATCTTCAAGTTGCTAAGGTTGAGAAACACTGGTTTAGAGGATTAAAAAAAACTAGTGCAAGCAGGAGTACATTTTTAACTCTGCGTGACCCAACAAATGCACGAATGTCAAAAGTGCGCTGACAAAACCGCGATGTCAAAAGCGCGCCGACAACAGCGCGCCGACAGAAGCGCGATTTAAGTTAAGGTTAGGTTTAGGGTTAGGATTACAGCACGCTTCTGTCGGCGCGCTGTTGTCGGCGCGCTTCAGCGCTCATTCGTCGGCGCGGTTTTGTCAGCGCGGTTTTGTCGTTCGCGCATTTGTGGTGGAACCTTAACTCTGGCCTTCCTGCTTTTATGTACAGGTACACCAAGGGCATAATCCAAACTAAATTATGCAGCTAGTACTTATTAAATTTAAAAGAGTAGATTTAAGGATGCAGTTAGCTCCTTTTATGGAAATGCAAGTTTCTGACTGAATTATATATTGTTGATGAGATGCAGTCCACAATTCTGTTAAGTTAGCCGTACTAAACGAAAGAGGCTACTTCTCAATTACTACTTCTCAATTACAATAATTAAAGTATTAACAATTATAATGAATAAGTAATGTATTATCACAAGTCACTGTTTCCTTCATAGTATCTCCAAACTTTTAATAGCAACTGTCATTGTGTTTATACTATTCAAGACATCAATTGTGGGTTCCACCACAAAACCGCGTTCGACTAAAGGGCGCTCGACGAAACCGCGTAGCTGACGTCATCACAGCGCGACAACAGTGAGGAGAAAAAAGCACGCTGTAAACGCTAAACCTAAAATTAACCCCTAAACCTAAACCTAACCCCCCCTAAACCTAATCCTAAACCTAACCCTTAACCTAACGATAAACCTAATCCTAACCCTTAACCTAACCCTTAACCTAACCCTAAACCTAACCCTAAACCTAATCCTAACCCTAAACCTAACCCTTAACCTAACGATAAACCTAACCCTAACCCTTAACCTAACCCTAACCCTAACCTTAACTTGAATCGGCTTGCTTTCAAAGCGCTATTTAAAGCGCCCTTCTTTCTCCGCGCTCGCTGTTGTCGCCCTGCTGATGACGTCAGCGACGTGGTTTAATCGGGCGCGCTTTAGTCGAGCACGGTTTTGTCGTGCCACGCAATTGTGATGTAGGAGGTGTCCTGAAATTCTGTATTAAATATCTGATTTTGATGCCAGTTGATTCTCATATTAAACCCATATTTAAACAGCCGATAACCATAGGCACAGTTCTGTATGCATGCCAACAAGCTTTGTTGACACATATATAGTATATATGGAACAGCAGACCTTGGGCAGTATGGAATAATAAACAGGGGGGGGGATTAATTCAGTGCCACTGCAGGCCAGGTCTTGATGGACATGGTTGGTGTCACGACAAAGTGAATCCTGAGCTAGCTGAATAAGCCAACTTTAAATACAATCTCTAGGCATCTTATCTCCAGACAGAGCCCTCCAAACAGTACTGATATGGCAGGCAATCCTAAAGCAGATTGCTTTAGGTATGAAATTGAAGTTCTGACCCAAGTTGATAATTAGTTTGGACTGTATTCACACCAAGGAGAACAGTTTCTGAGAGGTAGTTTCGATCTCCCATACCACTGCTTTCAGAGGGCAGACGCAGAATCAGGCCATTTGTACAAAGTAGGCAGAAAACTAGTGTAAAACTGAAAAAACAAACCAAGTCAGCCTGCTTCACTTTCTATTCATTGTTCCTACTCAAGTAAAGATAAATTTTTCAAAGAAAATTGGCTAATATTCTATCCCACCCCACCCCTTAAATATATTTTCTTTTTCTGAAGTGCTGGTGATTCTCCCAAAATCTTGGCAGAATGAAAAGGGGGGGAGAAAAAGATAATGTAACATTAAGTAGGGAAGAAGGGAAAGAAGGTAGAAAAAGAGGAGAGGGAAAAAATACTTTCCCACCCTCCCCAACAGCAAAGCCTAACTTGTAGAAATTAAGTTAAAAATCAGTAAAAGCAGTAAATTGGGGAACAATAAAGTTCGTCACAAAAATGGCGATACTACCCTGGCGATAGCATTGGGAGGAGCATGCTCAGAGCATTCTCATTCCTCGGCTTCTCCAGAGCTGCAATCCGATTCAGTTTGCCAACTTCCATTTGCCAGCTGGGCACCTTCTTGGTCATGTGACGACGTGCGTGTTTTGTCAGGTGGTCGCTACGCATAAAACGGCGGTCGCAGACTGGGCAGGCAAACTTCTTCTCCCCCGTGTGGGTTCTGCGGTGGCGCGAAAGCTCATCGGAACGGGCAAATTTCTTATCGCAACCTTCCCAGCTGCAAGTGAAAGGTTTTTCTCCTGGGAATAGCAGAATGGAGAAGGAAAGACCGTTCAAAAAATAAGTTTGTTGGATTCCCCAATGAGGTTATTAAATATGTTCTATCAAGTAAACAAAAGGACAAACAGAAGTAACCGGAAGCTTTTTCCCATCCTGTAAAATAGACGCCAATTTTGCTGCAGCTCTTACAAAGGTTATTTGGGGAAAGAAAACTTTTCTAGGAGTATATTTTACAAATACGGATAAGATATAGGAAGTTCAATCCTCTTAGTGTACAAGTCGTCCTTAACTTACAGCCATTTGTTCACGACCCGTCATATGCGCCGTCGACAAAAGCGTGCCGACAACCGCGGGCAAGAACCCCGCGACGTCGAAAGCGCGCCCACAAAAGAGCGCCGACAAAACCGCAATTAGGGTTAAGGTAAGGGTTAGGTTTAGGTTTAGGTTTATTACGTTGTTTTCGTTGTTTTTTGATGGCGCGCTTTCGTCGGCATGCATTTGTCAGCGCTCTTCTGTGGGCGCGATTTTGACCTCGCGAGAAAACCGGTTTGACCTCGTGAGAAAAACCGCGGTTTTCTCGCTGTGGTTTTGTCGGCGCACTTTTGTCGAGCACGCATTTGTCAGTGAACCCCATTTGTTTACTGACCATTGAAACTTGTAGCAGCAATGAAAAAAAGTGACTTATGACCATTTTTCACTTATCATCATTGCAGCGTCCCCATGGTCAGGTGATCAAAATTCGGACGCTTGGCAACCGGTATGTATTTAGGACGCTTGCAGTATTCCGGAGTCATGTGATCACCTCTGGTGAACTTCTGACAACCACGATACTGACTTAGTAACTGCAGTGATACACTTAACACCTGTGGCCAGGAAGGTCATAAAGTGGGGCAAAATTCACTTAAAACTGTCTCGCTTAGCAAAAGGAATTTTGGGCTCAACTGTGGTGGTAAATCAAGGACTACTTGTAATACTTTGTTTCCCTGGGTTAAGACCTCCCCGGATAATAAGCCCAACTAGGCTTTTGAGCGCATGCACTAAAATAAGCCCACCCCGAAAATATTGCCAACACCACAGCAGCCATGATGTGACCTGTCTCCTGCACCTGAAAAATAATAAGACCTCCCCGAAAATAAGGCCAAGCACTTATTTCAGGGCTCAAAAGAAAACAAGACCCTGTCTTATTTTCAGGGAAACACGGTTTTAACACATCATTAGTGTCAATGGTAAGTTATGAGAGTTTATTTTGTGCTCCTCTTGTAAAAATTACAGGTACGCTAAACATTTTGTTACCAAATGTTCTACACAACTCCAAAGATTCTCAATGTTTGTGGTTTGACCACAAATGGGATCATTCTGAAGCCAATTGATTTTAGAATATTCCACCATGACAAGTTTTCCAATTTTTTGGAGTGTCAATGAGTTAGCAGTTAGCAGTTAGACTTATATACCGCTTCATAGGGCTTTCAGCCCTCTCTAAGCGGTTTACAGAGTCAGCATATCGCCCCCAACAACAATCTGGGTTCTCATTTTACCCACCTCGGAAGGATGGAAGGCTGAGTCAACCCTGAGCTGGTGAGATTTGAACCACCGAGCTGCAGAACAGCTGAACTGCAGTGCTGCATTTAACCACTGCGCCACCTCAGCTCTTTTCCCCCCTTCTTCTACTGTAGTTAAGTCAAGAAATGGGATCTGTAAATACCATCCCCTTTCCCTCCGTGACCCGTCAAAACCGCGCTTGACTAAACCGCGCCCGATTAAACTGCGTCGCTGACGTCATCAACAGGGCGACAACAGCCAGCGCGGAGAAAGAAGGGTGCTTTAAATAGCGCTTTGAAAGCAAGCCAATTCAACTTAAGGTAAGGGTTAGGTTTAGGATTAGGTTAAGGGTTAGGGTTAGGGTTACGTTAAGGGTTAGGGTTAGGTTAAGGGTTAGGTTAAGGGTTAGGTTTAGGGTTAGGTTTAGGGGGGTTAGGTTTAGGTTTAGGGGTTAATTTTAGGTTTAGGGTTTACAGCGTGCTTCTCTCTCCGCGCTGTTGTCGCCCTGTTGATGACGTCAGCGGCGCGGTTTAGTCGAGCGCGGTTTTGTGGGTGAACCCTTTCCCTCTACACATCGTGTAAAGCAGTGGTAGTCAACCTGGTCCCCACCGCCCACTAGTGGGCGTTCCAGCTTTCATAGTGGGCGGTAGGGATTTGCTGTAACTCTGCTTTATAAATTTTATAAAGTAAAGTTACTTCCCTACTTTATAAATCACCATTTACTGTGGAACCGGTGGGCGGTTAGAAAATTTTACTACTAACGGAGATACAAAAGTGGGCGATCGGTATAAGAAGGTCGACTACCCCTGGTGTAAAGATTCGAATGCACATTTTTGCATGCCCGAACATCTTCCTTTGCCTCTAAATCCCAGGCATTTGCATGGTTCCTCAGCTTCCCTAAACATGATACCATGAAGATGCAGTGGAAATATATTCCCACAATTTTTAAAAAAACTGCAATGCCACATCTGGAGAGCAGCATATGTTTGTGAAGAGCACTCTAGTGCATGAGTGTCCAACTCGCCGCATCATGTTGCTGGCATGTGACATTTATTTATTTATTTTATTTGCTTGTATGCCGCCCACTCTCAAAGAGACTCAGGGCGGCTTACAGGTAAAAAAAAGGGAGGGGGGGGACATACAAAAAATAAAAAAAACAACATTAAAAATTCAACAACATTCATAACTTAGGATGGGGCTGGATACATCAACAGCCCCAGGCCTGCCGGAACAGCCAGGTCTTAGTTGCTTTGCGGAAGGCCGGAAGGGTAGTAAGGGTCCGGATCTCAATGGGGAGATCGTTCCATAGGGCCGGAGCCGCTACAGAGAAGGCCCTCCCCCGGGGGGGTCGCCAGCCGACATTGACCGGCAGATGGAATCCGGAGGAGGCCTAGTCTGTGCGATCTAATCGGTCTTTGGGAGGTAACTAGCAGGAGGCGGTCTCTCAGGTAGCCAGGTCCAATACAATGTAGGGCTTTAAAAGTAATGACTAGCACCTTGAAGCATGTCCGGAGACCAATGGGAAGCCAGTGCAGCTCGCGGAGGATAGGTGTAACGTGGGTGTATCTAGGTACACCCACAATCGCTCGCGCGGCTGCATTCTGGACTAACTGAAGTTAGTTAACATTTCGCAATGTTTTCCCCGTTTCGGGCAACTGGGGTGGGCGTGGCCTGCGCGGGATGCACCCGGCCGCCAGTTTGACACCCTTACACTAGTTTGTAGTTTTATTGAACTTGTATGCCGCCCTATTCCCCAAGGGGACTCAGGGCGGCTAACAAACTAAATAGGGGAAAGCGGAAATACAAAAAACGAAAAGACAGACAAATACAAACAGATTAAAAACTCGTCAACAGCCGCAACCATTCGAGTGGTGTGAGACTAGTGAGTCTCACACCGCTACAATCTCAATGTTCGTTTTTGATGCTTGACAAGCATCATCAGTGCGATTATACGGTGCATCACATTCCTTCAGTTCAAGGCGCTAGTCGTCACTTATAAAGCCCTTCATGGTATTGGACCTGGGTACTTGAGAGACCGCCTGCTGCCAATTACCTCCAATAGACCGATTAGATCCCACAGATTAGGCCTCCTCCGAATTCCATCCGCCGGCCGACACCGGCTGGCGACTACCCGGAGGAGAGCCTTCTCTGTGGCTGCTCCGACCCTCTGGAACGAGCTCCCCGTGGAGATTCGAACCCTCACCACCCTCCAGGCCTTCCGCAAAGCCCTTAAAACCTGGCTGTTCCGACAGGCCTGGGGCTAACGAGCTTTTGCCCCCCTCCTCGAATGGTATGGTTGTTGTGTGCTTTTAAATTGTGTATTGTTTTTGTTTGTCTTTTTTATCCGTTATCTGTACCCCCTTCCCTGACTTGGATTGTGAGCCGCCCTGAGTCCCCTTCGGGGGAAAAGGGCGGCATATAAGTGCAATACATTCAGTTCAATTCAATTCAGTTCTATACATACCAGTATGAGTGCGCAGATGGGCTTTGAGGTGAGAGCTTTTGAAGTACGTTTTCCTGCATCCAGGGAAGTTGCAAACGTAATTCCTCCTCCGGGAAAAGTCTATCAAAGGCGTACTGCTTTGGCCAGAGGCAATGAAAACCGGAGCGGGGGCCAGGGGCAATAATTTGGTGTTCCCCACAGACATCACATTTTGTTGGCAGGGGGGTCCCTGGGCAACAGCTGCCTGTGGAAGAACCAGCATGACCGTCCCCTGAGGCATAGAAGGTCCCATCAGGACAGGCTGAGAAACCGGAGCCGTGTGGGGCAAGATGGATTTGACGGTTCCTGGAGCCTGAGCAGGTGGTTTTAACAGAGCGGGGACCACACCTCTTGGTCCGTCCAAGGGGATCATCTGACAGATCACCGGTGGGTTTGAAAGAGGGGAGGGTAGAAGGGAGCTGGTCTTTTGCTGCATATCGTGTTCACAATTCTTTGGGTAGAGAGACTGTTGCGAAGCAAGCCTTGGGATTTCACATCCTTTGTTGGCAGTTCTAGGGCAACCTGAGACACGCGAGGAAGATTTGTGTGCAAGCAAAGTGTCACAAGTCGAGTTCTCTGCCGTAACGCAGTCCCGGGAAGCTCTGGAATGTCGCTGGCCTTGGGCCTCCTGCCAGTCTGCGGGCCCACTGTAGCCCGGTGAAACTTCTGGTTTCACTTGCGCCCCAGGAATGCGGGAGTAACCAGAACTGTTGCCTGTGTGACGGATCACGCTAGTTGCCATGGCTCTGCAAAGAGGAGGAACAGGTTGCTCAGTCCTTGATGGCATCTGGCTGGATTGCTTCTCCATGTTCAAAACAGATGGCTGGGTGGCAGTATGAGGACAACCTGGGGGAGTCACTACGGCGGCAGGTACGCTTGCCTTGATTGCCCTGGGTTTTGAGTAAGTACTTTGGGAGGAGGGCAGTGATGCTGTAGAAGCCTCAACAAAATCAGGACTGTACGGTGGGGTCATGCACTACATTAAAAAGGAAAAAGAAGGAAATCAGCACACACATAAGATCGGTTCCACCACAAAACCGCGGTCGACTAAAGCGCGCTCGACGAAACCGCGTACCTGACGTCATCACAGCGCGACGAAAAAAGCACGCTGTGAGCGCTAAAGCTAAAATTAACCCCTAAACCTAAACCTAACCCCCCGAAACCTAACCCTTAACCTAACCCTTAACCTAACGCTAACCCTAACCCTAACCCTAATGCTTAACCTAACCCTAACCCTAAACCTAACCCTAAACCTAACCCTAAACCTAACGCTAAACCTAACGCTAACCCTTAACCTAACCCTAAACCTAACCCTAAACCTAACCCTAACCCTAACCCTTAACCTAACCCTTACCTTAACGTGAATCGGCTTGCTTTCAAAGCGCTTTTTAAAGCGCCCTTTTTTCTCCGTGGTCGCTGTTGTCATGCTGCTGATGACGTCAGTGACGCGCTTTAATCGGGCGCGCTTTAGTGGACCGCGGTTTTGTCGTGCCACGCATAAGATCAACATGACTAACCATAGTTACAGCCATAACTAGTTATGTTTATAATTCATATTCTCTCAGACCTCAAGATACTGGGCTTTTTTTTAAATTCAAGCTATAATGTGAAAGAATGTTTACTCCAGTTTTGTATTTTCACTTCATTCTATACTGTCCTATAATTGCATGTTCCAACATTTGCCCTTCCAAAATCACAATCTTATGGTGCTTAGAAAACAATATTCTCAGATGACTCCTGTCTCTTGGTGGGGTTCAGTGGAACACGTGACCCGACAAAAGCGCGCTCGACTAAACCGCGCCGACTAAACCGCGTCACCAGAACCGCGACATCATCAACGCGCCCACAACAGCGTGCCGACAACGGTGCGCCGACGGAAGCACGATTTAAGTTAAGGTAAGGGTTAGGTTCAGAGTTAGGTTCAGGGTTAGGTTTACAGCGCGCTTCTGTCAGCGCGCTGTTGTCGGCGCACTTCATCGCTCATTCGTCGGCGCGGTTTAGAACTCGTGGTTTTGTCACCGCGGTTTAGTCGGGCGCGCTTTTGTCGGTCGCCCTTTTGTCGGTGAACCGTGGGACAATCCCATCCATCTCCTTCAGAAAATCATGCAACAACTATTTAGCAATAGCAGACTTATATACCGCTTCATAGGGCTTTCAGCCCTCTCTAAGCGGTTTACAGAGTCAGCATATCGCCCCCAACAACAATCCGGGTCCTCATTTTACCCACCTCGGAAGGATGGAAGGCTGAGTCAACCTTGAGCCTAGTGGGATTTGAACAGCCGAACTGCAGAACTGCAGTCAGCTGAAGTAGCCTGCAGTGCTGCATTTAACCACTGCGCCACCTCGGCTCTATTTGATTCAGATTTCCCCATGTCATAGGTGTAACCTGTATGCTGGGCAATGGTTTGTCTTAAACTAAGTTAACAGGAAATTATTAAAAAAAAACATGGGATGTAATAAACCAAAACAATTAGCACCAGATTGTTTCAACTGCATTTGCAAAAAAGGTATGTACAATATGTAAAAAAAATCTGATACCCATTATAAAAAAATAATAATAATCATCCCTCAAGTTCAATAAAGAACTAAGGAGATTAATCGGGAAGAGCCAATGCATGCATATTCAATTTCTTTTTTATTTTATATTTAAATATAATTTTTATTAAACATTATTACCTTTAAAAAACAGATTTTACTTTTCTTTTTTACATGCATATTCAATTTCTTTCACGCGTTTTCTTCTATTTCCTTACCAGTGTGGATAAAAAGTTATAATCCTTGGACATCTCAGATGTAGGTTCATTCTGCACTACAAAATCCCCGGAATCTGAGACAGGGGTTAAAGGTCTTATTTTTAATAGTTCGCCTTTCTGTGATCTTTGACCCCAGGAGCTCATACAAACAAGGGTCTCGACTGCTTCTATGTCATTCCGTTCCAAGGTGCTACAAGTCGATCTTTCACTGTCGTGACGCCTCCGTTCTCGGATGGATTCGTAGATATCCACGATGTCAACCTTGAGATGAGATGAATCGCCACATTTTTAATCGTTCAGAAGAAAAGTGAATACATTTTCGCTGTTTGCTTAAACATTCATCCCATGAGTCAACATCCTGACGGACCTCTTTGGAACTCTGGGTGCCAATGCTGGTTCCACCACAAAACCGCGTTCGACTAAAGCGCGCTCGACGAAACCGCGTAGCTGACGTCATCACAGGGCGACAACAGCGCGGAGACAGAAGCACGCTGTAAACGCTAAACCTAAAATTAACCCTTAAACCTAAAGCTAACCCCCCCTAAACACTGTTCCCTCTAAGGTGCGCGCGTGCGCGGCCGCGCACGTCGCTAGAAACCTCCGCGCAGAGCTTTCTAACTGCCGCGCAGAGCTTTCTACCAAAGCAAACGTGGAGAAGTCCTTTGCAGGCAGCTAGAACTGGCCGCTTGCAAAGGACCTCCCCAGACTTGTTTTGATGAGCCGCCAGTCCTCTTGCTTCTTCTCCTTCACCAGCAAAGCTCCCGCAGTGGTGCCTCTCTCTCCACGCGGAGCACCTGAGCTGGCCCCCGCGTTATCCCTCCCCCTTCCTCCTCTGCCGTGCTTGAGGCCGCGGGAGCTAGTAGGAAAGCGGCGGAGGTGGAGGCGATGACAGGGATAACCCAGAGCCCAGCTGAGGTGCTCCGAGCGAAGGGGGAGGCACCACCGCCGCTGCTTTGCCGGTGAAGGAGAAGGACCAAGAGGACTGGCAGCTTTGAAATGGTCCCGCCGGCTGCAGATTTGATTCAGCGTAAGCAGGGGCCGAACACATGCTGAGCCGACTTTGCGCAGTGAGGCAGAGTAATTCAACCCCCACCCAAAGAACACGTGTCTGTGTGTGTGTGTGTGTGTGTGTGTGAGAGAGAGAGAGAGAGAGAGAGAGAGTGTGAGAGAGAGAGAGAGTTTGATCAAAATTGGTGGCCAAAGGAGTGGAGGGAAGGAAGGAAGGAAGCCCTGCCCCCTGTGAAAAAAACTGAAGATGGAGCAGTGAATGAATAAACCATAAAAGCAACAAACAGTTAATGCGTAAGTAAGCTGAGGAGCAAGTTCTCAACTAAGGAAGAAATATTAGAAAGAAATATAAAAAGCTCAATATGCCAAAACACTTATTTTAGTCTTCATTTAATTACTTGTATTGTAGTCTGATGTAACATCTTTTTAAAGTTAACGTTAGTTAGAAAAGATAGGGTACAAAACTTAAATAATAAAAAAAATTGTACATTCATTTTGAAAAATAAATGCAATACTTGATTAATTTCATATCTTTATTTAAAATAGTTTTGGCATGGCATATGATTTTATTGACTCAGTTGGAAATGATGTGGATGTTGTATCTGATTCTGAGGCATATATATTCTTAAGTAACATAACATATAGCATATTGTCCAAACTTGCTAGACTATTTAATTGATCTTATTACTTTAAAGAGGGAGAGTTTCATGATGAATTATTTTATTACATTTATGTTGTATTTATATATTATATTTATTACATTTATATTCCACATTATATATTTGTATTGTTATTTTAGTGTTTATTGTCAATTTTGATAGATATATTGATATATCAATACTGATTTTAATCATACTAAATAACAATTACTGCTATTATTTATCAGCATTAAATATTTACATTTTTAATATCGAGTTAGTCATATTTTAGAATAATAGGATTATCTTTTAGTAGGATAATTGGCAAAATCTAATTCAAATGTGATGGGTTGCATTCCAAAGGAATGTGAGAGGACAGGTTGCCTGCAAAATGCCAGGACCCAGGACCCTGTTGGTGCCATGTCTCTCTCTAGCCAGTCTAATGATCTAAAAGCTGAGCAGAAGTCTTTTTTTTTTCAGGGTGAGCGGAAAAGTATAGTGTTTGAGTAGCACATTTTCATGCCTGGCATTCATCAGGCTGAAACCTCGCTCGCAATTGGCGCTTGACGCTTGGAATGTTGCGCAAATGTCCA
The DNA here is from genome assembly GCF_051295495.1 of Thamnophis sirtalis. Classification (NCBI taxonomy): domain Eukaryota; kingdom Metazoa; phylum Chordata; class Lepidosauria; order Squamata; family Natricidae; genus Thamnophis; species Thamnophis sirtalis. The sequence goes on from NW_028261396.1 coordinate 2,223,465, forward strand.
GCAGACGAGACAGAAGTTCAAACTGTGGCTCTCTTAGGTGCTCAGGCATGAAACTGTGCCGCTCAAACACTATACTTTTCCGCTCACCCTGAAAAAAAATTAGAGGGAACATTGCCCCTAAACCTAATCCTAAACCTAATCCTAACCCTTAACCTAACCCTAAACCTAACCCTAAACCTAACCCTTAACCTAACCCTAAACCTAACCCTAACCCTAACCCTTAACCTAACCCTAACCCTAAACCTAACCCTAAACCTAATCCTAAACCTAATCCTAACCCTTAACCTAACCCTAAACCTAACCCTAACCCTTAACCTAACCCTAACCCTTACCTTAACTTGAATCGGCTTGCTTTCAAAGCGCTATTTAAAGCGCCCTTCTTTCTCCGCACTCGCTGTTGTCGCCCTGTTGATGACGTCAGCGACGCGTTTTAATCGGGCGCGCTTTAGTCGAGCGCGGTTTTGTCGTGCCACGGCCAATGCTAGTTCTTAAGACCTCCTACCCATCAGGTTGACAAGGGCTAATTAATTAACTCTGTACAATGCAACCATCTCTCACAAATAAAAGAGTCTTCTGTCAACCCCTTAGCGGGTTTCCTGCATTTTGATTATTGCTATTTCTAAATACTCATTTCCTAGAGAGCCTTTTGGTCTAGAAACCTGCACCGTAACTCTTTGTCATGGTTATCACAGGATCACAAAATACAGAATAAAGCCTCAGCCTTTTGAGCACTTGATTTTTATCTGTGCTAAAATATCTACAAGTCCCAGGGCCCCAGAGTCTTCAAAACATCCCTCAGAATCCACCAAAAACCTGTAAGCCACACTGTGATGTTGAATGAAAAGAGAAAAATTGTACGATACCAAGGGAACAATAATATTAAATGCATTGAATTAAATCACTTTTTTGTCTGAATCCCTATCCTTTTTTTTAATGTAAGAATATAATACCTAGTCCTTGGTCCAAAGCGTATTTAGGCAACCTGGTTCTATAGAAACATTCCCCTTTTTATAGGCTATGATCAAATGTGATTAAGTAAACGCTACCTTTGTAGTTAAAAAGATTATAGTTATTAACTGCACTGAAGATACCCCCTAGGCTGAATTTTAAGTTTTTAAAAAATTAATCAGCCAGTTGGTAATGAGCCTCGTAAGAATACCTAGAACAGATAATCTTTTAATGCCCCATTAAACTATCTACAGATATCATACAGACACTTGAGTAAATACTGAAGTATACAGACTATCTCTTAATAGCTGTTGTATGCAAGTAAATCGAGGTGTAACCAAATAGCCTTCAATATATACACCAGGGGTGGGTTTCAACCGGTTCGCGGTGGTCCCCGCGAACCGGTTGGTCGGCGAACCCGGAAGTAAGTAACTTCCGGGAACGGCGAAGGGCCCACCCACCCGCCCGTGCTCCTTACCGGTCTTTGAAGGCTTCTGCGCTTCCACGCAGACGCATGGCACATACAGCACCTGCGCGATTCTCCGCGAGCAGCTGGATGGCACATACAGCGCCTGCGCGAGTCTCCGCGAGCAGCTGGATGGCACATACAGCGCCTGCGCGAGTCTCCGCGAGCAGCTGGAGCATCGCGCAGGCGCTAAGACGCATGCGTGAACTGCGCGGGTGCACGAGGACACCGCCGGCGCCATTCCAACCGAACCGGTTGGAACGGGATTAGCAACCCAGCCCTGATATACACCGTGAAAAAGTTGCCAATCACAGTACTCAAATTCACACAAATAGATACGTATGGGCACCAAATAGAGTAGTAGATTCTTGATTCATAATGTGTGACGCCAAAAAATATCTTTCACTCAGTGAAATCTATATGGAATTTGCAGTAATTTACAATTACTTAAATTGTAATATCCAAGACCATAAATGAACTTCATTTGGGAGTGAAAGAAAATTGGAAGTAAAACTTGATACTCAATTACAGTTTGATGCTATTATCCAATGTTAAATTCATGGTAATGATCCGAAACGAATTAATAAATCATCTTAACCAGTGTTTTTCAACCACTGTGCCGCGGCACACTAGTGTGCCGTGACATAGTGTAAGGTGTGCCGTGGGAAAAACACTTTATATATAGTCAATATAGGCACAGAGTTAAATTTTTTTAACATTTTCTAATGGTGGTGTGCCTCGTGATTTTTTTCATGAAAAAAGTGTGCCTTTGCACAAAAAAGGTTGAAAAACACTGATCTTAACTATTCACAGATTTAACATGAAGTAGAAGTTACCGTAATACTAAGCAAGATAAATAATTAACATTAAGGGGAAACCTTCTTTTTAGTTATCAAAATATTTTCCAAGCTGATAAGGCTGGAGAAAAGAAACATTGAGAAGAAGGGTCTTTAGATCCTCTTGAACATTTTGAATTGTAAAACAGATTCGTAACTAGAGAGGAAGGAAGGAAGGAAGGAAGGAAGGAAGGAAGGAAGGAAGGAAGGAAGGAAGGAAGGAAGGAAGGAAGGAAGGAAGGAAAAAGGGAAAAGCAAGCTGTATTACATTTTGAATTGTAATACAGATTCGTAACTAGAGAGGAAGGAAGGAAGGAAGGAAGGAAGGAAGGAAGGAAGGAAGGAAGGAAGGAAGGAAGGAAGGAAGGAAGGAAGGAAGGAAAAAGGGAAAAGCAAGCTGTATTACATTTTGAATTGTAATACAGATTCGTAGCTAGAGAGGAAGGAAGGAAGGAAGGAAGGAAGGAAGGAAGGAAGGAAGGAAGGAAGGAAGGAAGGAAGGAAGGAAAGAAAAAAGGAAAAGCAAGCTGTATTCGTAGCTAGAGAGGGAGGGAGGGAGGGAGGGAGGGAGGGAGGGAGGAAGGAAGGAAGGAAGGAAGGAAGGAAGGAAGGAAGGAAGGAAGGAAAAGCAAGCTGTATTACATTTTGAATTGTAATACAGATTCGTAGCTAGAGAGGGAGGAAGGAAGGAAGGAAGGAAGGAAGAAGGAAAAAGCAAGCTGGGGCCTCATTTCCATGCAGAAATGCAAGAGCAGATCTGCAACAGCCTCCCAAGCGTGTCCTCAAATCACCTCCTTTCACCCAGACACCGCAGTGGCAAACTGTAGATGACACACAACGCAAGAAGCCGCTGCAAATTACAGCTGCACAAATATTGCAAATTCTGCTTCACTCTACTCAACAGCAAGCAAGCATTCTTGCGTAACGGTTACGACATTATTATTATTATTATTATTATTGCATTTATTCCTTCCTTCCCGTGCTATTTATATGCCCACTTCTTTACTCTGCTTTTAAAGGGAAAGGAGGACGCAGAAGAAGGCGGGCGACTGACACGAAGATTAGTGGAAACCACAAGGCCCAGGAGGAGGTGAAGCACCTCCTCCTAATGGAGGTGGGAAGATTACTTCCCAGCTCCATGGGATCCAGAGTAATCAAATATAGTTCAAGGTTTTGGGGGTGGGGGGTGGGGTGGGAAGGAAGGAGTGGGGAGACGTCATGCATCAAAATAGCCAAGGGAGAAGGATGGGTGGAGGTCCCTGACTGAGCCAGTTGCTGGAAAGCCCTCTTAAGGCGCAATAGCTCTGCCCTCAAATCAGACCTAGCAGGGAATCCTGACAAGGAGGCATTCACAACAAACCTCTGTGCGTGTGAGAGAGAGAGAGGAGGAGGAAAGAGGGAGGGAAACAGAGGGAGGAGAGGGAGTGAGAGAGAAAGGGAAAGAGAGGGGGAGAGAGGAAGGGGGAGAGAGGGAAAGAGTGGGGGAAACAGTGGGAGAAGAGGGAGGGGGAGAGAGGGAGTGAGAAAGAGAGAGGAAGGGGGCAGAGGGAAAGAAAGAGAGGAAGGGAGGAAAAGGGAGGAAGAGGAGGGCAGGGAAACAGTGAGAGGAGAGAGAGGAAGTGGGAGAGATAAAGAGGAAAGGGGAGAGAAAGAAAGAGAAAGGGAGGGAGGGGAGAGAAAGGGAAAGAGAGGGGGAGAGAGGAAGAGGGAGAGAGGGAGTGAGAGAGAGAGGAAGGGGGCAGAAGGAAAGAAAGAAAGAGGGAGGAAGAGGGAGGGGAGAGCAGGGAAACAGTGGGAGAAGAGAGAGGGAGTGGGAGAGAGAAAGCGGAAGGGGGAGAGAAAGAGAGGGAGGGAGGGGAGAGAAAGGGAAAGAGAGGGGGAGAGAGGAAGGGGGAGAGAGGAAGGGGGAGAGAGGGAGTGAGAGAGAGAGGAAGGGGGCAGAGGGAAAGAAAGAAAGAGGGAGGAAGAGGAAGGGGAGAGCATGGAAACAGTGAGCGGAGAGAGAGGGAGTGGGAGAGAGAAAGCGGAAGGGGGAGAGAAAGAGAGAGGGAGGGGAGAGAAAGGGAAAGAGAGGGGGAGAGAGGAAGGGGGAGAGAGGGAAAGCGTGGGGGAAACAGTGGGAGAAGAGGGAGGGGAGAGAGGGAGTGGGAGAGGAAGGGAGGGCAGAGGGAAAGAAAGAGGGAGGGAGGAAGAGGGAGAAAGAAGGGGGAGAGCAGGAAAACTGTGGGAGAGGAGGGAGGGGAGAGAGGGAGTGGGAGAGAGAGGAAGGGAGGGCAGAGGGAAAGAAAGAAAGAGGGAGGAAGAGGGAGAAAGAAGAAGGGGAGAGCAGGAAAACAGTGAGAGAAGAGAGGGGGGTGGGCGAGAGAAAGGAAGAAAGAGAGAGGGAGGGGAGAGAAAGGGAAAAAGACGGTGGGGGAGAGGGAGGGACAGAGGAAGGGGGGGAGAGAGAGAGGAAGGGAGTGAGGGGGAGAGAAGAGGAAAGGAAGGAAGATAAGGATGCCCCTCCCAATTTACCAGCTGAAAGAAGAGCACTTACTGTAATCTCCAGGGCATGAAGTCATGCCATTAGCAAAGGAACTGTGCATCGCAGTCAGCTTAAATTACTCATGCTAAAGCACTTTATTCTGCCCACATCAGCCACCACCTAGCCAGGTCTATGCCCAAAGCAAACCCCCACCCACCACCCACCCCCACCCCCACCCCCAGGGCCAATAAAAACTGCAGCCCTCGATCCACTCCCAGGCTCCCTTCCTTCTTAAGCCAGCGTGCCTAAGGAATTGGCCGGGGGGGGGGGGGAGAAAGAGAAAGCATCCGCCGCATATCTCCCACCCACCCACCCACCCACATTGCCTTACAACCTCTAGTCTTCCAAGCGGGAGGGGGGGTTTACTTGAAGGAATCTCGCCCCCCCACCCAGTTCACACGTGTCACTCGGTCCAGATGAGTTGAGGGAGCCCCCCCTCTCGCCCCCCCCGAGTTCCTAGAGAGCGAGCGCCTTGCAAAGGGTGGCATCGGAAGGGTCGCCCCCCACCCACCCCCGGCCAGGTTTAGAAGGTCCCCCCCCCACCCGCGGGTGGACCAAGAGCCCCCGGGGCTGAAGGAGAGCGCGCTCCGGTATCTCTCCAGCCCCGCACTTCGGGGATCTCGGATCGCCTCCCCCCACCCCCAAAAATGCATGTTTGCAAAGAATAAGTGGGGGAGCCCCTCTGCTCCCCGTCCCCACCCGGGGTTGCATCCTCCGCCCCTCCTCCTTGGAAAGCCCCGCCGATCAGATCAGGGTCCCAAGGGGTGGGTGGGGTGCAGGGGGGGGGGAGAAGGCACGTCACACGCCGAGCCTCTTCAGGCATATGGAGCTGGGGGGGGGGGGAAGACCCTGCCGCGTCCCCCGTCCCCGTCCCGCTGCAGCAACAAGTGGTACTCACGGAAGGGGCATCTCCCATCTCCTCGCTGCGAGGAGGCGCGTGCATGGCGAGGTCTCCCCGCAAGCAGCGGCCGCACGACAAAGCCAGCCGAAGCCACCGGCCAGAACCGCCTCCCTCCTCCTCCTCCTCCTCCTCCTCCCGCCCGCCCCTCCTCCTCCTCCTCCTCCTCCTCCTTCCAGGGGAGGCGAGCAGCCAAAACAAGAGGGAAGCGCACCAAAACACTCCATGCAGCGCAGCAGCTGGGAAGGGGCGGAGGAGGAGGGAGGGGAAAAGAACGAAAGGGGACGGGGAAGAAGAAGGGCTCCGGCCAATCGCCGCCCGAGCTGCCTCTCGGCCAGCCAATGAAGTTCCTCGGGCGGCGTGATAGCCTCGTGCAGCTAGGCTGATAGCAGGAAAGGACCCTCGTGGGCACGTTTCGGCGGCGGCGGCGGCGGCCAAGGCGAGCCACTCTCTGGAAACTAGGGGAAAGGTCGGCGCGAGGAGAGAGGCGGGGCCGGCAGCGGCGGGGAAGGGCGGGGCGACCGTCTGTCAGTGAGCGGCGGCCAGCCAGGGAATGCCCGCGAGGGAGGGGAGGCGTGGGGGGGGGAGGGAGAGGGGAGCGCTAGGCGGGAGGCGTGGCCCGCACGGAGAGACGTTCCCGCCGCGCTCCAGCAACAATGCGGCCTCCCTGCGAAGCCCCGCCCAGCGTGAGTCATGCCTGGAGCTCGTGCGGCGCGCAAGGCGCTGCCCTCCCGGATGTCTGTGTGTACGTGTGTGTGTGTGTGCATATGTATACATGTATATGTATATGTATGTATGTATGTGTATATAGATATATAGGAATATAGATGTATGTATGTATATATGTATGTATATATGTATATATATATGTGTGTATGTATATATGTGTGTATGTATGTATATGTGTGTGTGTGTATGTATGTGTGTATGTATATATGTGTGTGTGTGTATGTATGTATATGTATGTATGTATATGTATATAGATATATAGGTATATAGATGTATGTATGTATATATGTATGTATATATGTATATATATGTGTGTATGTATATATGTGTGTGTATGTATGTGTATATGTGTGTATGTGTATATATATGTGTGTGTGTGTGTATGTATGTATGTGTATGTGTGCATGTATATATGTGTATGTATGTATATGTGTGTATATGTATGTATATGTATATATGTGTGTATGTATGTGTATGTATATATGTATGTATATATTTGTATGTATATATGTATGTATGTATATGTATATGTATGTATATATGTATGTATATGTGTGTATATGTATGTGTATGTGTATATATATGTGTGTGTGTATGTCTATTTGTTTGTATGTATATATGTGTCTGTATGTATATATGTTTATGTATATGTGTGTGTATGTATGTATGTATATATGTATATATATATGTGTATGTATATATGTATGTATATATATATGTGTGTATATATATATGTGTGTGTGTGTGTATATATATGTGTGGGTATGTATGTATTATGTATATGTATATATATCCCCCTCTCCCCCCCCCTCTCTCACCCTGCCCCGCCCCGTCTGGCTTTTGCCACAGCTGGGTCGCAGCCACGAGGGGCCGGGACGAGCACAGCAGCAGCTTCTTGGAAGCCGTGGCCGCCCCCCTCCTGGCCTCCAGTTGAAAACAAAAAGTTTACAGGCTGCCCTTTTCTTCGGAAAAATAGGAGGAGGCCGCATTTTATTTATAGGTGGTTGCTCCGTGAGCAGCAAACGGCAACCCGTTTGCAAAGAAGTTGCTTCCCGATTGCAAAGACTTGAGATATTTACATTCAGTGGGTTTCTCTCTTTAAGGAGCTGGCGTTTTGTATGTTTAAAGATGTTTGCTCAGAAAGTTAAATTTTACTACTAACCTTACTCACAGATTGTTCCCAAAAGGGATTTTAGGAGAGTAGGAACTCTTGGGAGTAGGAATTCCTTGGGACTCATGTATAATAGACACACAACCTGAGCCTGGATTAAATACCATAGCATGCATAGGAACCCCAGAACTGGCATGCATCCCAAGCGCCACAAGGTGAGTTGGAAAATGAATGCTCTCCAAAAGTCAGAGTTTGGCCTGACATCAAATTGTAATAAAGTCGCAGAAACATACAGCTGGAAAGTGTGTATTCACGATGTTTAATTTTCATTCAATTCATTTTTCCCTTAAGCTCGTTTACTCCTTTTGGAACTGTAGTTCCCAGCATACTGTGTGGCACTTAGCTTAGAAAAAGTCCAAAACCAGAGGGCAGAAGGAAAAAACAGCCCTAAAGGTCAGTCTTCTGCTTCTTAAAGGCTCACAACTATGGTTATCTCCTTACCAGGCCATTGCCCTCCTCCCATGCCCAGGAGCATCTCAGTCAGGCTTTTCTTACATGTGTTCTGTAGGAAGTTTATCCCTCAGCCCTCTCCCAGAAAAATGAAATATCCTAGGAAATATTGAAAAAGCAGAATATTTCTCTGGATGTGAAAAGAAAGAAACATGTTTTAAAAGACAGAATAGCTGCCTGTAGCTACCTGCCCATCCCCACTTTGTCAATGGGCCATTGAGAAGGCCACACTATTCCCTTTACATAATAAAGACTTCTCCCCTTCAGCTCCAGGGCCATGGGAGTAAAGGCATGATAATACTGGCCCTTTACCCAACTCACCACGTGGCATCTGAGAACTCAACCAAACCTGGATTCAAAACACAGCCTAGAGAGTAGCCCCTGCATGGCCCTATGGGAGTCTGACAACCAGTCAGAATACATTTCTTACACAGGAACAAGAAACAGAGAGGTGGGACTGAACAGGGTATAAAAAGCCTAGCAAGCCCCTCCCTTGGACCTTCTCTTCTTCTCCACCAACATTGAAGCACGTGATCCCCTTTTCTGTTCAGGGCTCAAGCGTTGTGGCCCTGTCCACCATTAAAACCATTTTTCCAAGCAGCCTCCATGTCTCCAGTGTCTTTTTCCCCACTTGGAGCCGAACCCAGGAGGACATTTCTTTCATCATAATTTTAGAACTTTTTAGAATTTTTAGAATCTTTGCTGCTGCTAATCCTTACTACTGGACAGGGAAACACTGGCATTTCTATTCAAATGAAATGCTTACTGGTGCAAAATAATGGGAGAAAATAGAGTTTCTCACTCACTACTTTCCCCTAGATTCCACCTATTTCCATATAAAGCCCAGTATATTTTTCTAGGAGTTAAAACTAACTGCTTTGATTTAGGACGTGAAGGTTTTATGAATTTATTGCAGTTGAAGGTCTGTGAAGCAGTTTGTTTGAATATGTCCTCACTTTTAAAAGTTCATTGTCAGGCACTTGAGAAAGAACAAAACATGCAGATGGGGTCATTAAAAAAATCTTACTCATTTTTCTTGCCCTATTCTCTTTTGCAATTATTTTGCTCTGAAATATAGACCACTTCTCAACTCAGGTCTGCACTGTTTTTTTTTTTTTAAAAAAAAGTTGACTCACTTTCCATTTATGTTAAATTGTTTTCCTATAGTAGCACATTTGCAAGAATTTATGTTTTGAGCATAAGCAGCACAATAGGCAATTTGAGAAAATGGCGTTTAGGTTATGAACATTATTCTCCGATACAAATATTTTTCTGGCTTTCGAAATAGATGTGATTGCAGCAGGAGTTTGCATTCAAATTGTGTAGCCGCTGCATCAGTATTCCTTTTAAAAACAATTCATGGAACAAACGTTGAGTAGCTTATTATTTGTAAAATACCTCTTTCCATTCTATAATTTTGAAATTGATTATTTTTATTTATTAAATTGATATATTTTTGTACAAGAGCTCAAAGTGGTGTGCAAAGTATCCACTCCTATTTTTCACCCGACCACAATCCTGGGAGATAGGATTGGAATGAGAGATGGTGACTAGCCCAAAATTACCCTGGGAGTTTCTGTAGCTGAACAGGGACTTAAACCTGCATCTCCCCCAATCCAACAATTTAAGGCTCCACTGACTATCTTAATGTACAAACAAATCTTGGAAAATTATAGACAAATTAGTGCTGCCAAGAAAATAAAGAAGACACAGTTTGGCTAATAAGAAGCTGTAGTCCAGAACGTACTGCCATAATGGAGCCTGCCTATTACAATTGCAAGTTATTGCAATTTATTAAGCTGTAGGAAGTTATCACCCAGCCCTCTCCCAGAAAAATGAAATATCCTAGGAAATATTGAAAAGGCAAGAATATTTCTCTGGATGTGAGAAGAAAGAAACGTGTTTTAAAAGACAGGATAGCTGCCTGCAGCTTCCTGCCCATCCCCACTTTGTCAATGGGCCATTAAGAAGGCCAAGCTAGTCCACTTTACATAATAAAGACTTCTCCATTTCAGCTCCAGGGGGATGGGATTAAGGCATGATAATACTGGCTCTTTACCCAACTCACCACATGGCATCTGAGAACTCAACCAAACCTGGATTCAAAACGCAGCCTAGACAAAGCTTGTTGTGAATCTTGCTTAACTGCCTTAATCAACCCCCATTCCTTCTCTCGCAGTCCTTAAGTGGTGGCATGTGTCATTAAGCAGAGCGCAGGATGCCTCCGGTGGGGAAGGACCTGGGAGACCTCCTAACGCCTTCCCCTGCCCTTGAGGGACCATGGGGTCTGCTTCCTTCAGGGAGTTCACAGGCCTTCTGCTCGCTTTCTCACCCCTACTGATCCCACTCCCCCTTCATACCCCATCACCAACCACTCCCGTCCCATAGAGCAGTGTTTGTCAACCTTGTCAACTTGAAGATGTCCGGACTTCAACTCCCAGAATTCCCCAGCCAGCATTCGCTGGCTGGGGAATTCTGGGAGTTGAAGTCCAGACATCTTCAAGTTGACAAGGTTGACAAACACTGCCATAGAGCTCGGGTTGTGAAAGACGAGCAGGCTGTTCCACCCCTCGGCGTCCCGTAAGGCAGTGGGTCTCAACCTTCCTAATGCTGCTGTTGGGAGAAATGTCCTTCTGGGTTCGGCTCCAAGTGGGGGAAAAGACACTGGAGACATGGAGGCTGCTTGGAAAGATGGTTTTAATGGTGGACAGGACCACATAGCTTGAGCCCTGGACAGAAAAGGGGATCACATGCTTCAATGTTGGTGGAGAAGAAGAGAAGGGCTGAGGGAGGGGCTTGCTAGGCTTTTTATAACCTGATCAGTCCCACCTCTCTGTTTCCTGTTCCTGTGTAAGACATGTATTCTGACTGGTTGTCAGACTCCCATGGGGACATGCAGGGGCAACTCTCTAGGCTGCGTTTTGAATCCAGGTTTGGTTGAGTTCTCAGATGCCATGTGGTCAGTTGGGGCCAATATTATCATGCTTTAATCCCATCTCCCTGCAGCTGAAGTGGAGAAGCCTTTATTATGTAAAGTGGACTAGCTTGGCCTTCTTAATGGCCCATTGACAAAGTGGGGATGGGCAGGAAGCTGCAGGCAGCTATTCTGTCTCTTAAAACATGTTTCTTTCTTTTCACATCCAGAGAAATATTCTGCCTTTTCAATATTTCCTAGGATATTTCATTTTTCTGGGAGAGGGCTGGGGGATAAACTTCCTACAGAACACATGTAAGAAAAGCCTGACTGAGATGCTCCTGGGCATGGGAAGAGGGCAATGGCCTGGTAAGGAAATAGCCATAGTTGAGAGCCCTTACGAAGCAGAAGGCTGACTTTAAGGGTTGTTTTTTCCTTCTGCCGTCTGATTTTGGACTTTTTCTAAGCTAAGTGCCACACAGTATGCTGGGAACTACAATTCCAAAAGGAGTAAACGAGCTTAAGGGAAAAATGAATGAAAATTAAACGTCGTGAATGCACACTTTCCAGCTGTATGTTTCTGCGACGTTATTACAATTTGATGTCAGGGCAAACTCCTGACATTTGGAGAGCATTCATTTCCCAACTCACCTCGTGGCGCTTGGGATGCATGCTTTCCTCTCTTCCAAATCTGACCCAGAGCTGTGGGTTTCAGCTGTCTGAGTTGCCCAGACAAGGGTCAGGGAGCAAACACACATCATGCCTACCAGAACTGGCTCTTGCAAATGCCAACCGTGCCAGCTTGCAGTCAGGAATTGGGGGACAGGTCACAGCAAGAAGAACAGCTCATCTCACCTCCTCTCTGCAGCGGATTTGAAATGGAAAGGAACCTGGGAACAGCAATGGCTGCTCTTTCTTTCTTTCTTTCTTTCTTTCTTTCTTTCTTTCTTTCTTTCTTTCTTTCTTTCTTTCTTTTGTACAAATGACAGGTATTTTTTGGTAATAACTAGGAGTTGACTTGCAATGGAAGTTGCTTAAGAAATCCCACCGGACTTGGCATTTGAGCCAAGTTTCATACCACAGTGTTCTGAAAGAAGGGTCAAATCCATGTCAGGTTGCCTTGTGCTGTATCTGAACGCCGGTTTTAAATACAACGTGAACGATTTGGCAGAGATGAGTGGGAGTTCTACTGAGGAAGTAATTTCTACGGACCAGTGGGGGACCCAAAAGTGCTTTTTTTCAAGAGCCAACTGGACTTCCTGGTTTTTCTTTTGAAGGCATTTCGCTTCTCATCCAAGAAGCTTCTTCGGCTCTGACGGGAAGGTGTGAAAAACAAAATGAAGGGGTTGTTTTTTTTTTCCATTTCAGAGATCTCGTCTCTCAAAAACCCGTGATAACCCGGTATCAGTTGAGAAGCCATGCAAACCAACAAACCTTCCCTAGGGTTCAGTGTTGGGGTTTCAAAAATTGTTGGAACCTACTCTGTGGGTGTGGCCTCCTTTGTGGGAGTGGCTTGCTGCCCATGTGATCAGATGGCCAAGCGAGTCCACTTTACATAATAAAGACTTCTCCACTTCAGCTACAGGAAAGCATGATAATATTGGCCCCAACTGACCACATGGCATCTGAGAACTCAACCAAACCTGGATTCAAAACACAGCCTAGAGAGTTGCCCCTGCAGGGCCCCATGGGAGTCTGACAACCAATCAGAATACATTTCTTACACAGGAACCGGAAACAGAGAGGTGGGACAGAACAGGTTATAAAAAGCCTAGCAAGCCCCTCCCTCAGCCCTTCTCTTCTTCTCCACCAACATTGAAGCATGCGATCACCTTTTCTGTACAGGGCTCAAGCCATGTGGTCCTGTCCAACAATAAACCATCTTTCCAAGCAGCCTCCATGTCTCCAGTGTCTTTTTCCCCACTTGGAGCCGAACCCAGAAGGACATTTCTTTCATCAGTAGGAAGTGACTTCTCATAAGAGACTCTGGCAACTCATGTAGACGGGAAATAAGCTTTTTTATGGGCAGTGATAGTGTGGTTTAATTATGGCTTTTGCAGGGCAATGAAAGATGAAAATGGGTAAACACAAGTTAACTGCTTGCAGACAAATGATAGATAAATTGTCAGCAGCAGGTTTTAGGAGGCCGTTGAGCAAACATAATTAGGCTAGTCTCATCCCCCAAGACCAGGCTCACGGAAACAGGAATGGGAATAGAGAAGGCTGTGAATTTTCCTTTGGCTTCGATTCCTCCCTCACTTGGAGAGAGCAGGGCCCCAGAGGACAAAATAGCAATAGCAATAGCAGTTAGACTTATATACCGCTTCATAGGGCTTTCAGCCCTCTCTAAGCGGTTTACAGAGTCAGCATATCGCCCCCACAATCTGGGTCCTCGTTTTACCCACCTCGGAAGGATGGAAGGCTGAGTCAACCCTGAGCCGGTGAGATTTGAACCGCTGAACTGCTTAACTAGCAGTCAGCTGAAGTGGCCTGCAGTTCTGCACCCCTAACCACTGCGCCACCTTGGCTCTGATGCCATGAAGGAATTAGTAGAGTAGCTGTCAAGAGACGGGCGGCTCAGTGGCTAAGACGCTCAGCTTGTCGATCAGAAAGGTTTGCAGTTCAAACCCCTAGCGTTGCATAAGGGAGTGAGCTCCCATGTTGTAATATAGTTCCTTGTGTAGGTGTGTGTCACCCATGGTCCAGTTTGTACCAGGGCATGCAGAGCCACGCTGAACCACACAGGAGAAAACAAACTCCTAAAACCCCATAACATCCTGATAGTGCATAACATAACAGTCTGAGATATGCCCTACCATTGACGTCCAGGATTTGACCATATATAGACAGAACTTTCCTGAGCAGTAGATTAGCAATTGTACTTTTACAGGCTGTTTTTACTCACATGCTATTGCTCCTCCTGCCTTTGTCCTATCTCAATAAAAGGGGCTCTCAGACCCCCAATCTGGGTCGCTCCATCCCGAGAAAGTTCGTGTCCTGTCTTTTCTCCACATTGGCCTCATGGACGGACCCCGGGAACGTTACACTCCCATTACTTGTCCAGGCTTCTGCCAGCCTAGCAGTTTGAAAGCAGGTAAAAAATGCAAGTAGAAAAAATAGGAACCACTTTGATGGGAAGGTAACAGCGTTCCGTGTGCCTTCTGCGTTTAGTCATGCCGGCCGGTTCCACCACAAAACCGCGGTAGACAAAAGCGCGCTCGACGAAAGCGCGTACGTGACGTCATCACAGTGCGACGAAAACATTGCGCTGTGAGCGGTAAATTTAAAATTAAAGCGAAAACCTTACCCTAACCCCCCCAAACCTAACCCTAAACCTAACCCTAAACCTAACCCTAAACCTAACCCTTAACCTAATCCTAAACCTAACTCTAAACCTAACCCTTAACCTAACGCTAAACCTAACGCTAACCCTTAACCTAACGCTAAACCTAACCCTAACGCTTAACGTAACCCTAAACCTAACCCTAACCCTTAACCTAACCCTAACCCTAAACCTAACCCTTACCTTTATGTGAATCGGCTTGCTTTAATTTTATTTTAATTTCAATTTAATTTATTTTTAATTTTTTTCATCGCGCTGCTGATGACGTCAGGTACGCGCTTTCGTCGAGCGCGGTTTTGTCTACCGCGGTTTTGACGGGTCACGATGCCGGCCACATGACCATGGAGACGTCTTCGGACAGCGCTGGCTCTTCGGCTTTGAAACAGAGATGAGCACCGCCCCCTACAGTCAGGAACGACTAGCCACATATGTGCGAGAGAACTTTTACCTATGTAAGTGAACACATTTTCTAATCGTAGTGAGAACACTCTGGCTACGCTGGAGGGGGACTTGTTCATTCCCAAAATGGTTGTTATGAAACATGGGCGAGAGATATGTGGCTACATAAACCCCTACATTTACAGGTTGGGGGCCCAAAGTGAATTAATTTTATTCTCTGCCTTGCCTAGGTTTAAGAGTCGGTGAACACAGAAGGGTTACATATGTATAGGATGAAGTTTGTATAATTTTAGGACATGTCTCTGGCTGTTAGATTATTTGAAGCTGTTTTCAAGGAAGTGCAAAGCTGTTTGTATCATATTACAAGCGAGAGAGTTTTCCAGGAATTTTTATGTTGCAAAACTACAGCTGAAGCAAGTTTCTTGCAATCCAAGAAAAGCATGTGCCTTGTTTTTTTTTTATTCTTCTAGGAATTTTCCAGGCTGGCAGCAGTATGAAACCTTCCATCACTTTTAGATAATTGATTTTCTTATAAAAAATAACTACAATAGCTTTATTGCCTTCAGTAATCAATCATGTATGAAAAAAAGAAACATCATAAAATAATCTAAAAATGACATAGTAAAACCTTATAGTTAAAGCAGTACTTTCTTACCTAAAACAATGATGGCTCTAAGAAATTTTGCAGCTTGTCTAGAGGGGTTTAAGTTCTGATCTGATAGCATGAAGCAAATCAAACAAAATAGGTGATATTTCTGTTAGCAAGCAGCATAGCGAATGCTGGCTGGGGAATTCTGGGAGTTGAAATCCAGACATCTTCAAGTTGCCAACGTTGAGAAACACCGTATTAGAAGAAGTACTGCTGTTGCATTCTTAGTTTATTATCTTAAATATGAAAACTTTTTTACAAATTACATTTACAAAATATTGCTGTTCTGCAACTCTTGATAAAACAGCTATGATTCATTTTGTTATGACATTTGCTCCAACTATTTGGATGTCAGCAGAAACCAATATGGCATGAAATGTACTGCTCCCTATCCTGCCTCTTCCATTTCCATGTGCCAAAAAGTGCTCTTCTGATTATGCACCAGTAAAAGTATTAATTCTCTGGCCTTCTGTAGTTTTCTTTAGCAGGTCACCAATTAGCAGGAAGACTTCAACAAGGAAGATTTCCACAAGGCATTCAACAAAGTAGACCACAACCTACTTCTTGATAAACTAGGAAAAAGTGGGATAAATAGCTATTTATCCAAGATGGATTCGTAACTGGTTGACAAACCATACTCAACAAGTAGTCCTTAATGGTATTGCATCTACACCAGTGGTGGGTTTCAAAAATTGTTGGAACCTACTCTGTGGGTGTGGCCTCCTTTGTGGGAGTGGCTTGCCACCCATGTGACCGGATGGGAGTGGCTTGCTGCCCATGTGACCGGATATGAAATTATGAATTAGTACTTAGGTCGGTCCAATTCAGAAGTTAGTGGTTAGAAGCAATCGTAAAGCAAGATATGGAATTAAAACCAGAAATATTTCATTGGCTATTTGAAAGGGTATATAATATATATTGAATTGTACACATGTTAGCAGCTGCTGGAATTGTGTTTGCACAACAGTGGAAAAAGAGAGATATGTAAATGAATAAATATTACAATGTGCAGGAATAAATAAATTGACAATTAAAATCAAGAAGGCTTTGAATACTTTTTCACGTGGGATTGGTTTTAGCAATTGCCAACTAACGGAAACAGAAATTAGAAATCCAAAAGTATGAAAGAAAACACCAATTATGTAAGGAAAGGTCCCTAAAATGTATAAGGAAATATTACTAGATCATTATTAATGCGTAGATAACTGCGGGACATTACACACCCACCAGTGGTGGGTTTCAAAGATTTTTGGAACCTCTTCTGTAGGTGTGGCCTGCTTTCCGGGTCCACTGGTGGAACCTCTTCTAACCGGTTCGGTAGATTTGACGAACCGGTTCTACCGAATAGGTGCGAACTGGTAGGAACCAACCTCTGATGTACACGGAGGGAAGTAAGCAGTGGGGTACCACAAGGTTCTGTCTTAGGCCCAGTACTTTTCAATATCTTCATAAACGACTTAGATGAGGGAATAGAAGGGGAATTTACCAAATTTGAGGATGATACAAAGCTGGGAGGAATAGTCAACACCCTAGATCAGGGGTGTCAAACTCAATTTCATTAAGGGTCGCATCAGAATTGGCATATGTTGAAAGAAACGTCCTTCTGGGTTCAGCCCCAAGTGGGGGAAAAGACACTGGAGACATGGAGGCTGCTTGGAAAGATGGTTTATTGTTGGACAGGGCCACATGGCTTGAGCCCTGACCAGAAAAGGTGATCACATGCTTCAATGTTGGTGGAGAAGAAGAGAAGGGCTGAGGGAGGGGCTTGCTAGGCTTTTTATAACCTGTTCAGTCCCACCTCTCTGTTTCCTGTTCCTGTGTAAGAAATGTATTCTGATTGGTTGTCAGACTCCCATGGGGCCATGCAGGGGCAACTCTCTAGGCTGTTTTGAATCCAGGTTTAGGTGAGTTCTCAGATGCCATGTGGTCAGTTGAGTAAAGGGCCAATATTATCATGCCTTTACTCCCATCCCCCCAGGGACTGCAGTGGAGAAGTCTTTATTATGTAAAGTGGGCTAGCCTGGCCTTCTCAATGGCCTATTGACAAAGTGTGGATGGGCAGGAAGCTACAGGCAGCTATTCTGTCTTTTAAAACATGTTTCTTTCTTTTCACATCCAGAGAAACATTCTCCCTTTTCAATATTTCCTAGGATATTTCTGATTGGTTCTCAGACTCCCATAGGGCCATGCAGGGGCAACTCTCTGGGAGAGGGCTGGGGGATAAACTTCCCACAGTTTCTAGCTGATCTTTGTTGCCCTGCTTACAGAAACTGCCTCTCTGGTTAACCTTTATGACATTGCAACAGCTAAGGCGAAGCGCCCATCGTCGACCTGAGTGACGTTGAGTTGGCCACGCCCACACAGTCACATGATCACCGAGCCACGCCTACCCAGCTGGTCCTTAAGGAAGAGAACCAGTTGTTCAATTATCTGAATCCCACCATTGCTGTACTTGGTAGTTGCAGTTTTGTGTAGCAGCATTTTTGTGGGTTTGTTTTATTGACTTTGACTCCTAATGACAGCCTGGACAAGTATGTGCTATTTTGTTGGTAATGTTTTCGGAAGTGGCTTGCTATGACCTCTCCGAGAGAGAGAGAATGACTGGCCCAAGTAGGAGCAGTTTGCTCACAAGGAAGCAAAACAAAAGTTTCTCTCTTTCACAAAAGTGACCTATAAACATATTTGGGGCAGTCAGATCTAAGCCACAAAAGGAGCAAGCCGACCAAAAACGAAAGCATTGCGTCATGAGTAAATTCCTTTAGTAGAGAATAGAAAACGCCTGAAAGGATTAAGATGTTTGATTCTTCTTAAGCACTCAAGGCATTGCAGAAGGAAAATGTCAAGCCATGTTTGTGCAAAAGGAAAACAAGGCTTTTTAGGAAAAGATGGGGGGGGGAAAGAGCACTCATTAAAAAAATTCCTACCCAGAGGCAAAAGTTGTCCTGGGAACTAACTAAAAACCCAGAGGCTTACTCAACGTAAGTGCACCTGCAAATACAAACCCTAGAAGTGAGTGTCTTTTCAAAAAGATATGCTGGTTTTATGCTAGCATTGTCACAAATCCCAAGGTTTTTGTCACTGCTCCAAAACATGTACAGTACTTGCAAATTCAACTGGAGTTTCTATATAATATTCCCAAAGGAATAAATAACATCCCTCAATAAATAATATTCCTAAGGGAACCCTAACTATAACTATAAAGGAATTCATTCAAAATCTTTACCAAAATACTCCCAAACTCCAAGATTTCATGCCCGCAAGATGTAACCAACATATACAACATATACAAAACCGTGATGGCAAACCGATGGCGCATCGGCACGCAGAGCCCTCTCTGTGGGCACAGATGCGTGGCCATCTGCTCTTCTAGTTTCCTGGTCTGTGCGCACCTGTTTTTGGGCCAGTTTTAAGGGCGGTTTTCAGGCTGGTTTTGGTGCGAAAAGTGTCTTGAAATACGAAGGCCGGAAAACAGCCAAAAAAACCGGCCTAAAAACAGGGATACATTCACCGACTAGCTGGTCTGCGTGTTCTGATTTGGGCACTTGGTGCCGAAAAGGTTTCCCATCACTGCCCTAAAACAACATAGGCATATGTTGAAAGAAATGTCCTTCTGGGTTCGGCTCCAAGTGGGGAAAAAGACACTGGAGACATGGAGGCTGCTTGGAAAGATGGTTTATTGTTGGACAGGGCCACATGGCTTGAGCCCCGACCAGAAAAGGGGATCACATGCTTCAATGTTGGTGGAGAAGAAGAGAAGGGCTGAGGGAGGAGCTTGCTAGGCTTTTTATAACCTGTTTAGTCCCACCTCTCTGTTTCCTGTTCCTGTGTAAGAAATGTATTCTGATTGGTTGTCAGACTCCCATGGTGCCATTCAGGGGGCTACTCTCTAGGCTGTTTTGAATACAGGTATGAGTTCTCAGATGCCATGTGGAGAGTTGAGTAATATCCCTTCCCCCTACAGCTGCAGTGGAGAAGTCTTTATTATGTAAAGTGGGCTAGCCTGGCCTTCTCAATGGCCTATTGACAAAGTGTGGATGGGCAGGAAGCTACAGGCAACTATTCTGTCTTTTAAAACATGTTTCTTTCTTTTCACATCCAGAGAAATATTCTGCCTTTTCAATATTTCCTAGGATATTTCATTTTTCTGGGAGAGGGCTGGATGATAACTTCCCACACATAGATGTTAAAAGATAACAACAAAGAATTTGCTGTATTGTTCCACAAACAATACTCATAGCCAGATAACTGTTCCTCTGGTTAGTACTCCCCAAATTCCAAGCCTAAGTTTGATACCTGATTTGATTTAGTTCCATTCCGTTATTCTTCATGAATACAAATAAAAAAAAAATCAAAAATGAATATAAAGATTTGTGCCTGCACTTTTCTTGGCAAAGTTTTAGAATGATTTTGCCATGGCCTTCTTAGGTTGAGAATCAATGAATATAATGTATCATAGATGCGTGGAAATCAAATGTCTGATATTTTATATTTCCTGAATAATCTACAGCGGTGTTTTTTTTTAAATAATTTGAATATTTGATAAAATATTTTTCCCGAGTAGCCATACTGGAGAATGTCAGGGAAGCGTATGTATTTTGAACCCAACTTGCTGATGGATGCCATGCTAATTTGATGTTAAACTGGTACAAGGGCAGCAAAATCAGAATGTTTCCTTATCTACCCAATTTCATTTAAAGGTACCTTTCATTTGTATTATAAGAACACTGACCAAGTTCAGGGTCTCTGCCATTAGATGCAAACATGGAGTGCATTAACCCTAAACTCTCTGAGTAAATAAGAGCAATTACTTTGAAGAAATGTTCCTGTGAGGTCATTTAAGGTGGTTCTGACAAGTGTCGTCGGCATCTTCATATCCGGTCACATGGGCGGCAAGCCACTCCCACAAAGGAGGCCACACCCACAGAGTAGGTTCGGACAATTTTTGAAACCCACCACTGCTGCACACACAGTATTTTGCAGTAGTTGAGGGAGAATGTAGCCATGTTGCGTCAATACTGAAAAAATGTGACAGAAATGCCTACAGTGGTATGGCCATGTCCTATGAGCAATATGCTAGAGCAGTGGTCTCCAACCTTGGCAACTTTAAGACCTGTGGACTTCAACTCCCAGAGTTCCGGGAACTCTGGGAGTTGAAGTCCACAAGTCTGAAAGTTGCCAAGGTTGGAGACCACTGCCCTAGAGTGTTGCCCGCATCACCTTCCACTTTAACACAGATGGCTAGCACCCACGTGGAATGCCAAAGCAAAGATGGCAAGACATATAGCAGGCATGGAAGTTGCCCAGTTGGGCCCAGATGCTGGGTTTGATTGTGTAAAACGGTGTTTGTTGATCGAAAAAGTGACCCGTGGGAATAGCCCTAGGAAGATAATTCATGGTACCTCACTCCAAAATTCTTGAATGATCTCCCCAGCAGTTTCATGCAAATGTTGAATAATACGGGGGACAGAATGGAAACCTTTCGAAAACCAAACGTGTTTTATAAACAAATAACTAATAATCTAATAACTAATAATCAGTAGTTCCCCCTCCCCATACCATGTTCCATTCTTAACATGACCCAGAAAATTGCCCAAAGCTTAACCCTTCTTGATAATCCAAAAGGATACCATAGTTGATGATAGCCAGCTTGGTTGAGAGCCACCCAGAAGTCTTAAAGAATTTAAGAATTTTTTTCTTCTCTTATTTTTTCTTTAAAACCAAGATATGTTAAGTATATTGATATGGAAGCATAAATACCATCAACATAGAATGGAGTTTGCTCAGAAGCTGAAATACACCAATGAGAAGAAGAGTGGGAAACAGAAGAGAGAAGAAAGATGGGAAGAGAGGGATAGGAGAGAGGGTAAGTGGGGAAGATGAGGAGGATAAGGAGGAGTGGAATGAAGAGAGAGGAGAAGGAGAAAGGAAGGGGAAGTAGAGTAGAAAAGGATGATGGAGGGAAGAAAGGAGGTAGGAGAGAGGTAGAAAAAGAGGTGTATGGAGAGCAGAAGAGCTAATAATGGGTTTTTAACTTTCTGGGCGTTGATGACAAGAGGAACTGATGTAATTACTACTTAATACAATAGGATATTGGCTATGTAATAGTATACATGTGATTATATGTTATGAAAGTGGAAAATAAAAAAAAGTATATTTAAAAAATAAAAAATAAAATAAAGAAGTCTTAAAGAATTCAAATTGCATTCTCAGAGCAGGATTTCTGCAGGAAGCTACTAAAATGACTGGCGCGGCTTAACTATCATAATATGGCTAAACCATGGTTGAAATGGGTCTAGATTACCAGTAGTATCTGCCATCTGCCATCTGTCAGAAATAGTCTAGGGTCTCCTGCTTGGGTGGGTGAGGGGTTGGACTAGATCAGTGTTTCTCAACCTTGGTGACTTTAAGTCCTATGGACTTCAACTCCCAGAATCCCCCAGCCAGCATAGCTGGCTGGGGAATTCTGGGAGTTGAAGTCCACAGGACTTAAAGTCACCAAGGTTGAGAAACACTGGACTAGATGACCTACAAGGTCCCTTCCAACTCTGTTTGTTAATCTGTTAAATCTAAGCGGACCAGGGGAAATCTGCCTTTTGAAAGAGAGCTTTGAAAGCTTTCAATCTCAGAAAAGTTCGCATTTAGCATTTCTTTAAAAACAGACGTGTGCAAGAGTTACAGAAGTATGACGCAACTTTTTCAGAATGGCTTCCAGGTGAGCCTGCTAAACAGTATTGCCTAGACTTGCAGAGTTGAAGTTTCGAGAACCACACTCATTTCAGACAATCAGGCTCTTGTGAAACCTGACGCCTCTCCGTCCATTTCCATGTGAAGGGTGAAAAGAAAGAGAAAAAAGAGAGAATGGAAGTGAGAAGAATAGGCTCATACCTACACATAGCCAGGAGATTCCGGGCTGATTCATCCACTCTAGGCTGCCAACAACATAGGCCCTTGAGTTGAATAGCATGTCTCACCTTGAAATTCCACTTGATTGCTGTAGACTTAAGGTGAAAATGTCATTTTGGCACCAGTTCAACGAAAGATGGCTTGAAATTGTCATGTACATGAGCTGACGGTTCCACCACAAATGCGCGTACGACAAAAGCGCGTGTGACTAAAGCGCGGTGACAAAACCGCGCCGTCAAAACCGCGGAGACGAATGAGCGCTGAAGCGCGCCGACAACAGCGCGCCGACAGAAGCGCGCTGTAACCTAACCCTAAACCTAACCCTAAACCTAACCCTAAACCTAACCCTAAACCTAACCCTAAACCTAACCCTAAACCTAACCCTAAACCTAACCCTAAACCTAACCCTAAACCTAACCCTAAACCTAACCCTAAACCTAACCCTAAACCTAACCCTAAACCTAACCCTAAACCTTACCTTAAGTTAAATCGCGCTTCTGTCTGCGCGCTGTTGTCTGCGTGCTTTTGACATCGCGGTTTTAGCGCCGCGGTTTTGTCGGCACGCTTTTGACGTTCGCGGTTATGTCGTGCCACGGAGCTGACAGCATTGGGATGTTTGTCCCTTGGTTAGTAGCCTGAGAAGAACCCTACAGCCAATCAGGTTTTCAAAAGCAGAAGATCGACATTATGACAATTTGCTCTGCCATTGTTAGCCCAGAGAGAGAACAACATGGTACTTGGTACTTGGCCAAGCCTCCTGACTCATTTTATTTTATTATAATTAAAAAGAACAAAGGAAGAGAAAGATGTGGCACAGTGCAGTGCAAAGGATCTGCTTTTAGTACCATTTATGTATCAGATGGGGCAGCCCTTGAAGAGCATTCGGCGACTTCAGCTTGTCCAGAATGCAGCCGCGCGAGCGATTGTGGGTGCACCTTGGTTCACCCACGTAACACCTATCCTCCGCGAGCTGCACTGGCTGCCTATTGGTCTCCGGATATGCTTCAAGGCGCTAGTCGTCACTTATAAAGCCCTTCATGGTATTGGACCTGGGTACTTGAGAGACCGCCTGCTGCCAATCACCTCCGCTAGACCGATTAGATCCCACAGACTAGGCCTCCTCCGAATTCCATCTGCCGGCCAGTGTCGACTGGCGACTACCCGGAGGAGAGCCTTCTCTGTGGCTGCTCCGACCCTCTGGAATGAACTCCCCGTGGAGATTCGCACCCTCACCACCCTCCAGGCCTTCCGCAAAGCCCTTAAAACCTGGCTGTTCCGACAGGCCTGGGGCTAAAGAACCGTTGCCCCTATCTCGAATGGTATGATTTTTGCGTGTTTTTAAATTATGTATTGTTTTGTGTTGTTGTTAATTTGTCTGTATCCCCCTTCCCTGGTTTGAGTTGTGAGCCGCCCTGAGTCCCCCTTCGGGGGGAAAGGGCAGCATACAAATGAAATAAACATTCAAACATTCAAACATTCAGAATACATTTTTAGCAGAATAACAGTTGGAAGGGACCTTGGAGGTCTTCTAGACCAACCCCTTGCTCAGGCAGGAAACTGTATTCCATTACAGGTTACTGAGGGTTGTTAGAAGAGTGGTAAATTACTAGTAAAGGCAGGGCTGGTTTTTAAAACGTCTAAACTGCGAGAGGACAGCAAAGAGATTTATTTATTTATTTTATATCCCGCCTTCATTGTTTTTTTATAAACAAATCAGCAAACGTATCTAATACTCCTATTTTTCCTCACAACAACCCTGTGAAGTAAGTTCATCTGAGAGAGTGACTGGCTCAAATTCACCCAGCTACCTTTATGCCTAAAGCAGATGAGATTCTCCCGATTTCTAGCCTGGTGCCTAAATTACTGAACCAAACTGGCTCTTATACAGGTGTTCCTCAACTTGCGACTGCTACTTCCTCAACTTACGACTGACAGCCGGCAACAGCTCATCCGGGCCTGATTGGCTAAGGTGCGGCTGGCTGAGCACGGGCTATCTAAGCGTTCCTATTAGTCACCCTGTTTGACAGCTCTAGATAAATAGCTGTCAAGCAGGGCGAGGTGCTGAATCTCTGTACATAGTTGTTGTCGCCTGTTCTATTGAATAAACAGCTGTTCTACTTACCTCAGCTGCCTCACGCCTCTTCAATTAACTACGAATCTAACACTGGCGACGAGGATGGGATGCTGAAGGTTCCAGCCTGAACAGCTACGAGAAAAGGAAACCTAATTAATTTCCTTTCCGACTACGATTTTATTTTTACCTCAACTTCGCTACAGTTATGGCTTTGCTGCCGCCTTTTGGACCCTTCAGGTCCGCGAGCAAATCCTCGGCTGGCTTCCTAGAGCGATTTGAGTGCTTCCTCATCGCAAATAATAATCACCAACTACCCTCGGACTGCAATTTCAGTTTTTTCCTAAGCTCGTGCGGTCCCGACATGTTTAATACGGCTGGGGCTCTCGCTTCGCCTTTGGCGGTGTACGAGCTCAACTGGGACACTCTAATCGGCAAGCTGAGGAACCACTACGCCCTGACTCCATCTAGAATAGTCCGCCGGTACGCTTTCAGACAGTGCATACAAAAAGACACTGCGACTGTAAGCCAATTCTTACAGTCTCTCAGAATGGCGGCTATTCAATGCGAATTCGTCGACCTCGACGATTCCTTGGTTGAGCAGTTCATCCGCGGGGTTCGCGATCTCCGCCTGAAGCAGAGATTGCTCGCCCGGGCAGACATCACCCTACAGCAGGCGGTGGAAGAAGCTAGAGCTGCCGAGCTTTCTGAACAATCAACGGCTGACATGCACCGCTACCAACAACTGCTCGCTCCTCCACAGAGAACCTGCCTCATTGATGACATGCCTCATCTAGTCTGACTTTAGGCGTTTTATGATCACTCGAGCAGAGTTAAGCAAGGGTTAAAAGCCTAAAAATTCCTGACGTATGTGAGGCACGCCGTTCTCCTGCCTCCTCCTGTAGAGGGCACTTTTTAGAGGCTTTTTGAAACAGTTAAGCAGAGTCATCCACACGGTGACTCTGGCAGCAACTAGCTCAGCCTGACCTCATCTCTTGCCTTTTTCCTTTTACATTTTTTTTACTTTTCATGATGGCAGGCAAGAGCAGAATTGAAATCCTCTCTGAAACAGCTGGAAAAGGTATGTGAGTGGGTCGGAGGGAGGGGGAGGAATTCAAACTTCATCCTCAAGTGTAGATCCCTCCCCAAGTGTAGTTTGATTGCAGGCAGAGCCACGTTGCCTTTTCAAACACACACACACACACACACACACACACACACACACACAGCACTGGATAAAACTATATAAGCCCAGCTTCACTGATTACAAGTTTGAAAAGGCAACGTGGCTCAGCCTGCAATCAAAGGCTCGGATAGGGTCCTCTCGGGCTTCTCTGCCTCTTCTCTCACCCCAGCCTGCAAGCAGGAGGTGAGTGGGTGGGTGGGCTTTATTGCGTTTCAGGCATTTCCCACCCAGACAGCAGGCTGCATTTGCAATGGTGGAGGTGTTTGGGGAAGGCAGCAGGGGAATTGGGGGGGGGGTTTATGGCAGAGGAGCTGCATTGGAAAATATATCCAATCCAACTTCTGTGTTTATGTCTGTTTGAGAGAGGGGGAGGGAGGGAGGGAGGAAGGAGGGGGAGGGAGAAGAAAAAGAATGAAGGAAACTTTTTCGCAAAGGAGAAAAACAAATTGCCTGTCGCTTTAAATCGGAACTGAGCGTGCCTGGCTGTGGAATTCTGGGAGTTGAAGTCCACAAGTCTAAAAATTTTTTGAAACCCACCACTGTGTCAGTGCCTCACCAGCCATAAACCTCACCGCACGTCACTGCTACTAGCGTATTATGAATGAACTGATTGTAAATAATAGTCTTTATTATCATGATCTTGATTAACGGGTTAAAATAAATTCATATTCTGCGTCCGTAAATGTTCAGCTATGCGAAGACCAGGGGTGGGTTCCTACCAGTTCGCACCTATTCGGTAGAACCGGTTCGTCAAATCTACCGAACCGGTTAGAAGAGGTTCCACCAGTGGACCCGGAAAGCAGGCCACACCTACAGAAGAGGTTCCAAAAATTTTTGAAACCCACCACTGGTCCTTGGATATGATTATTCTACACTATCATGCTCCTATTTATAAAACTCAGTGCCTCTGTGAAAGGTAAGGATGACTACTGCGTTTGTGGTGCAATCAGAACATTGCGTGTGTTGAAGTTGTTTTAACGCAAACCAAAGATGCCTTTTAAAAAACAAGTTTACATCCTATTCTTATGCATGCCAGGGCTGTGTGTGAGGTAATTTAAGGTGGTTCTGACAAGTGTCGTTGGCATCTTCATATCCGGTCACATGGGCGGCAAGCCACTCCCATCCGGTCACATGGGCGGCAAGCCACTCCCATAAAGGAGGCCACACCCACAGAGTAGGTTCATACAATTTTTGAAACCCACCGCTGGCGAAGACATATACTATTTTTTACAGATGACACTTTTCCCCCCCCATTTGCAAGACTTACAGAGTGTGCTTTGACTTGTGAGGAAAAAAAGATGTACGCGTCGGTTTCCAAAGTCTGTTAAAATATTAATTACAATTCACGTGTGCCTGCCAAAGAGCAGCTGAACAAAGAGCTAGAACTTGGTCCCATGACTTCTGGCCACTCAACCCGTGTTTTAAGTACAAAGCTCAAACTCCTAGCTTGGAAACCAACGCAAGACACTCAGCCAGATCGTACGACTCTCTTTCCAACAAACGTCGAGTAGACACGGTTAAGATAGCAGCCAGCAACAGATTTTAAGAGTCAGAACTCCTTTTAAACTGCATGTTATGAACTGCAGTCATCCAAAACCTCAGCCTAGTAGTTCCCTTCTTCCAGAGACTCCCTAGAAACAGATAATAAAGAGCCAAGGTGGCGCAGTGGTTAAATGCAGCACTGCAGGCTACTGCTAGATCAGCAGGTCAGCGGTTCAAATCTCACCGGCTCAGGGTTGACTCAGCCCTCCATCCTTCCGAGGTGGGTAAAATGAGGACCCAGATTGTTGGGGGCAATATGCTGACTCTCTGTAAACCGCTTAGAGAGGGCTGAAAGCCCTATGAAGCGGTATATAAGTCTACTGCTATTGCTATTGCTATTGCTATAATTACAATCTGTTTACCTGCACTCAGGCTGAAACTCAAGCACACTCTTTAGCCTGTCTAGACATGGTTCTCCCCCCCCCCCCCAAAAAAAAAAACTTTGGCCACTTTAAAGTGTGTGGACTTCAACTCCCAGATTCCTCAGCCAGCATGTCTCCTCAGAAAGACAAAGGTTTCTGCGCCCAGGAATAATGGCCGGTGGTGTCAATCTCTGAAGGAGAATAGCTATATTTCTATGAGAATTTTCGGGAAGCAACGGTGAAACTCGGCAGTGCTTGCTTCTGACAATGTGTGTTTTATTTGTGAAAGACATTGAGCTTAAACAGTAACAGAGTTAGCAATAGCAATACCAGTTAGACTTATATACCGCTTCATAGGGCTTTCAGCCCTCTCTAAGCGGTTTACAGAGTCAGCATATTGCCCCCACAGTCTGGGTCCTCATTTCACCCACCTCGGAAGGATGGAAGGCTGAGTCAACCTTGAGTCGGTGAGATTAGAACCGCTGAACTTCAGATAACAGTCAGCTGAAGTGGCCTGCAGTACTGCACCCTAACCACTGCGCCACCTCGGCTCTGGAAGGTACGTTGGAGGCCATCTAGTCCAACCCCCTGCTCACGCAGGAGACTGTACTAGGGATTTGAACTGCCGAACTGCCAACCTTTCTGTCAGTGTCTTAGCCACTGAGCCACCTAGTCAGGCTAAAGAAAACACACTGCCCGTTCAAATTTAACCATTAGCTTTTTAAGTCCACTGTAACATGTTCTTGCAAGGAGGTGCTGTGGTTTGTATTGTTAGCAATGATGTCAAAGCTGAAGTTTGATAAGACAAATTGCAGTAAAACTTGAATTCCTTAGTCAGAGGCAGGAAGAGCCATCTGTTATCCTGTGTAGCAGATGATGCCAAAGTGTTGGAGATATCACTTCTTTTTCTCAGTTCAGAAACAATTGCTAGAATGGCTTAGAGCAGAACAATGTTCTTCCATCTCGGCAACTTCGTGATTTGTGAATTTCAGCTCCCACAATTCTCCGCCAGAGACCCAGACTGTTCTGACCCCCTCCTCCGTCTAGTAATGAAAGCCGAGACAAGCTTAACTAGAATGTGCTTTAATAGCAAGACCTAATAGCAAAATCTCAGTGGCTGAAAGCCAAGCAAACAAACAAATAAAGACCTTGGCAGCAGTGAGCAGGTCCAGTATCAGTGTTTTTCTATTCTCATTTAACTTGTCCTGTAATTAGAGGGCAATGAATTGCTATAACAGAAGTACTGTAGAAACATCTTTAGTGCAATAGGAATATTAGATATTTTAGAAGCTCTGAGGATGGTCACTCACAAAAGGCTCATTCAGCAGCCAAGGAAAGTGTCTATAGCCACAGTTAGTGTCATATGGCATCAAACATTTAAGCTCATAGCCCCAGCAGTGTGATGGAAACTTTTTCTATTTTTCATGGTTTTTGTACCTCGGGGATTGCCAAGTAACCATCCTCTGCTACCAAATGTGAAATACCCGTGGTTCGCCCATGAGGCCAATGTTGAGAAAAGACACGGACACGAGCTTTTCTCGGGATGGGACGACCCAGATTGGACCTGGGGAGCCCCTTTTATTGAGATAGGACAAAGGCAGGAGGAGCAATAGCATGTGATTAAAACAGCCTGTAAAACTACAATTGCTAATCTACTGCTCAGGGAAGTTCTGTCTATATATGGTCATATCCTGGACGCCATTGGGTAAGGCACATCTAGAGTGAACTATCAGGATGTTATGTTATGCACTATCAGGATATCAGGATGTTATGGTGTTTGTTTCCTGTGGTTCAGCGTGGCTGCGCATGCCCTGTTATGCACTGGGCCATGAGTGACCGCCACACCTACACAAGGAATTATATTACAACAGGGGATGTTAATTGACTTTGTTATAATAGAACATTGAAGATGGGCCAGGGGTGACAATATGCATGTATCTCAAATCGTTAACTTTGTAGTTAAACAGAATGTTGGGCTCAGCCTAATCAGCAAATCTGTTAACGCTTCCGTTATGTCATATCTTCAACAGGGGAAAGGAGCTAGCTTTGAAGATTAGTTTGCCCCACCGGGATCTGTTCCTCCAGCCCCATATGTGGCACATTACATGCTTCTGAACTGCCCGAGCAGGCCACTTATAATGAGACAGTGCCCTCAGGTCAATTTCGTTGGCACGGCTCTTAGTTGTGAGCAAATATGTACACACACCAAGAGCAAGAGGTGATAAAATCTTCCTGACATTTATGTCGGGGTGTGTTGTGAGAGGGAGTGGGGGGAGAGAGAAAGCGAGAGAGCAGACACTACTTAGTTTGCTACTGTACTACTGTAACGTGCTCTACATGGGGCTGCCCTTGAAGAGTATTCGGAGACTTCAGCTTGTCCAGAATGCAGCCGCGCGAGCGATTCTGGGTGCACCTCGGTACACCCACGTTACACCTATCCTCCGCGAGCTGCACTGGCTGCCCATTGGTCTTCGGACACGCTTCAAGGTGCTAGTCGTTACTTTTAAAGCCCTACATGGTATCGGACCTGGGCACTTGAGAGACCACTTCCTGCCAATGGCTCCACCACAAAACCGCGTTCGACTAAAGCGCGCTCGACGAAACCACGTAGCTGACATCATCACAGCGCAACAACAGCGCGGAGAAAAAAGCACGCTGTAAACGCTAAAGCTAAAATTAACCCCTAAACCTAATCCTAATCCTAACCCTAAACCTAACCCTTAACCTAACCCTAAACCTAACCCTAACCCTTAACCTAACCCTAAACCTAACCCTAATCCTTAACCTAACCCTAAACCTAACCCTTACCTTAACTTGAATCGGCTTGCTTTCAAAGTGCTATTTAAAGCACCCTTTTTTCTCCGCGCTCGCTGTTGTCACCCTGCTGATGACGTCAGCGACGCGGTTTAATCGGGCGCGCTTTAGTCGAGTGTGGTTTTGTCGTGTCATGCCTGCCAATTACCTCCCATAGACCTATTAGATCCCACAGACTAGGCCTCCTCCGAATTCCATCTGCCGGCCAGTGTCGGCTGGCAACTCCCCGGGGGAGGGCCTTCTCTGTGGCTGCTCCGGCCCTCTGGAACGATCTCCCCATTGAGATCCGGACCCTCACCACCCTTCCACAAAGCCATTAAGACCTGGCTGTTCCGGCAGGCCTGGGGCTGCTGAATCTCTCAGCCCCACTCGAGGGTATGACTGTTGTTTTTTACAATGTGTTTGTCTTTTTTATTTTTTATTTTGTACCCCCCCTTCAGGCGTGGGTTTCTCGCCCCGTTCCAACCGGTTCGGTTGGAACGGGGCCGGCGGCGTCCTCATGCACGCACGCGGTGCACGCATGCGTACTAGCTTCTGTGCGATGCTCCAGCTGCTCCTGGAGGATCGCGCAGGCGCTGTATGCGTCCTGCGCATGCGTGGAAGCGCAGAACTTGTCAAAACCGGGTAAGGGGCGTGGGCGGGCGGGCGGGCCCTTCGCCGTTCCCGGAAGTTACTTACTTCTGGGTTCGCCGACCAACCGGTTCGCGGGGACTGCCGCGAACCGGTTGAAACCCACCCCTGCCCCCCTTCCTTCTTTGATTGTTAGCCGCCCTGAGTCTCTTGGGAATAGGGCGGCATACAAACTGAATAAATCCAAATCCAATTCCTATAAAGGCAAATGTTTCCCCTGCCAGCTGTTTCTGATTCTAGGGGATGGCACTTATCTCACAGCTGAAGAGCCAGCGTTGCCCAAAGTTGTTTCCATGGCCATTTGGCTGCCATCATTATATTCCAAATGTGCATGGAACACTGTTACCTTCCCGCTGAAGTGGTATCTATCTACCTGCATTTATATGCTTTCAAACTCCTAGGTTAGCAGGACCTGGAGCAAGTAACGGAAGCTCACTCTGTCACCTGGTACTTGGTCTTGAACTGCCAACCTTTCAATCGTCAAGCCCAGTGTCTTAATAGCAATATCACTTAGACTTATATACTGCTTCATAGTACTTTACAGCCCTTTCTAAGTGGTTTATAGAATCAATATAGCAATAGCAGTTAGCAATAGCAGTTAGACTTATACACCGCTTCATAGGGCTTTCAGCCCTCTCTAAGCGGTTTACAGAGTCAGCATATCGCCCCCAACAACAACCCGGGTCCTCATTTCACCCACCTCGGAAGGATGGAAAGGGCGATATGCTGACTCTGTAAACCGCTTAGAGAGGGCTGAAAGCCCTATGAAGCGGTATATAAGTCTAACTGCTATTGCTATTGAATTGAATTCAACTCAAGTCACTTAAAAAAAAAGGCTTCTTTTCGATAGAAGTCAATCTCCAGGTTTACCTGAGCCCTGTCCGTCTTTAGATTGAAAGGCCACTGGATGGAGTATTGTCTTCTCTATGTACTTAATAGAAGCAACTCAATCTTTCCACCGTCCTGTAGTTTCCCCTTTTCCTTTCGCTTTGTGTAGGCACTTGGGGGGGGGGGGCACTAACTCTGTTTCCTAAAATCTATATATCCTTTCCTAAAATCTATGTAGCCAGCTCCATTTCTTTGTTTGTTTGTTTGTTTGTTTACCTCCCACATTTTTTTCTTTTTTAAAAAATAACTCAAGGCAGCAAACACACACAATATTCCTTCCGACTCCTATTTTCAATAGCAATAGCAGTTAGACTTATATACCGCTTCATAGGGCTTTCAGCCCTCTCTAAGCGGTTTACAGAGTCAGCATATTGCCCCCAACAACAATCCGGGTCCTCATTTCGCCCACCTCGGAAGGATGGAAGGCTGAGTCAACCCTGAGCCGGTGAGATTTGAACAGCCAAACTGCTGAACTGCAGTCAGCTGAAGTAGCCTGCAGTGCTGCATTTAACCACTGCGCCACTTGCCCTCAACAATCTGGGTCCTCATTTTACCGACCTTGGAAGGATGGAAGAAGAGGGGAGGGGAGGAGCGAGAAGAGAAAAAAACAAGAGTTGGAAGGGACTTTGGAGGTTTTCTAGTCCAACCCCCTGCTCAGGCAGGAAACCCTATACCACTTCCGACAAATGGTTGTCCAATGTTTTCTTAAAAACTTCCAATGTTGGAGCGTTCTTGACTTCTGGAGGCAAGTTGTCCCACGGATTAATTGTCCTGTCAGGAATTTTTTTTCTTAGTTCTAGGTTGCTTCTCTCTTTGATTGGTTTCCATCCATTGCTTCTTGTCCTGCCTTCATGTGCTTTGGATAATAGTTCGACTCCATCCTCTCTGTGGCAACCCCACCCCCAAGATATTGGAACATTGCTATCATGTTACCCCTAGTGCTTTTCTTCATTAAGCTAGACATACCCAATTCCAGCTACTGTTCTTTATGTTTTAGCCTCCAGTCTCCTAATCATCTTTGTTGCTTTTCTCTGCAATCTTTCCAGAGTCTCAACATCTTTTTTTACATCATGGCAATAAAAACTGGATGCAGTATTCCGAGTGTGGCCTTGCCGAGACATTATACTGTAAAGTGATATTAACACTTCACGAGACCTTGATTCTATCCCTCTGTTAATGCAGCCTAGAACTGTATTGGCTTTTTTGACAGCTGAGCGCACTGCTGGCTCAAATTTAAGTGATTGTCTACTAGGACACCAAGATCCTTCTCACAGTTATAGCAATAGCAGTTAGACTTATATACCGCTTCATAGGGCTTTCAGCCCTCTCTAAGCGGTTTACAGAGTCAGCATATCGCCCCCAACAATCCGGGTCCTCATTTTACCCACCTCGGAAGGATGGAAGGCTGAGTCAACCTTGAGCCGGTGAGATTTGAACCGCTGAACTGCAGATAACAGTCAGCTGAAGTGGCCTGCAGTACTGCACCCTAACCACTGCGACACCTCGGCTCGAGTTATACTGTTGAGTGAGGTACCGTTTATACTGTACCTGTGCATTTGATTTTTCTTACCTAAATGTAGAACCTTACTTTTTTTCACCATTGAATTTCATTTTGTTAGATAGCGCTCAATGCTCGATTCTTGTCAATATCCTTGTATGTAGTGTATTCTCATGTTATAGTTATATAAGGAGCCGAGGTGGCGCAGTGGTTAGGGTGCAGTACTGCAGGCCACTTCAGCTGACTGCTATCTGCAGTTCGGCGGTTCAAATCTCACCGGCTCAAGGTTGACTCAGCCTTCCATCCTTCCAAGGTGGGTGAAATGAGGACCCAGATTGTTGTTGGGGGCGATATGCTGACTCTGTAAACCGCTTAGAGAGGGCTGAAAGCCTTATGAAGCGGTATATAAGTCTAACTGCTATTGCTATATAGCATAGTTATATCGTGAAAAGTGAAATTAAATGAAATAGCCCTTAGCAATAGCACTTAGACTTATATACCACTTCACAGTGCTTTACAGCCCTCTACAAGCAGCTTATAGAGTCAGCATGTTGCCCCCATCAATTTGGGTCCTCATTTTACCTACCTCAGAAGGACGGAAGGCTGAGTCAACCTTGACCCTGGTGAGATTTGAACTGCCAAATTGCAGGTAGCCAGCAGCCAGCAGAGATAGCTTGCACTACTGTACTCTAACCAATGTGCCAGTGTGGCTCAATGGTACATTAGCTGTACTCTAGTACAGTGTTTTTCAACCTTGGCAACTTGAAGATGTCCGGACTTCAATTCCCAGAATTCCCCAGCCAGCATTCGCTGGCTGGGGAATTCTGGGAGTTGAAGTCCGGACATCTTCAAGTTGCCAAGGTTGAAAAACACTGCTCTAGTACATACTAACAAAAAGAAATGTAAATCTTACTTTAGCAAATGGTGGGAAACAGGATATAAATAGGGAAATGCAGAGGAGGTTTAATTTACAAATATGATATGCTGTGCAGTGAGGATCAGATCTGTTTCACAAGAGGAAAACATTACAAAAATGCTTTACTTGGGCCGGATACCAACATAAAGTTTTTCCTTCATTTGAAAATCACCCACACCCCATCTTGTTCTAATCAAAAGAATAATAATTTGTCCTATATTTACAAAGAGGTCTCTTTGTAAATGGAATAGAAAGAATTACACTAAACATATTTAATATCTGTTCCCATTATCTTCTTTTTTTGGCTTTTTAATAATTTTATCATTACTCAGAATACCTTCTTATTTTTTTAAAAATTGTGAAGTAGAAGTGAAGGAAAACAAGACTTCAGTATTAGATATCTGCGGGCATTGTTGCCTTTCCTTTCTTTGAGCAAACACCAGGGGTGGGTTTCAACCGGTTCGCGGCGGTCCCTGCGATCCGGTTGGTCGCCGAACCCGGAAGTAAG
The DNA here is from genome assembly GCF_051295495.1 of Thamnophis sirtalis. Classification (NCBI taxonomy): domain Eukaryota; kingdom Metazoa; phylum Chordata; class Lepidosauria; order Squamata; family Natricidae; genus Thamnophis; species Thamnophis sirtalis. The sequence goes on from NW_028261396.1 coordinate 2,258,110, forward strand.
TAACTTCCGGGAACGACGAAGGCCCCCCCCTGCGCCCGTGCGCGCGCTCCTTACCTGGTTTTGATGAATTCTGCGCTTCCACGCATGCGCAGGACGCATACAGCGCCTGCGCGATCCTCCAGGAGCAGCTGGAGCATCGCACAGATGCTAGTACGCATGTGTGCGCTGCACGCGTGCACGCACGCACCGCACGCATGCGCGAGGACGCCGCACACGTGCGCGAGGACGCCGCCGGCCTCGTTCCAACCGAACCGGTTGGAACGGGGTGAGAAACCCACCCCTGGCAAACACCCACCTCCCCTTATAACAAATACCAATCAAAGTTAACTGAATGGTTACAAATGGACATATAAAATTTAATCGCTCTTGCCTTACAGCAAATGTTCAATTACACAGACACATAAAAAGCAAACATGGGCAGAATCACTTCCATCGAACTCTACAAATATGGCTATGGTTAAAAGCCCCATGTCCCACAACATAAATCAACAGTTTAATTCATACATTACATATAAATATCACCATGAGTGCATTCATTCTTAATAGAGAAAAATCTTATATTTACTCAATTTTATCTGCAGCAAAACCTCATTTTTTTTTTTTTTACAAAAGACAAGAAATTGTCACGCACGTTTACAGACACAAAAATTACCTTGATATAACATCTTCCTTCCGACTCTGAATTATTAACGACAGCGTTTTCCTAAGCTGTTTCTAGTTTTCATCAACAAGATCTGTTTAATCTTTACTCTGTAAATACATGACTATTTACAGTTATTAAGAGTTTATTAAAGTTACTATATTTTTTCTTCTAGGAAGGATTCTCTTTGGGTTTGCTTCAGCATATACAATCTGTTCAACATTTCTCAGGAGTCTATTGCTATGCAATATACATAATACTAATAATAATTATAATAATTATAGTGGTAACAAGAACCACACACAATAGATAAAGGAATCAAATAACAAAGACCCTAAGCGTTCAAAATTCCAGGTGAAACTTTGTGTTTAGCCTATTGCAGAACTAACCTAACTAAGAGAACTAACTAAGAGCCGAGGGGGCGCAGTGGTTAAATGCAGCACTGCAGGCTACTTCAGCTGACTGCGGTTCTGCAGTTCGGCTGTTCAAATCTCACCGGCTCAGGGTTGACTCAGCCTTCCATCCTTCTGAGGTGGGTAAAATGAGGACCCGGATTGTTGTTGGGGGTGATATGCTGACTCTGTAAACCGCTTAGAGAGGGCTGAAAGCCCTATGAAGCGGTATATAAGTCTAACTATTGCTATTAACCTTCACAGCTTCATGCTGTTTAGTGGTATTGGACTGCAATTTAGCTAATATATCAGGATTTAGGAGGCTGGGGAAGGCTGCGAAAGGTTTATCGAATGCCATTTTGAAATAGGCATCATGTGGATGTTTGTTTTTTTTCCCCCTCTGCTACTATTAATGTTTATATTTGCTCAAAATATTTTTGGGGCCCATAAAAGACATTCCAAGTGATTAATAAAAATAATATACAAACCTAACCATATTAAATAAAGTAGAAATCTGACCGAAAGGAATCTGGACTAGGGTCGTGTGTATTACAGAGAGTGCAGGCGGGTTGTATGGAGAAAACGTATTTCAAAATAAACATGTAGCTCAAATAAAATTTTGGCAACCCAAAGAAATAGCAGGTAGTTTTATTGGCTAGTTGTAGGAGGTAATGCGTGTGTCCCCTGACTGGCTACATCACTTTCTCCTCAAAACGTATACTGAATTCACATCTGTGCAACTAGCACTGGTATTACAGCGTGGGTGGGCTCTATTAGGAATCCCATTATGCTGTCTGGCTCACATATTATTTTAAGTTATGTTTTTTTTTAATGGCCTTTTGTTGATTAGATCACAATCTTCTTAAAACTGCCATTTTGGGGGTTTGCACAGCTTGGAAATCCCTGCACAAAATAAACTACATAATGACTTAGCATATCGAATGGAACCAGGATTATTTCAGCTTGCAGAGCTTAAATTTTGGAAGCATCTGTTCTATCCCATAAACCTTGCAAATGTACTCTGGTTTATAATGGGAAAATGTTGAGAAAACAATCTCTGTTTCATGTATTAAAGTGGTAGACACCTACATTATGGAGCAAAGGAAAATAATGTTTGAAAATTGCACTGAGAACCGAAGCCCAAAAGCCACTAATACCAGTTCTGATGCTTAATGCTTCTTCAGTTATAATCACAGAGTACAAGTCTCACCTCAGACTCTAATAATAAAAAGAAATTAAATAAAGTATGTAAAATGTCCTTTTTACCTATTTTCCCTTACAGGAGATTGAATACGTGCAACAAAAATTTAATTTAGCACCAAGATTGCTTTTCTTAGTGATACATCTATATACATATAGCCTTTTCAGGTTGGCTTCACCATATGCTTGATGTTATGCGTGCAGATAGATATCTAATCCACTGTATATCCTGAATATTATATATAATATAATCTATGTAGATATCTAATCCACTGTATATCCTGAATATTATATATAATATAATCTATGTACACATTTACAACCCTTCAAAATACACCACCCTTATATACAGATATAGTTCATCAGTGGGATACACACAATTAAAAGTTCTTCATAAAGCAAGAAACAAGAAATTTGTCGCAGAAATTTATACTTATGCCCTGTAAACGTCACGATAATCCAGTTCTACACTTTTCTGAAACTCCTATAAGCACCAAAGGAGTTTGGAAGTTCTGAGCTGATAAATTTACACACATATTTTAATGGATAAGGGAATGTGTTGATAATATAACAAGTTCGTTTTAATTGTGCTTTGGTTACGTATGCAAATTTCATTTTTTTTAAAAAAATAAAACCGACGTCTGTTCTTCTGTTTCAAGTGCAATGTTGCAGCCAAAGGGCCTGATTTATCAATTGGCCATTCTTATTTTTTTAAAAACAAAACTAGGTTCTTTGGAAGAATAAAATGACTTCTTCCTTAAAAACACATTTGGATCCTGAGGACAAAAAGCAAGCGAGGTTTTGTATTTAGAGCCTTCACTGAAAGATCCCACAAGGATCCCAACAAATTAGGTTTCAGATTTCAGTAAGGGTGAGTTTATAAGATCCGGCGGCTTCTTCTATCTGTAACTGGAAGGTGTCTTCATTGGAATAATGCTTCACAATATTATCATCCATATTCACTAAAATACTAAGAAAAAAAAAGGGGGTATTAAGAACAGGACATATCATAGTGGAACCAAAAACTGTCAGGAACAAAGTAACGAACAAGTTAGCATCTTTGGATATTCTGGTTAGCCTAGCAAAATGGCACACTCTTCTCAATGAGGAAATTATATTAAGCATAGAGACTGTACTTCATGCTTTCCACTTAATTTTTTTAAAAAAACCTGACACTATGGACTAGTTTCTAAGCAAGCAACGGAGGAAATTGAATCAGTCCAAGGCAGTACAAGTGTTCAGGCCTGCAATTATATTCCTTTCAGAATTTTGGCCTGCCACACTCTCTCTGATTTCATTATGCTGTTTCATTAGTATAGTTGGTGGGAGGGGGGAATAGACAGGAGTAGGATTGTGGAATGTATTGTTTTTCATTCTTCTCCAGAAGACCAAGGTCATCTTTTGTCTCCGCACTTTTACACCTGACCGGAAGCAGCTGGGTGTGGATGCCAGCGTGGAAGAAGAAGATTGGACCATGTGATGGATTGTGGGTGTGGGGACAAGATCATGAACTTTTAACTGGGTGGGATTCTGATGTCATCTCCAGAATTGGGATTAACACAGATATGCTAAGATGTCTGCTTTATTAAATTGGAACTTTAAGGATCGCTTTGCCTTGGACTCTGATTTAATTCTACATGATTCTTAGAATGCTGACATCAACATTAAATTGATAAGAAAAATTGTAGGAAATTATAAAACTGCTACCTGTTACCAGATGTAACAGATAAACTTGAGGCTGGGACGACAAACAAAGTAAGATCTGTGGTTGCAGGGGGGGAATAGACAGGAGTAGGATTGTGGAATGTATTGTTTTTCATTCTTCTCCAGAAGACCAAGGTCATCTTTTGTCTCCGCACTTTTACACCTGACCGGAAGCAGCTGGGTGTGGATGCCAGCGTGGAAGAAGAAGATTGGACCATGTGATGGATTGTGGGTATGGGGACAAGATCGTGAACTTTTAACTGGGTGGAATTCTGGTGTAATTTCCAGAATTGGGATTAATGTGCTAAGATGTCTGCTTTATTAAATTGGAACTTTAAGGATCGTTTTGCCTTGGACTCTGATTTAATTCTACATGATACTTGGAACGCTGACAACAAGCCTATTAGCAAGAAACATTGAAAACACTAAGACATTAAGGAAAATGTCATAACTTCTATAGGTATCAACCTTTTTTTTCTTTTGCAGCCTATCCTGTTTTAATTCACTGTAAATAAAAAAGGTCATTTACATAGTATAAACAAACTTAACTTCTGCTCAAAGATCTCTTAAAAATGTAACTTTGAGAAGTCCAATAGAAAAGTTTAATAAATGTCCACACGGCATCCATTTCCTAGGAATTCCAGGGCATTTGCAAACATAATGCGGATTTTGAAAATGAAAAGCGTTGCCAGTTGCTCTGCAGTTGAGAATAAATATGGCATTGGCAGTCGATACAGAAGCCAAGTATAGGTAGCTTTCTATGAAACTTCATGGCAATTGTTAGGAAAAAAAATACTAAAAGATTATTAGATCTTATTAGATTATTAGTGCAGCATCCCCATGGTCATGTGATCAATATTCAGATGCTTGGCAACTGGCTCATATTGTGACAGTTGCAGTGTCCTGGGGGGTTATGTGATTATCTTTTGCAACTTTCTGATAAGCAAAGTCAATTCACAGCAGAGGTGGGTTCCTACCAGTTCGCACCTATTCGGTAGAACCGGTTAGAAGAGGTTCCACCAGTGGACCCGGAAAGCAGGCCACACCTACAGAAGAGGTTCCGAAAATATTTGAAACCTACCACTGGTCCTTGGATAGGATTATTCTACATTATCATGCTCCTATTTATAAAACTCAGTGCCTCTGTGAAAGGTAAGGATGACTACTGCGTTTGTGGTGCAATCAGAACATTGCGGGTGTTGAAGTTGTTTTAACGCAAACCAAAGATGCCTTTTAAAAAACAAGTTTACATCCTATTCTTATGCATGCCAGTGCTGTGTGTGAGGTAATTTAAGGTGGTTCTGACAAGGGTCGTCGGCATCTTCATATCCGGTCACATGGGCGGCAAGCCACTCCCATCCGGTCACATGGGTGGCAAGCCACTCCCACAAAGGAGGCCACACCCACAGAGTAGGTGCGAACAATTTTTGAAACTCACCACTGATTCACAGTATGTACAATCTGAATTTAAAGACAAAACTCCCAGTTTGCTGAACAAATAATTATGGTCTGGATAATATGACAGAAGATGTCAGCTGCTGCCCCCCTTCTGGTTCAAGGGAAATGGAGAAAACACAGATTGAGTGAAGGGAGAAGTTGGCTGTATGCAAGATGAAAAGGATAAAAAAAACTGCCCACCAATTAAGAAATGTTAATTTGGGTATACTCACCCCTTTTTACATTTCTTGAAGACTTTTCCTATTTTGTCCAAGGGAACATCATATTTGTCAGATATCTAAATATAAAAAAATCAAATAGATAAAATTAAAACTTTGAACCCCAGAAGGGAAAATACTTTTATACAATACACAACATCAGAATTACTTGCTAATACCTATAACAAAAGATACATTAGAACTGAAATCATGATTTAAATTTCCATCACATACAGCAAAAAAAGAGCATGATATAAATATACTTATATTTATACTTATAAGCATATAAATATGCTTATATGATTTCATTGACTGTTTTTATTTATTTCTATTTGAATATCAGCCCCTGCTGCCTTCCGATCCGAGCCTTTGATTGCAGGTGGAGCCACGTTCCCTTTTCAAACTTGTAATCAGTGAAGCTGGGCTTATATACTTTTATCCAGGTTTGTGCATGTGTGTGTGCATGTGTGTGTGTGTCTGTGTGTGTGTGTGTCTGTGTGTGTGTGTGTGTAAAAAGGCAACGTAGCTCTGCATGCAATCACATACCCTTTCCAGCTGTTTCAGAGAGGATTTCAACTCTGCTCTTGCCTGCCATCATGAAAAGAAAAAAAAATGTAAAAGGCAAAAGGCAAGAGATGAGGTCAGGCTGAGCTAGTTGCTGCCAGAGTCACCGTGTGGATGACTCTGCTTAACTGTTTAAAAAAGCCTCTAAAATAACGCCCTCTACAGGAGGAGGCAGGAGAACGACGTGCCTCCTTAGGTCAGGAATTTTTCAGCTTTTAACCCTTGCTTAGCTCTGCTCGAGTGATGATAAAGTCAGACTAGATGAGGCACCTCGTTCTCCTGCCTCCTCCTCTAGTTTTTTAGAGGCTTTTTTAAACAGTTAAGCACTAAGCAGAGTCATCCATTGTGACTCTGGCAGCAACTAGCTCAGCCTTTTTCCTTTTACATTTGTTTTCTTTTCATGATGACAGTGGTGAGGCTCTGCCTCCCCTGACTGCACGTCCCTGTCTGAGATAGGTTGGGCTGAGAGAGAATGATTAGCCCAGCCAACATCACACCACAGGCTGTCATGCGATCATTTTGGCTTTGTGAATTCATTCTTATTAGAACAGAAATCTAGAACAGAGGAATGGTTGTACCTATGCAGAGGTGGGTTCCTACCAGTTCGCACCTATTCGGTAGAACCGGTTCGTCAAATCTACCGAGCCGGTTAGAAAAGGTTCCACCAGTGGACCCGGAAAGCAGGCCACACCTACAGAAGAGGTTCCAAAACTTTTTGAAACCCACCACTGGTCCTTGGATATGATTATTCTACACTATCCTGCTCCTATTTATAAAACTCAGGGCTTCTGTGAAAGGTAAGGATGACTCTTGCGTTTGTGGTGCAATCAGAACATTGCGTGTGTTGAAGTTGTTTTAACGCAAACCAAAGGTGCCTTTTAAAAAACAAGTTTCCATCCTATTCTTATGCATCCCAGTGCTGTGTGGGAGGTGATTTAAGGTGGTTCTGACAAGTGTCGTCGGCATCTTCATATCCGGTCACATGGGCGGCAAGCCACTCCCATCTGGTCACATGGGCGGCAAGCCACTCCCACAAAGGAGGCCACACCCACAGAGTAGGTTTGAACAGTTTTTGAAACCCACCACTGTACCTATGCCTTATCAGGTCGCGCATCAAATCAGCCTACGTTTAACAATGTCTAGTTTATAATCATAGTTCCAGATTCTGGTTTCCTCACTGATCGCTTAATCATGGCTCCCGAAGTCAAAGAACAGCTTGAATTGAGCACATTTATTTAGCCGCAATTTAGGTGTGATATCTGAACTGAGTTAATCTCTGATGTATACTGTTGAATTTCTCAGTAATCGTGCACAATTCCCATAACTTGTGGGTTGTTTTCCAAACATTTTGTTACCCAGGCTAGGTAACATATTTAGCAGGATTTAGAGGATGTCAATGTCGACGTTCTTCTGCTTATAAGGGTTGTGATCAGTAGATCTTGTGATAATGAGGACACATCAGGGGAGGGTCATATCAGGGGAGGGTTTTTGATGGGGCAGCTGTGGATTGGGTCAAGTGAGGGCCTTGTGATGGGGAGGTCAGGTCAGGTGAGGGTCATTGGAAGGTGAAGTGCTGGTTGGGTTGGTGCTTGCGCGGGTTGGTTGAGGGCCAGTGCTATCTCTGGTTGGCTGTGCGGTTGATTTGAATTCTGAGGGATTCGTAGGCTGGTTTTAGGTTGATGTTGACTGCTGACTCTCTGTAAACCGCTTAGAGAGGCCTGAAAGGCCTATGAAGCGGTATATAAGTCTACTGCTATTGCTATAAAAGTCTACTGCTATTGATGTGTCTGTTGATGGAACAGTGAAAGTAGCCCAATTAAAGCTTTTCTTATATATATTTCTTATATATATATCAGGGTTAGGGTTAGGGTTAAGGTTAGCCATTAATTTAATTTTCAGTTTTTCGTGATTCTTTTTTTTAACAGTAGAATTTACATAATACCTATGCAAAAAAATGTCTTCATCCAGTTTAGCAGCATGGGATAGAGATAAAAGAGAGAGAAATACAATTTATACTTTTAAAAAAATGTGTTATTATGAACAAATTTACAATGCATTTTTCTTCATAACGAATGCTAAATTTGGTGTGGAGAGAGCTACATTTCCAAAACTTGCTGTTGAAGAAGTTGCTTGCCAAATAGAATTCATTTTATAAGGAAAGGGGAAATTCAGACAACTAAATTTTCTCCAAACAAAAGAGACTTCTTGGATGATCGATATAATAGAAATCTGTAAGTTTTCTGAAAATTACACTAGTGCCCTGCCCTCCTCTCAGAGGGATGTGCAGGCAGTGGCGTATTAACCATTCAGAAGACTAAGCATGTGCTTAGGGCACCAGGCCCAAGGGGGCACCACAAAGCTGACAAAGAAAGAAAAAATAATAATGAACATTTGTACAGTGTGCACAAAGGAGGGGGCACCAAGATTTGTCTGCGCTTAAGGCACCAGTGAGCCTTAATCCACCACAGTGTGCAGGTTGAGGAAGATAAAGTTGGTGTAAACCACTGTACATTACCATTTGTAATCACATCCATGCAGAGGTGGGTTCCTACCAGTTCGCACCGGTTCAATAGAACCGGTTCGTCAAATCTACCAAACCGATTAGAAGAGGTTCCACCAGTGGACCCGGAAAGCAGGCCACACCTATAGAAGAGGTTCCAAATTTTTTTGAAACCCACCACTGCATTCATATCACATACTGGCCATCCATAAGATACTAGTGGTCAGGTTCCAGTTTATCCCAAGCATGCTATTATACGTTTCCATGCAAGATAGGATGTCTCAGAAATAATACTGTTGCTTGAATTCCAGCAACTAGAAGGTACATGCTCTATGCCAGTGTTTTTCAACCTTGGCAACTTGAAGATGTCCGGACTTCAACTCCCAGAATTCCCCAGCCAGCGAATGCTGGCTGGGGAATTCTGGGAGTTGAAGTCCGGACATCTTCAAGTTGCCAAGGTTGAGAAACACTGCTCTATGCTAATTCAGAATAAGGATGTAAGTCCATTTTTTTTGTAATAATTCAAGCACTTGGAATCCTACACTTAGACAGCGCACAGTCGCTATTTAGATTAAGTACAAAGAAGAAGATATGTAGGTTACTCCATTTTTTTTTCCTTACAGTATGATAAATAAAGATCCTTACAACTTACAGCTTCCATAAGACCTTTCAGAGACGGAACTTTAAGCATAAGTGCATCAAATACTTCTTCTGATTCTTTCCGGACATACAACAACACTAAAAGAAAGGTGATAAAAGAAAAATATATATATATATAAACAGTGTTTTCCCTCTTTGCCAAAAGCAAGTGACAAAACGTGAAACAAGTAATTTAGCTTGGGGTGACTTAGAAATAGAAACTTAAAACTTAAAACTTAAACTTAATAGCACTTTTAATATTTCACTGGCCTTATTTTGCTTCGACAAAGCAAGGCAAAATATATGCACACCTTTTCCCAATGTTTAGTTAACACCAGGGGTGGGTTTCTCGCCCCGTTCCAACCAGTTCGGTTGGAACGGGGCCGGAGGCGTCCTCGTGCACGTGCGCAGCGCACGCATGCGTACTAGTGTCTGTGCGATGCTCCAGCTGCTCCTGGAGGATCGCGCAGGCGCTGTATGCGTCCTGCGCATGCGTGGAAGCGCAGAACTCGTCAAAACCAGGTAAGGAGCGCGGGCGGGGGGCTGGGCCCTTCGCCGTTCCCGGAAGTTACTTACTTCTGGGTTCGCCGACCAACCGGTTCGCAGGGACCGCCGCGAACTGGTTGAAACCCACCCCTGGTTAACACACTCCAGATTATGTCACCAACGGTATAGGACAGTATAGCATAGTTTGGCCTCTAGTTCCCTATAAATTAACCTTCTCTGCTGCTGGCATCAGGTAGAACTTTTGGAAAGCTATACCCTGGCCAGGTTTCCAAATTTGTTCTGAACAATGAGCCAATTAACACCTTGGTACTTGATATTTTTTTTCTTCCTTCAGTTTGTTCAATGGATCCTCAAATATATTGGACGGAATTGATTGTGCAAAGGAAGATGGGATTTAGAAGTCAAGCCACTGCTATATTTCTTTAAAAAAACAAATAAACTAAAAATACATAGAGGATTGTGAAGGAAAGTTCAATGCTTCCGACTTATTGCTATGCATCTCCCCATTATTAATATATTACATGCCTTTTAAAATTGTCTAGACCAATTAAGGACTTTTTGTTATCACGGAATAAACTGTAGAGATTAAAACACATTACTGATCTTAAACTAATAATGTAGATGTAAATATTTTTTAAGTTTTTTGGGGGGAAACTTAAACTACTTATTTGCAAAATAAAATATGTGTAAAAAAACAGTAATGCCTATATAGTAATCTAGGATAGAGTTGAATCTTCTAACAATCAGAAGTTCCACTAAATTAAGCCAGTTAGGCACAATAATCCTGTATCTACATTTTTTCCCTTTCTGTCAGATTAGACTTGCAATTCAGCAACAGAGGGGGAAGAGTCCCTGCAGAATATTATCAAGCTTTTTTGAGGGAGAGTCAGGATTTGTACTCTTGCTCCATTAGCACATGAATCATGTGGTAGCTAAGAGCCGAGGTGGCGCAGTGGTTAGGGGTGCAGCACTGCAGGCCACTTCAGCTGACTGTTATCTGCAGTTCAGCGGTTCTAATCTCACCGGCTCAAGGTTGACTCAGCCTTCCATCCTTCCGAGGTGGGTGAAATGAGGACCCAGACTGTGGGGGCGATACGCTGACTCTATAAACCGCTTAGAGAGGGCTGAAAGCCCTATGAAGCGCTATATAAGTCTAACTGCTATTGCTGTTGATGTAAGCCAGAGTGGAGTGCAGTGGTTAGGGTGCAGTACTGCAGGCCACTTCAGCTGACTGTTATCTGCAGTTCGGCGGTTCTAATCTCACCGGCTCAAGGTTGACTCAGCCTTCCATCCTTCCGAGGTGGGTGAAATGAGGACCCAGACTGTGGGGGCGATACGCTGACTCTATAAACCGCTTAGAGAGGGCCGAAAGCCCTATGAAGCGGTATATAAGTCTAACTGCTAGTACAGGAGTCTCCAACCATGGCAACTTTAAGCCTGGCGGACTTCAATTCTGGGAGTTGACGTCCGCCAGCCTTAAAGTTGCCAAGGTTGGAGACCCCTGTGCTAGAAGACTGTCTAAAGAGGTTTAACATAGAAGGGACTCTACAATTCTGCTTCTGTAGTTCAGGTTGTATTCTGAAGAAATACAACCGTTAATTAGCACACGTGACTAAGAATATAATCTGCTTTACGCTGAATTAAACCATTGGCCATCTAGTCCAGTGTTTTTTCAACCTTGGCAACTTCAAGATGCGTGGACTTCAACTCCACAGAATTTCCCAGGTGGCATGCTAGCTAGGGCAGTGTTTCTCAACCTTGGCAACTTTAAATCCTGTAGACTTCAACTCCCAGAATCCCCCAGCCAGCATAGTCCACAGGATTAAAGTCGCCAAGGTTGAGAAACACTGAGCTAGGGAATTCTGGGAATTGAAGTCCATACATCTTAAAGTCAACGAGGTTGAAAAAATACTGCTAGAGCCGAATACAATATTGCCTAATCCGACAGTTTGCCAAGTATTTTTTAAAAAAAGCTTTTCCAGCCTTACCAGGAAATACTGTGGAGTTTTCTCCTTTTGTAAACACCAGTTCCTAGATACTCAGTAAACTAGAATGCTATCAGAGTTTTGTTTCCTAACAGTTCTTTTTTTTTATTATTAAATGTTTTTTTTAGTTTTAGTTTAAAACTGGTACAACATCTTTCTTAATATATCAATCGATTACAGATAATATTGGGAAAATGTTAGGATATATGATATAATTGAATATTATGGATGTTTAGTTAAAATAGAATATGAGGATTTGATGATAATAGAGGATTTTACAAATAAGTAAATGAACTGCCAGCATGTGTTATGGACTAATTCCTTAGCATAACTAAGGATGAAGGATGTTTAAATAATTATAATAATTAAAACCGGAGGTATAATGATGTTGATATGGCAAATATTCGAGTTAAGATACTTGAATTAATAGGAGTCAATGGAAGAGAAGCACCAAAACATGTTGTAACCAGTTGATATACTTCTTATTTTTTCATAATAGACACCTGTGTTTTGTTTTGTTTTTCTGATTGTTGTTTTTGTCTTTTTCTGTATTATCTGTTTCCTAACAGTTCTTGTATCTTATTCTGAAAAAACTGATGAGACTAAGCTCACTTAAAGCCAGGAAGTCCAACATAATATATTGGTTGTCCTCGGTTTACTTCTCCTGAACAACTGATATCAAAGTCCTCTTAGATTATGTGCCACTGTTATATTAACAACATGTCAATCGAGGCTGAGTTCAAAACTCCAAAGTGAGTCAGAAAGAAAAAATCCTTGAAGCCAAGGAGCTTAAAAATGAACCCCCAAGGAGAAACGAAGTCTGAAAGAACACAGATAAGATTCTTGAATTCTCGACAGAAACCAACTGACTCATTTTGTCACTTACACCAAAGTAGAAAAACAAGCCAACGGACTGACTGTATTTGCCCTGTTGAAAAGTCACATGGAAAAAAATGTGACATATTTCTTGACTTAGTTGCTTTTCGACTTTGGACTTGACTCCCAAGTAGACACTATTCAGACCAGGTCTGATTTCTCACGAGTGCCGAGGTCGATGAGCTCTTCTGTAAAACATTACAGGAACTCCAGCTCCATTCTTTCTCATCTTCCTTCCTAGCTAGTTAATCAAATGATCCCTTTCATAAGAGGATAATTTTAATTAAGGCCACTCCACGTGTATCTTGTGTCTACATATTCATTTCCTATTGCAATAGCAATAGCAGTTAGACTTGTATACCGCTTCATAGGGCTTTCAGCCCTCTCTAAGCGGTTTACGGAGTCAGCATATCGCCCCCACAGTCTGGGTCCTCATTTCACCCACCTCGGAAGGATGGACGGCTGAGTCAACCCTGAGCCGGTGAGATTTGAACCGCTGAACTGCAGATAGCAGTCAGCTGAAGTGGCCTGCAGTACTGCACCCTAACCACCGCGCCACCTCGGCTCTTATCAGGAAAGGAGTAGAAAAAAATATCAGCTTTGGGACCAGTGGTGGGTTTCTTGTTCCGTTCCAACCGTACAGGTTGGAACGGGGCCGGCGGTGTTCTCGTGCACGCGCGCAGTTCACGCATGCATCTTAGTGCCTGCGCGATGCTCCAGCTGCTTGCAGAGAATCATGCAGGCGTTGTATGTGCCATGCGCCTGCGTGGAAGCGCAGAAGCCTTCAAAGACCGGTAAGGAGCGGGGGGCGAGCGGTTGGGCCCTTCGCCGTTCCCGGAAGTTACTTACCTCCGGGTTCACCGACCAACCGGTCCGCGCGGACTGCTGCGGACCGGTTGAAACCCACCCCTGTTTGGGACGCTTCTAGGCAATCTGGATATATTTATTTATTAGCTGTATCTTCTACAACAGTGTTTCCCAAACTTGGCAACTTTAAGACTTGTGGACTTCAACTCCCAGAATTCTCCAGCTAGCTCTTCTGGCTGGAGAACTCTGGGAGTTGAAGTCCACAAGTCTTAAAGTTGCCAAGTTTGGGAAACACTGTTCTACAACTATTTGGGAATTCCAGGTTGAGTATATATTCCTCCTCTCCTATTTTTTTTCCTACATTAAACTTATGAGGTAGAATAGGACTAAAAGAGATTCAGTGAGTTTCTGTAATTGAAGTGGACTTGACCTAGTTCTCTCGACCCTTAATCTAATGTATTAACTACAACAGCATAATAGCTGTATGCAGTGAAGAGGTTTTTCCCCATAAAATAAGGCAAAATACCTCTTGTAGCACCAATTTCCCAGCGATACTGTTTTTTTAAAATACTATGAAATCCTTGTTTAAAACTTGCAGGCTGGAGGCCCTCTGAAGAAGACTTGATTCCTCTTTGGCATAGTTAAGGTTGAAGGATGTTTAAATAATTGTAGTTAACTAAAAGTGGAGGTATAATGATGTCAATATGGTAAACATTTGAGTTAAGATATTTGAATTAATATGAATTAATGGAAGAGATGCACCAAAACATGTTGTAACCAGCTGATATACTTTTTTTTTAAATAATATATACCTGTATTCTTTTTTTTTTCTTCCCTGCCTTGTCTTTTGTTCTTTTTTCTTTTTTTTTCTTTTTCTTTTTTTTTGATTTTTTCTTTTCCCACTGGTGTGGGCATGTATTGTTTAAGAGTATTATTATTATTAATATTTTTAAATAATAACTACAGTTAAATGAAAATGGATATATGATGATGGTGATATGTATGAATATCTGAGTTAAAATGCCTGAGTTAACATGAGTTATGTTTGTTGATTGTGGAGGAGATGTACAAAAGTTTATTTGTGACCGACTGATACACTTTCTATAGCATGTAAAGAAAGATGTTGTACTTGTTTTAAATTAAAATTAAAAAAAAATTTTAATTAAAAAAAAAAGAAGACTTGATTCATTGCACCATACTTAGCACATCACAGAGACAGGATTTGGCTCCAATGGCTATAATTAGCTTGCCCCTTGCCTCTTGTAGAAGCTGTGTAAGTCCAGCTGGACCAACCAGTTCAATGTCATGCATAAGCAAAGTTCTAACAAGAGAGAGGTTGGTCCAGCTTGATGATTTTTTTAAAATTGATGATTTAGTCATCAACTGGCTTGGTGTTGGGAGATGTGTCAAGAAGATGGGGGGGAAATGAGGAATGGAACATGACTGGGAGGAAATATTTTTTGTAAATAACTGGCAGGGGGCAAAATGGTGGGAAGCTGCTACTTGGCCATTGCAGTGGAAAGATGCCTTTCTTTCAGGTTGCAGTCTAACCATGACAATCAAGAAAGCAATGAAGGTAGTTCATTGTTCGCTCATGAAGCCAATGTTGAGAAAAGACACGGACACGATCTTTCTCGGGATGAAGCGACCAAGATTGGAGGTCTGGGAGCCCCTTTTATTGAGATAGGACAAAGGCAGGAGGAGCAATCGGCATGTGATTTAAGACAGCCTGTCAAACTACAATTGCTAATCTACTGCTCAGGGAAGTTCTGTCTATATATGGTCAAATCCTGGGCGTCATTGGTAAGGCACATCTAGAGTGAAGTATCAGGATGTTATGTTATGAACTATCAGGATGTTATGGAGTACTATCAGGATGTTATGTTCTTTAGGAGTTTGTTCTTTCCTATGTGGTTCAGCGTGGCTGCGCATGCCCTGTTATGCGCTAGGCCATGGGTGACCCACACCTACACAAAGAGTTATATTACAACATCCTCTGACCTGTTGTTTTTTTTTTTACTGGCAGATGAGTTGCTCCCCTGTTTCCCTGAAAACAAGACCTCCCCAGATAATATGCCCAACAAGGCTTTTGCAAGCATGCGCTAAAATAAGCCCTCCCTCCCCAAAAATATTGCAACATAGCAGCAGCCATGAGGTGACCGTGCTAGCAGCCTCCTGCACCTCAAAAATAATAAGACCTCCCCGAAAATAAGGCCAAACGCTTATTTCAGGGGTCAAAAGAGGGAAACACAGTATTATAACATCTATTACCTTATCTTGAATTAAAACATGGAGCTGGCAAGTGGCAGAGGCCTGGCTAACAGCTCTCCAAGCTATTGCCTGAGTTAAATTATGATGCAGCAGGCTATAGGCGGCAAGCATAAGTCTACAGGACTTATCTCTTATTGATCCAAAGCTTTATCCAACACTCTACCAATTCTGGGTGCTTATTTCTCTGTTTGAATGACTCAGGAAGTGTAGAGACAATAATAGTCACAAAAGCTTCTGCTCCTGAACAATTTGTGGTGATCTTTGGCTTAGCAGTGGGCAGCCCCAGATGTCTTTTTTTGTGGGGTGGGGTGGGGGACTTCCATTCCAGGCTGAGATCGCACAGACATTACATAAGCATTACAAAAGATTTGTACCAAATGATCCTCGCTGATATTGGCTGTTAATTGCCAATGAGGCACTTACATTTAAGATTTTGGTATTGTCCATTGTAATACAGTCCTGAATATCTTTGGGCCTGTCTTATCCCACCAGGAACCTGCTTAATTGTTTAGTAGATTATGAAGATTTATTTATTAAACAAATTTATATAGCTGCTCACAAGCGGTTGACTCAAGGTGGCTTAGAGTATTAAAAGAAGACCACTCTGCCAGAAGCTCAGCTATCTAATACATGAGAGAAGGACTCCTCTGATACCCCGTGACCCGACAAAAGGGCGAACGTCAAAACAGCGCCCGACTAAACCGCATCGCTAAAACCGCGACGTCATCAACGCGGCAAGAACAGCGCGGAGACCGAAGGGCACTTTACAATAGCGCGGAGACAGAAAGCCGATTTAACTTAAGGTAAGGGTTAGGTTTAGGGTTAGGGTTAGGTTCAGGGTTAGGTTCAGGGTTAGGTTCAGGGTTAGGTTTAGGGTTAGGTTTAGGGTTAGGTTTAGGGTTAGGTTTAGCGTTACGTTTAGGGTAAGGGATTAGGTTTAGGTTTAGGTTTAGGTTTAGGGTTAGGTTTAGGGTTAGGTTTAGCGTTACGTTTAGGGTAAGGGATTAGGTTTAGGTTTAGGGTTAGGTTTAGCGTTAGGAATAGCGTTACGTTTAGGGTAAGGGATTAGGTTTAGGGTTAGGTTTAGTTTTACAGCATGCTTCTGTCTCTGCGCTGTTGTCGGCGCGATTCAGTGCTCATTAGTCAGAGCGCTTTAGAACACACGGTTTTATCACCGCGGTTTAGTCAGGCACGGTTTTGTCGTTCGCCCTTTTGTCGGTGAACCCTGATCCCCAATTACGGGTAGGAGATGCCTTTAGTCCACACTCTCCCAGTAATTAAAAAAAGTGCCCAAAATACAATTCTCTGGACAAACTGAATGATTGCACTGATTTTGTCTCAATTTTATGATTCTGTTTTGTATTTCGTATTTGTTTTCCTATGGTAAGCTGACTTGAATGCTTACTAAAAGCATAAAGACGAAATATAAATTCAACAACAACTAAAATCCCTTGAGGGATGGATTACCTCTTTTTGGTTCTTCTATCCGGGACATCTTAATTGGACTAGCAGCAAATTCATCTTCATTTATATAAGCCCCTCTCTTCATGGTAGACCTAAAAGGAAAATCAGCTAATCAATCCATTTTGGCATTACTTGCAATCACCAGGCAGAGGATTGTCCCTAAATATTTCAAAGCATTGAAGAGAAATGAACTGAGACTATACAATTGCAAGATCTACTAGTTAAGCCCCTGGTTAAGATGTTAATAGTCAATATAATCAAGAAACAATATGTTTAACACACTTCTGTAATCATTAGAAGGGCCTTCATTCCAATTACCTTCCATAGACCTGTTAGATCTCACAGGGTCGGCCTCCTCCGGGTTCCGTCCACCAGCCAATGCCATGTGGCTACTACCCGGGGGAGGGCCTTCTCTGTAGCAGCTCCGGCCCTTTGGAACGAACCCCCTGCGGAGATCCGGACCCTCACCTCTCTCCAGGCCTTCCGGAAAGCCGTCAAAACCTGGCTGTGCCGGCAGGCCTGGGGTCGATGAGTTCCCCTCCCCTCTCGACTGGTATGGCTGTGTGATTTTCGTGTATTTTAATTATGTGTACTGTTGTTTATGTTCCCTTTCCCCTTTGAGTTGTTCGCTGCCCTGAGTCCCTCCTGGAGAAGGGCGGCATACAAATAAACCAAAACTAAACTAAACTATTGTAAGGGTCCTGAAATTAGACAATCACATTATGTCAGTATGATTTCATAATTAACTAGAAAGCGGAGAACCAGGTTACAGTGCAGCATCAGCCATGCAAACTCACTGGGTGACTTTAAGCCATTCACTATCTCTTAGATCATCCTTGGGCATGTAAAGGAAAGGCATGATATAACTGCAATAAATAAAAACAGGCTCATAATGTTGGCATTGCAGAAAAGGAAAATACATTTTTTCATATGCCTACTTTCCTTATATGGAGTTCAGGTTTGTGGTCAATTTACCCAATTAGAGAAACATAGCAATAGCAATAGCAGTAGACTTATATACCGCTTCATAGGGCTTTCAGCCCTCTCTAAGCGGTTTACAGAGAGTCAGCATATTGCCCCCAACAATCTGGGTCCTCATTTTACCCACCTCGGAAGGATGGAAGGCTGAGTCAACCCTGAGCCGGTGAGATTTGAACCGCTGACCTGCTGATCTAGCAGTAGCCTGCAGTGCTGCATTTAACCACTGCGCCACCTTGGCTCAGAACAGCCTGTCCCTCAACAACTATTAACTGAAACTCCATTAACTAGACATGTTGGCAAATTAACCTGAGATGACATCATGCAAAACAAGTTCTCTTCCGCTGAGCCACTGACTTCCTCCCAATGCTGCACCACAGATATCAGTCCAAGCATTAAACTGTTCACAAGGTTGCACTGAACAGGAAATTGGTATACACTCTTCTGCATGGGCATAATTCCATGTCAATACAGATATGAAGGCATCCTTGCTTAGTGCTTTAGAATAAACTAACAGGTGCAGGGCGCATCTCAAGGTGATTCATCTATATTTGAAAACTATCTTCTGACTAAATCCTTCTGCATTGCAGATGAGCCAGTAATAAATTGGCTGAACTACCCATTGGTAACAAGGAGGCAAGATCACAGAAGTACAGTGTCAATCTGAGAATGGTATGACGCATTTATTTATTTGTTTGTTTTATTTAATTAGTTTGCATGCCGCCCACTCTCGGAAGACTCACGGCGGCTTACAAATAAAAAAGGGAAAGGGGAATATAAAAATAAAAAACAACAATTAAAAATTCAACAACATTTAACTAGAGCATTCTGAAAATATGATTGGAACTTGAATGAGAAAAATAATCACAAAACTCACCCTTCTCCTTCCATTTCATCAGATGCAACTGGAAAACTCTACAAGGAAAGGAGGGACACAAGTTATTTTAAACATTCTAGAACCATATTAACAAGTGATCAATACCATGTTTTCCCAAAAATAAGACAGGGTCTTATTTTCGTTTGAACCGCAAAATAAGTGCTTGGCCTTATTTTCGGGGAGGTCTTATTATTTTTGAGGTGCAGGAGGTGGCGAGTGTGGTCACCTCATGGCTGCTGCTGTGTTGCAATATTTTGGGGGAGGTCTTATATTCGGGAGGAAATGGTAGTATAAGTATCATCATAAAGCATCCTTCAAATGTTTCATTCTCTAGACCTATTAAATTGTATCCCACTACATTTAAATAAATGCAACGGACCACTTTTTTCTTCTTCTTACCTCTCATATGGTTCTCTTACTATTTTTCCACTTGAACCTCAGTTTTTATGTGATGACAATCAAGATTAATTCCCCATACCGTAAAACATATTCTTTCATTTCCAGCTCACTCATGACAAATAGAAACTATTTAATTTCAAACGGAGTTTCCTTTGTATCTTCTGCACAACAACTTTAAGAGTTCTGTGAGAACTCTTTTTAAATGTGGCTTATTGCTGTTTATAAATCCATTTGTTTTAGTATCAAGTTTGCTCTAGTTTAATATCTTTGAGTTAAAAGCCTCATTGAGATGCTCCAGCAGGAGAGAGTGCATTATTTTTTAGCTGCTGTAAATAAAATGATTTAACTAATTAAATTAGTGCATCTGTACAATATTTGACACTGCGATATAAATAAGCATAGTCTAGACCGAATACTATGTTCTATGAAGTTAGAATGCATCGAAATGGAATTAGCCTTATTAATGCTACCTTCAGGATCTATCTTTGGTTTCCACAAAAGAAAAATGCACATATATTTTAAGTGAGTGGTTTGCAAGCCACCTGCATGTTCAACCTGAAGATTTCTAGATTATGTGGTCAGCGCTATCTTTTAAAATATGGCCTTTGCTTAATTCTCCAAAGATCCTCTCCGCAAAGACAATGCTAAGCTGTCTCCAAGGATACCGTATCGCCATCCAATGTTTAAAAAGGCCAAGGAATTATTGCCTGTCCCTCAAATTGCCAAAAGAAAACCAATTAACTGCAGGCGATTAGTTAACAAAGATCAGCTCTTTCACACGGCCACTCTTCTTTGGTTCCACCACAATACCGCGAAGCCCTTATCCGCGGAGACATAAGCGCGAGTGCTAATCCGCGCCGTCCGAATCACTAAAGCAAATGCGACCTTACCGCGCTGACATAAAGGCGGAGGGCAAATCCGCGCCTTCCGAAGCACTCAGCCTAACCTAACCCTAAACCTAACCCTAAACCTAACCCTAAACCTAACCCTAATCCTAAACCTAACCCTGAACCTAACCCTGAACCTAACCCTAACCTAACCCTAAACTTAACCCTAACCCTAACCCTAAACCTAACCCTAAACCTAACCCTAAACCTAACCCTAAACCTAATCCTAACCCTTACCTTAATTTAAATCGGCTTTCTGCCGCCGCGCTGTTTTAAAACACCCTTCTGTCGCCGCGCTGTTGTCGCGGCGGTGATGACGCGCGGTGATGACATCGCGGCTTTAGCGACGCGGTTTTATCACCGCTATTTTGACGAGCGCGGAATTGTCGTGCCACGCTCTTTTTTAATTGCTATCATACTTTTGACAAAATTAGCAAGAGAGAAAACTTACGTGAGTTCCACGCTGAATATTTGAATAATGAACATCAGGTATGAAGAGAACTGGCTGAGTATCAAGATCCATGAATGGCTTGAAGATGGTGATGTCTGTCCGCTTATGGGAGGGAAGCATGGGTACCTTGACATCAGAAACTGGTAGGGAGGAGGAGAAGAAATAAGGGGCTCTTAACATTAAGCATGTCTCAGAAGGGTTCTTTTTTTAAACACTGAATTGTGAAGGGGGGGCTCCTCTTTAAACTAATTACAAAGCTGTAATTAGCAATATAGATTGCGGTTGGAGCTAAGATGTTCTCCACCACTGATGCAGAATGCTCTTCCAGATACCACTTTTTGTATTTCTCAATCCTTTGAAAGCTGTACTGCTATCATCTTTCTTTCTCCTCACCATAAACTCTGAAAGCAAATAGGGAACACTCTGGGCCATTAAAGTATTCACCTCCAGCTGACCAAGAGGCAAATGCGCGCGCGCGCACGCGCACACACACACACACACACACACAGCATTGCCCAATCAGTGTCCAACCCCAAAGTTGCCCCAGATTCCTGAGCATCAAAATTCCCTTCCCAACCACTCCAGGCAACTGGGAAATGAAAGAAATAATTATTGCCTTTCTTCCTACCCATATGTTTGTTACATGTTGTGTGCATCTGTCAGTTTGCAAAAATAATTCTGAGTGGTTGCTGTGAGAAGAAGCTTTCGGCTAAAATACAAGTTTATCAGTTCAGTGGCAGAAATTAATTTATTTTATCGCATATTACTCTTGGCTCTGAATCCCTTTAGCTATGCAAAAGTTTAAATGTTATGCTTATATAAAGCGAGGGTGATATTTATTTTTTTTCGTTTGTTTATATCCCACCCTTATTATTTTTATAAATAATTTAATACGATCACACACTAATATGGCAAAAATATGTTTCTTTCAATGGCCAAAAGCTTTACAAGTTAAATCTCATAAAAGGCCTGTATTTTACAATAAGGTGTTACGTATTTTCAATTGAAATCTCATCTGATTTTGATATCCCCCCCCTCTGAATTTTCATGCAAGAATATTGGAATCTTGCAAGATTTGGCGGTCTAATAATTTTTCAGCCAGATGCGAATAAAGGTATAGTTATAAAGGTGTTGTGGCCCAGCAGGAGCCGTTGGAGCTGCCACCAGACTCCGACAGCGAGGGACCCTATGAGTTGGCTCTGGAGGATGTGGAGCAGGGCGCAGAGAGGCTGGTTGGCCACCAGGAGGCGCCTGAGCCTTGGACCAGTGGGGAGGAGACAAGGGAGCGTGATCCTGATGTCAGCAGTGAGTTGTTCCTGGATGCCCGGCACCGGAGAGCTAATAGGCATAAGGAACAATTGCGCCGTTACAGGAGGTAACTGCACTCAGCTGGTGGTAATTAGGCTCCTCTCCAGGCTATAAAAGGACTGCTTGTGCACACGCCCCTTTTGCAGAAGTCAACGCAGGAACTAATGTTGGAGAACAGTACTGTGAGCCTGGCAGGCTGGATTGCTGCCGAGGCTTATCTGTGTTGGATTGCTGCCAAGGACCTGTCTGTCTGTTAATAAATCCCGTAAAGTATCTTTGGCTTGGAGTGTGTTGGTGTGGGACGAGGGGGGTAATAGCAATAGCAATAGCAGTAGACTTATATACCGCTTCATAGGCCTTTCAGGCCTCTCTAAGCGGTTTACAGAGAGTCAGCATATTGCCCCCAACAATCTGGGTCCTCATTTTACCCACCTCGGAAGGATGGAAGGCTGAGTCAACCCTGAGCCGGTGAGATTTGAACCGCTGACCTGCTGATCTAGCAGTAGCCTGCAGTGCTGCATTTAACCACTGCGCCACCTTGGCTCTGAACATGGGGTCAGAACATAAAGGTAACAGTTTCTTCTCTCCAGTCATGTCTGACTCCAGAGTGCAGTGCTGATCTCCATTTCTTAGCCAAGGGAGCCAGCGTCGTCCAAAGACATTTCCCATAGTCATGTGGTCAGCATGGCTCAATGTGCATGGAATGCTGATATCTTCATATCATATTTATCTACTTGATTTTGAACTGCTAGGTGGCAGAAGCTGGGTCAAATAATGAGAGCTCATCTCATCGTGTGGGCTCGAGTCTTGAACCCAGGCTGACAAGTTCAGTGTCTTTAGCCACTGAGCCATTGCGTCCCCTTGTTATAGGTATAGACATAAATATATAGCAGTGGTGGGATTCAGCCAGTTCACACCTATCCGGGAGAACCGGTTCTTAACTTTCTAAGCAGTTCGGAGAACCGGTTGTTGGAAGAAATCTCCTTTTGTTTTTCCCCCCGCTTTACAGGGCTAATAGCAATAGCAGTTAGACTTGTATACCGCTTCATAGGGCTTTCAGCCCTCTCTAAGCGGTTTACAGAGTCAGCCTATCGCCCCCACAGTCTGGGTTCTCATTTCACCCACCTCGGAAGGATGGAAGGCTGAGTCAACCTTGAGCCGGTGAGATTAGAACCGCTGAACTGCAGATAACAGTCAGCTGAAGTGGCCCTGCAGTACTGCACCCTAACCACTGCGCCACCTCGGCTCTTTTTTAATCCTGTAAGGAAGGCAGGAAGGAAACATTCTGGTGTTGTTTCTAGCCGAATCTTTATTGCTTACAGAAACTGCCTCTCCGGTTAACCCTTATTACCATTGTAACAACTAAGGCGAAGTGCCCATCGACCTGAGTGACATTGACTTGGCCATGCCCCCATGATCACATGACCACTAAGCCCCGCCTACCCACCTGGTCATTAGGACAGAGAACCGGTTGGTAAATTATTTGAATCCCACCAGTGATATATATAGAGATATCGGTATGGATCTGTATTATTTGCCTGTCTTACTCCAACCATATTAAAACTGTTTACATTATTCCTTTTCACCTCTTAGCTCAAAGTTCAGTTGTAGAACCAGTAACTTAATTATCCCTAGGAAAATTATCCTTTTCCTAAAAAACAAAACGAAATAAAAAGGTTTGTTGATTTCTGGTTTACACAGTGAATGAGGTTTATTTGACTATTTCCACTCGGTTAGAGGGCACCCTATATATTTTCTACTTACAGGCATTCAGCTGAGAACTGGGGTCACTGCATTTGCCTTTTCTTTTGCTCTGTTTCCGTTCTTCATCCCGGATCTTCCTTTCTGCTCCCTGTAGGTAGGTAGGTAGGCAGGCAGGCAGGCAGGCAGGCAGGCAGGCAGGCAGGCAGGAAGGCAGGCAGGCAGGCAGGCAGGAAGGAAGGCAGGCAGGAAGGCAGGCAGGAAGGAAGGCAGGAAGGCAGGAAGGAAGGCAGGCAGGCAGGAAGGCAGGCAGGCAGGCAGGCAGGCAGGCAGGAAGGCAGGAAGGCAGGCAGGCAGGCAGGAAGGAAGGAAGGAAGGCAGGCAGGCAGGCAGGCAGGAAGGCAGGGAGGCAGGCAGGCAGGAAGGCAGGCAGGAAGGCAGGCAGGCAGGAAGGAAGGCAGGGAGGCAAGCAGGAAGGCAGGGAGGCAGGCAGGCAGGAAGGAAGGCAGGCAGGCAGGCAGGGAGGCAGGCAGGCAGGCAGGAAGGCAGGCAGGCAGGAAGGAAGGCAGGGAGGCAGGCAGGAAGGCAGGGAGGCAGGCAGGAAGGCAGGCAGGCAGGCAGGAAGGCAGGCAGGCAGGCAGGAAGGCAGGCAGGCAGGCAGGAAGGAAGGCAGGAAGGAAGGAAGGCAGGGAGGCAAGCAGGCAGGCAGGGAGGCAGGCAGGCAGGCAGGCAGGAAGGAAGGCAGGGAGGCAGGCAGGAAGGCAGGCAGAAAGGCAGGCAGGCAGGAAGGAAGGGAGGCAGGCAGGCAGGAAGGCAGGGAGGGAGGGAGGGAGGGAGGGAGGAAGGAAGGAAGGAAGGAAGGAAGGAAGGAAGGAAGGAAGGAAGGAAGGAAGGAACATGTCCAGTTCTTAAGTTTGTTTGTTTTTTAAATCTACCTTTGGAGTTCAACTTCCCTACACTCTTTGAAGCTTCAGGCACTACTACACAAGCTAGTTAAGCTGCAGTAACTGTAAGGCAAACTTGTATAATCATGGATGAAGCTTAATTACCACGCATACCATTTTGGCATGACGGCCAAGAAAAACCAAGGCCTACTCTGTAAGCCCATCAACATACCATTAAGATATTTTATAAGGTCACGGATCACATACACCGTCCTAACAAATATATTCTTCGAAGTAGTGGTGAACACCATCCTTTACTTGTAAACTTCATTTGAATCTGAAGTGGAAGATAATTCACATGTTCTATTACACTGCGAGCTATACAGAGCTTGTAGGTCTGCACATATTCTCCCCTTATTAGAGAGATTGCCAGGGAGGGCAGACCATTTTTATCTAGGCTTCCTCCTCCAGGACACTAACCCGGTTACCACGTATGCAGTGGGAAAGTTCTGTGCTGCTGCAATGTCCATAAGTAAAAAAAATGGCTTCAGAATATAGTACCATCTTGTACCAATTATCTGGACATACCTTTTAACAATCTTTGGACCATAATGTTACTATCCACTTTTAATGTCAATACTTTTAATTATATTTTAATGTTAGTATTAGTAATGTTAGTTAGGCCATAGAAGCATTTCATATTCAGATTTGTCTGTAAACAAGTTTTCAGTGCTTAAGTCAGCTAAATTAAAAATGTAACGTATACAGGAATATTAAATGCCATAATAAAACGTTACAGCATCGAAATTAAAGATTGAGATTTATTATTGACTACAGCACGGGAAAAAAAATGCAGGCATATTGCTGGAAACCCCTGAGGAAATTGCAGGTTGTGTCACGCCAGCTGATCAAAAGAAGTTGTAATCTGAACTGAACTTTACAAATTCCTTTTATCCCTCTCTTGTCTCTTTCAAAGCAATCTTGATTAAAGCAGTCTCAAACAGAGATTAAGCAGATAAGCTTTATTCCCCAATGTCTCACTTAAATTTGGCGTTAGTTTTTTTGTTGTTGACGGAGACAGAATTTACAGGACAGAGTGACCACTTGATATCGAATGTTGTGGAAATGCCAAAAGCCGTTGGGAAAAAAACCAACTAGGCCAAAGTTGGCAGACTAACGAAGTATGTTCTCAAAAGCTGAAAATAACCAGGGTTTAGAATTTCCCTGGATCAAGAATTGTGTCATGTAATCAGTTTATTTAATAAAGTTCAGCTGGACTAAAATTACCACCGTTTTCAAGGCACAAATCTTCTAGGCAAGATCTGTGAAGTAAATAAAAAATATAATCCAAATGCTATCAATTGTAAGATAAAATTTAACAGGTGGAATCTAAGAGGGAGTTGCAAAATCCACTTGTTGCTTGTTACTCAGATTTATTAACTATCCCGTGTGTGCAAAGAACTCGGTTTATGTATTTTTCTACTGGAAATAGAATTCAAGGTCATGAAATAGTGTGCGATGTTTTGAGCGTTTCGGGATTCTTCATTGTGCGAAGTAATAAAGCAAAAGAGAGGGGGGGAAAGAGAGGGGGAGAACTGATGGAATCTGCCTTTGGCTATCAACTATATGAAAGGTAGAATGCAGTTAATCATATCAGGCACTGTCAAAGGCTGAAAAAAATTCTGATTGCATTTCAACTCACTCAAGGGCTGCACAAAACATAGACAATACATCATACCTACCTACTTACCTACCCTCCTGCATATTTACAGATCGTGACCCGTCAAAACCGCGCTCGACTAAACCGCGCCCGATTAAACCGCATCGCTGACGTCATCAACAGGGCGACAACAGCCAGCGCGGAGAAAGAAGGGCGCTTTAAATAGCGCTTTGAAAGCAAGCCGATTCAACTTAAGGTAAGGGTTAGGTTTAGGGTTAGCTTTAGGGTTAGGTTAAGGGTTAGGGTTAGGTTTAGGGTTAGGTTAAGGGTTAGGATTAGGTTTAGGGTTAGGATTAGGTTTAGGGTTAGGTTAAGGGTTAGGTTAAGGGTTAGGATTAGGTTTAGGGTTAGGTTAAGGGTTAGGTTAAGGGTTAGGTTTAGGGTTAGGTTAAGGTTTAGGATTAGGTTTAGGGGGTTAGGTTTAGGGTTAGGTTTAGGGGTTAATTTTAGGTTTAGGGTTTACAGCGTGCTTCTGTCTCCACGCTGTTGTCGCCCTGTTGATGACATCAGCGACGCGGTTTAGTCGGGCGCGGTTTAGTCGAGCGCGGTTTTGTGGGGGAACCTTACAGATTGCCCTCGACTTACGAATCCAAAATTTATGCTGCTAAGTGAGACGTTTGTTAAGTGAATTTTGCCCCATTCTACGACCTTGTTAAGTTAGTAACATAGTTGTTAAGTGAATCTGGATTCCCCACTCCCTTTGCTTGTCAGAAGCTGATCATATGATCCCAGGACACTGCAACTGTCATAAATATGAGTCAGTTGCCAAGCGTTGAGTGTTGAACACATGACCACGGGGATGCCTCAGTGATCATCAGTGTGAAAAATGTTCACATGTCACTTTTTTTCAATGTCGTCGTAACTTCAAATGGTCACTAAGTCAATGGTTATAAGTTGAGGATTATCTGTACATAATAGCAATAGCAATAGCAATAGCAGTTAGACTTATATTCCGCTTCATAGGGCTTTCAGCCCTCTCTAAGCGGTTTTACAGAGTCAGCATATTGCCCCCAAGAACAATCCGGGTCCTCATTTTACCCACCTCGGAAGGATGGAAGGCTGAGTCAACCTTGAGCCAGTGAGATTTGAACAGCCGAAATGCAGAACTAGCAGTCAGCTGAAGTAGCCTGCAGTGCTGCATTTAACCCAGTGTTTCTCAACCTTGGCTACTTGAAGATGTCTGGACTTCAACTCCCCAGAATTCCCCAGCCAGCGAATGCTGGCTGGGGAATTCTGGGAGTTGAAGTCCAGACATCTTCAAGTGGCCAAGCTTGAGAAACACTGATACTGCCCCACCTCGGCTCTAATACATGGCACCCCTGTGTTATTTTGATGCTCATCCCTTGGCATCTTTTCACTGGCCATCTCCCCACCATCAGAGAATAACTGTCTCTTTCACCAGCTCCAAAGGATAGCCCATCCACCTTCCTATCCATAATTTCTGGTGTTCTTTCTCTTTGCATGTCTTGGTACCCCTGAGCGGCTATATTAAATGTTTTGGCCGAAACCAAAGATTCAAGAAGATTAAGATTTAGTTTATTTTTATGCCGCCCTCTTCCAGGAGGGACTCAAGGCGGCGAACAACTCAAAAGGGGAAAAGGGGATACAAACACAATACACGTAATTAAAAATACACAAGAGTCACACAGCCATACAAGTCGAGAGGGGAGGGGAACTCATCAACCCCCAGGCCTGCCGGCACAGCCAGGTTTTGACGGCTTTCCGGAAGGCCTGGAGAGAGGTGAGAAGGACTTGGGTCAGCTTTACCTTGTCGCAGAAGACTTTAATCTGGCAGTAAGCTCTGTGGATGGGCTTGTTGCTTCGGTTGTTGTAGCTGTAGGTGTCGATCTGAAGATTGAGAGGGAGGCCTTTGACGCCTTTCTGGGAGGAGAAATCCGTGCTAAGGCAGTTCACAGCGATGAAGACCTGCAAGGCAAACCAAGCATAAACTAAATCTAAAGTTGCTCCGAAAAACAATTCAACAATTCAATGTTTTCCATCGTGCTACATCACTTCCCTCCAATATAGCAATAGCAGTTAGACTTATATCCCGCTTCATAGGGCTTTCAGCCCTCTCTAAGTGGTTTACAGAGTCAGCATATCGCCCCCAACAACAATCCGGGTCCTCATTTTACCCACCTCGGAAGGATGGAAGGCTGAGTCAACCCTGAGCCGGTGAGATTTGAACAGCCGAACTGCTGAACTGCAGTCAGCTGAAGTAGCCTGCAGTGCTGCATTTAACCACTGCGCCACCTCGGCAATATATACTGTACGTAATCATACATAAATCAGGACAAAGCTTCATCTATCACTAACCAGAATCCAAGACCTTGGCGCATCTGTAACTATACAGTAGGAACGTCCCTATAAGTCAGTGGTTCCCAAACTTGGCAACTTTTAAGACTTGTGGACTTCAACTCCCAGAATTCTCCAGCCAGCTCTGCAGCTCTTTCCTTCCTTCTTTCTTTCCTTTCTTTTTCTATTGTTACAGTTGTCTCTTTCAAATCCAATATTATTATTATTCCATTTGAAAGGTTATAAGGTATAGTTCGGATTGCTTTGTTTACCATCCCTAGTACCTGTTGTAACACCACCTTATTTTCTCTTCCTTTTCTTTTCTCCCTCCCTTCCTTCTCTCCTTCCCCTTCTTCCTTCCCTTACTTCTCCCCTACTTCTCCCCTCTTTCTTCTCCTTCCTAACCTCTCTCCTTCTCTTTTTCTCTCTTCCTCCCTCCTCTCCTCTTTCTCTCCCTTCCACCCAACTCTCCTTACTTCTTTCTTCTTCCCCTACCTCTCCTCCACATTTCCTCTCCTACTATCTCTCCTTCTCCCTCTCTCTCTTCCACCCTCCACTTCTTTTCTTTCCTTCGTCCCTCCATTCCCTACTTCCTTCCTCCCCTCCTTTCCTTCCTTCTTCCCTTCCTTTCTTTTTCTATTGTTACAGTTGTCTCTTTCAAATCCAGTCTGTGTTTTCTTGAGGATGTTATTTCCACGAGTCCATTTTTTCCCCATATCATTTCCTTTTTCCCTCTATCATTCTACAGTCTATATGCCAGCTATCATCCTGATTTGATTTCACCAGTCATGACCCCCTTGTTTTACTCATAATTATTATTATTTTTGAGAGTGGTTCTATTCTTTCATTGCTTTTTATTTCTTTGCTCCATCCATCTATACCCATTAACCCATATCTACTTTCAATTTCTTAAGAATATTAAACATCTGGGCTCTCTCTCTCTCTTTTTTTTTTAGTGCGTTCAGTCCATTCAAGTTTATCGACATTTATTGTTATTTCTTGATCCATCTTTAGCTGAGATTGTTTCTTTTACTCCTAGTTTTCAGCTCTGCTAGCTGGAGAATTCTGGGAGTTGAAGTCCACAAGTCTTAAAGCTGCCAAGTTTGGGAACCACTGGCTTATGGGGTTCTTAGCCTAGAATTGGGTCTTCTGTAGAAATGAAGCCGAGGTGGCGCAGTGGTTAAATGCAGCACTGCAGGCTACTTCAGCTGACTGCAGTTCTGCAGTTCGGCTGTTCAAATCTCACCGGCTCAAGGTTGACTCAGCCTTCCGTCCTTCCGAGGTGGGTAAAATGAGGACCCGGATTGCTGACTGGAGAATTCTGGGAGTTGAAGTCCACAAGTCTTAAAGTTGCCAAGTTTGGGAATCACTCACCTACTGTGTAGGATGTGTGCATAGGATTATCTGTGTATATACGCAATCTCAACTGATCGATTTACTGAATAAAGCTGGCAACCTTTACGTCAACCAAAAGCGAGAAACAGCCAGGCCCAAGGGTTGGATTCTGGCCCAGACCCTTTCCCATGGGCTGAACTCCATTTAAATTGAGCTCCGCTGGCTGGAGAATTCTGGGAGTTGAAGTCCACAAGTCTTAAAGTTGCCAAGTTTGGGAACCACTGCTATAAGTGATGTGTCCCTTTCTTGACATTTTGGTTCAGTCCACTGTTCTACTGTCCAAAATCATTTGACAATGATTTACTGTAACAAAAAAAGCCAAGGATAGTTTATGATGTTGTAACTTGAGTTGGAGACTGGATCCAAGTTCAGCCCCTTGACAGACTCCCTCGTGGGAGGATGCCTAGAGAATTATTTTAGTCATTGTCAACAATCTAGACTTGATAGCCCAATGCCTGTCAATCCATATCAAGAACTGCCTACATTTTAATGCAAATGCCCCCCTTATAAAGCATTACATGCCAAAACAACTCGGCACAAAGATAGCTTTTTCCCGGGGTGCCATCACTCTGCTGAACACTTAATCCCACAGCAATGTCTCGTTTCTCATTTTTTTCTCATCTTCCCTACTATCCTCTTCTATTGGTTTCTTATGATTTATCAATTCTAACTTATGATTAATGATTGTAACGATGATTGATGATCTATGACCTATTACTTGTTGTTTATATATACATTGTGAGCTTATGTGCCAGAAAAACATTTCTTGTGTGTCCAGTCAACCTTGGCCAATAAAGAATATTCTATTCTATTCTGTTCTGTTCTGTTCTGTTCTGTTCTATTCTGTTCTACTCTATTCTATTTCTATCCATTTCTGTTCTGTTCTACTCTACTCTACTCTACTTCTATCCATTTCTGTTCTGTTCTGTTCTACTCTACTCTATTTCTATCCATTTCTGTTCTGTTCTGTTCTGTTTCTGTTCTGTTCTACTCTACTCTATTCTATTTCTATCCATTTCTGTTCTGTTTCTGTTCTGTTCTACTCTACTCTATTTCTATCCATTTCTGTTCTGTTTCTGTTCTGTTCTACTCTACTCTATTCTATTTCTATCCATTTCTGTTCTGTTCTGTTTCTGTTCTACTCTACTCTATTCTATTTCTATCCATTTCTGTTCTGTTCTGTTTCTGTTCTGTTCTGTTCTACTCTACTCTATTCTATTTCTATCCATTTCTGTTCTGTTCTGTTCTGTTCTGTTTCTGTTCTGTTCTGTTCTACTCTGTTCTACTCTACTCTACTCTACTCTACTCTACTCTACTCTACTCTACTCTACTCTACTCTACTCTACTCTACTCTACCGTACCCTATTCCTATTATTCCTATTCCCTGAACTGCACACGAAAAGCAGGTGATCCTCAGAGGAAGGTTTTGGAAGGTGACTTGGGTCTCACAAACCTGCAGCAAAGGTTATTGATTACTGTTGCTCTGTTTTCACTCCCGGGAAAAGGTTTTTGTGAAATTTGGTACCTTCAGAGGCCAAAATAACTCAGCCAGGCCTGAACACTATGCATTTCGACATCAGGAATTCCCCCTCCCAGTCTGCGGCTCTGCTTCGGATAAATTGCCCAATTTGTTAAAAACAGCACTAAATGAATATATTCAGGTCTAGTTATACGTACATTGCAGGCCAAGGGTCTATTCATATGACTAAGCATTTTTTTAGGATTTTATCCCAAAGCAGCAGTTGGACCTATTAACCTCACAGAAGGTGCACTTACAGGTTTTGCAAACATAGTTAATTCTCAGTTACTGAACAAATGCTCATCTTGGCATTCAGAAAAATCGTGACCCGTCAAAACCGCGCTCGACTAAGCCGCGCCCGATTAAACCGCGTCGCTGACGTCATCATCAGGGCGACAACAGCCAGCGCGGAGAAAGAAGGGCGCTTTAAATAGCGCTTTGAAAGCAAGCCGATTCAATTTAAGGTAAGGGTTAGGTTTAAGGTTAGCTTTAGGGTTAGGGTTAGGGTTAGGTTAAGGGTTAGGATTAGGTTTAGGGTTAGGTTAAGGGTTAGGGTTAGGTTTAGGGTTAGGGTTAGGTTTAGGTTTAGGGTTAGGGTTAGGTTTAGGGTTAGGTTAAGGGTTAGGGTTAGGGTTAGGTTTAGGATTAGGTTTAGGGGGGTTAGGGTTAGGTTTAGGGTTAGGGTTGGGGTTAGGTTAAGGGTTAGGGTTAGGGTTAGGGTTAGGTTTAGGATTAGGTTTAGGGGGGTTAGGGTTAGGGTTAGGGTTAGGTTAAGGGTTAGGGTTAGGGTTAGGTTTAGGGTTAGGTTAAGGGTTAGGTTAAGGGTTAGGGTTAGGTTAAGGGTTAGGGTTAGGTTTAGGGTTAGGTTTAGGGGGGTTAGGTTTAGGTTTAGGGGTTAATTTTAGGTTTAGGGTTTACAGCGTCCTTCTGTCTCCGCGCTGTTTTCGCCCTGTTGATGACATCAGCTACGCGGTTTAGTCGGACGCGGTTTTGTGGTGGAACCCAGAAAAATAACTGAGGTTAGTGTCTTGATGAACCTAACTAGCTTAGAATTTTTTTTGTCTCGTGCTCTCACCCCATATATTTATATATTAGACATTTTAGGGGAAAAATATATATATAAAAATAGGAAAAGGAAAGGAAACAAATAAAAGGGATACAAATAATTAAACGTGGGAACCAGCTTAGATTTCTGTTTATTTCTGCATAGCTGACTGTGGTTTATGCAAATAAGGAATAGTAAACCTTGCACAACTCTACATGTTCAATGGTTTTTCTCCTCACGTTTATTTTTAGCCCAAGTGTGACGTCTAGAAAAGCAGAGAATTAGCAGTGCGACATACTTTCATGGACTCCCACTGCTTTTTAACTCTTCAGGGTACATTTCAAAAACTCATTCTGCCTCAGCACATTTTTAGGGATTCAGGACAAATAGTTTTTGTACACTTTATATGAACATCATTGTCAATCAACAGCAAATATTAGGCAATATCATCCCGATAATAGTAAAGTATAGTGTGATTTAATTCCCTACTGCTTTTCTTCAGAAGAAAAAACTAAATTTAGAACTGATCTATGGGGAATGTGAGCCTCCTAGTGGAACAAATCAGGCATTGCAATACGAAACAGATTTCCTAATTCATTTTTTGTGTACAGTACGTCGCAATGTAAAAGTGTTTAATGTAAAAAGAGGGGGGGGGGAATGGAATTTAGCAATAGCAGTTAGACTTATATACCGCTTCATAGGGCTTTCAGCCCTCTCTAAGCGGTTTACAGAGTCAGCATATCGTCCCCACAGTCTGGGTCCTCATTTCACCCACCTCGGAAGGATGGAAGGCTGAGTCAACCTTGAGCCGGTGAGATTTGAACCGCCGAACTGCAGAATTGCAGTCAGCTGAAGTGGCCTGCAGTACTGCACCCTAACCAATGCACCCCGCACTGGCTTACATCAATAGCAATAGCAATAGCAGTTAGACTTATATACCGCTTCATAGGGCTTCCAGCCCTCTCTAAGCGGTTTACAGAGTCAGCGTATTGCCCCCAACAACAATCCGGGTCCTCATTTTACCCACCTCGGAAGGATGGAAGGCTGAGTCAACCTTGAGCCGGTGAGATTTGAACCGCCGAACTGCAGATAGCAGTCAGCTGAAGTGGCCTGCAGTACTGCACTCTAACCACTGCGCCACCACTGTGCAAAACTTACACAAGTTTTTTTTTTAATAATCCCTACTCTAAAATAGTCTGCATTGCAAATGAAAAAAAAAATTGTAAAAAAATATATGTGGTATAGAAAAGTTAAATGTTTTCCCTGTCCAGTTCGTGTCGGACTCTAGAGGGCAGTGTTTGCCTTCATTTCTTAGCCACGGGAACCAGCATTGCCCAAAGACGCTTCTATAGTCTTGTGGCCAGCCTGACTACCAGCTAAGGCACAGATAACATCGTTACTATCCCACCAATGTGGTACCTCTTGATCTACTTGCATTTGCATGATTTTGAACTGCGAGGTGGGCAGGAGCTGGGGCAAGAACAGGAGCTCACCCTGTTGCATAGCACTTGGGTCTCAAACCCAGGCTGTCAGCTTTCCAGCTGACGAGCTCAGTGTCTTTAACTGCGAAGCCACCACACCCCTATAGGTGGTTTAGTTCCATGTTGTTATTACCCTGATTAAGTGTGCTATCAAGTCAGTATCAACTCTGTCAGCCTCTGTTTTGCTGCTTGCTTTCGGCTGCCATTGAAACTGGAAGGGGGGGGCATTGTATGTGGGTGGGGAAGTGTCACCACAGGAGTGACTGTATAAAGGGAGGTGTTGAATTGAATTGAATTGAATTTTATTATTTATATGCCGCCCTTCTCCGGGAGGACTCAGGGCAGCGAACAATTCAAAAGGGGAAAAGGGGAACATAAAAAACAAAATACAAATAATAAAATTAGCAACAGTCGCACAACCATACATGTCGAGAGGGGAGGGAACTCATCACCCCCAGGCCTGCCGGCAAAGCCAGGTTTTGACGGCTTTCCGGAAGGCCTGGAGAGAGGTGAGGGTCCGAATCCCTGCAGGGAGTTCATTCCAGAGGGCCGGAGCTGCCACAGAGAAGGCCCTCCCCCGGGTAGTAGCCAGATGGCATTGGCTGGTAGATGGAACCTGGAGGAGGCCAACCCTGTGAGATCTAATGGGTCTGTGGGAGGTAATTGGCAGCAGGCGGTCTCTCAAGTACCCAGATCCAATACCATGAAGGGCTTTATAAGTTACCATCTCACCATGTTCTCACCATCTAGCAATAGCAATAGCAGTTAGACTTATATACCGCTTCATAGGGCTTTCAACCCTCTCTAAGCGGTTTACAGAGTCAGCATATCGCCCCCACAATCTGGGTCCTCATTTCACCCACTTTGGAAGGATGGAAGGCTGAGTCAACCTTGAGCCGGTGAGATTAGAACCGCCGAACTGCAGATAACAGTCAGCTGAAGTGGCCTGCAGTACTGCACTCCTAACCACTGCGCCACCTCGGCTGTGCGCATGTTGCAGATAAAGGTTTTGCCGCCAAGGCCAACTGTCCAGCATACCAGCGTGATGATGCTTTTTGAAGATGTCTCCCACATGACACCTGAGGAATGTGCTGATTGGACTGTGGGATGGGGTTACCAAGGGGAGGGGGTTGGGTCACCTATTGATATCTATGATTCCGCGCGCTTTTGCCTCAGATCTTGCTTTGCTTAGCTGCTATCTACTCATAACCCGTAAAAGTACTCTTAATTCTGCAAAATGGAGTTGAGTGGATTCTTTCTTGGTTACTAAGTGAAGCAGCCTTGACAAACTCTTGACTACACCACCCTGCTGCTGCAGAATAATAATATCTTACAACTCTGCACATGTATTTTTCCTCAGAAGCCACATCCTCTTGAGAACTTATATCCCATAGTCATTCACATGAGCATGAGTTAAAAAAAAAAAAACAGACCTAATATCTGGATTATCACATATTAAAATCAATATCAGGTTCTCCGAGCTTAAATAAACTGGGCTGGGAGACAAGGTTTTGAATCTCTCAAGGCATAAAAGGCATTGTAAAGAAAATAAATTATGGTTCCACCACAAAACCGCGGTAGACTAAAGCGCGCTCGACGAAAGCGCGTACGTGACGTCATCACAGCGCGACGAAAACAGCACGCTGTGAGCGGTAAACTTAAAATTAACGTGTAAATCTAAACCTAACCCCCCCAAACCTAACCCTAAACCTAACCCTAAGCCTAACTCTTAACCTAACGCTAAACCTAACGCTAACCCTTAACCTAACCCTAAACCTAACCCTAACCCTAACGCTAAACCTAATGC